>NW_006399760.1:32758529-32808153 GCF_000299155.1 Elephantulus edwardii
TGTTGTTGTTGTTATGTGTCGTCGAGTCGCTTGTGACTCATAGTGACCCTATGTACAATAGCCCTAAACCCTGCTCTATCCTGTGCCAATCTCACTGCCTCTGACACATCCATCCCGATTACCCCAGTCACTGAATCAGTCCACCTCATAGAGGGTCTTCCCCTTCTGCGCTGTCACTCCACTCTGCCCAGCATGATGTCCCTCTCCAAAGACCTGTCTCTCCTTACAACATGTCCAGAGTATTTCAGGCGAAGCCCTAGAATCCTTGCCTCCAAGGAGCAGCCTGGTTTAACCCTCTCTAGGATACTTTGATAGCAGAGGATAATATTTTAAATTTCACCTCTGAAAAATAAAATTGAGTCAGCGTAGTCGCCTTTTTAATTTGTTCAAATTTTGTTTGCGACATTTTCCATAATTTTTATTTGAGTGAGGGGAACAACTCGGTAACCCTATACCAGAATCTCTATTGAAGTTGTGTTTTATTATTTTTTAAAATTTGTATTTGTTTGCATACAGAATTTATATAGTTTGTGTTTCATTTATGTACATTTTGTTTGACACATTCCTATATTCTACATTGTGTTTCATGTGATCATTCCCACACATTTTATTTACTAAAATTGTTACTATGTTTAATGAATTTAATAATAATACCTTCGATGTATGCTCACTATCACTCTGTCTTTTCAGGTCACCACTGGATCTTTCCCAATTCCTTCCCAGCCTTTCTTCACCCACCAAACTCTTCCTTGATTTCTCCCCTTCCCCAACCTCAGACATCTTCCCCTTTTCCCTCTTTGGACTCTTCTACAAATTTTACTAGTTATCCTTCTATTTTTACAATAATGGCCATGAAATAATTTTCCTTATGAGACTTAGTTAATTCATGCAATATAATGCTCGGAAACAGGGAAGAAGGATCAGTAGCTGGAAAACATGGACTTGGTGACAGAAATGAGGCTGGAGAATAGAATGATAGAATTCTGCACATTGAATGATTTATTCATTGCAAATACCTTTTATAAAAAAAATACACAAGCTACATACATGGATTTCACCTCATAGTATGCATAGGAATCAAATAGATTACATCTGTGGAAAGAATTGCTGGAGAAGCTCAGCAATCAGCTGTGAAAACCAGGTCAGGTGCTGATTGTGGAAAAGGCCACTAACTACTCATATGCAAGTTCGAACTGAAGTTGAAGAAAAGAAAAATCAAATCCACAGGCACCAAAATTTGGCCTTAAGTCTGTCCCACTCGAATTTCAAAACCATCAGGAACAGGTTTGAGGCCTTGAACACCAATGAGCTAAGACCAAATGAACTGTGGTAGGATATCAATAATATCATCCATGAAGAGTTTAAAAGATCATTACAAAGGCTGAAGAGGAAGAAAAGACACAAGATGGATGTCAGATGAGACTCTGTATATTGCATCAGAGCGCCGAGAATCCAAAGCTAAAGGAAGAAATCAGGAAATTAAAGAGCTGAACAGAAAATGTATAAGGGCAGCTCGGGATTACACAGCAAGATATTATAATTAAATGTACAAAGAGCTGAAGTCAGAAAATAAAAAAAGCCAAACTCGCTCAGCATTTCTTAAGCTAAAGAATTAAAAAAGAAATTCAAGCCACGAATGGCAATACTTAAGGATGCTTTGGGCAGAATGTTGATCCAAGAAGCATTAGATGAAGAGGGAAAGAGTATACAGAGTCACTGTGCCAGAAGGAATTGGCTGACACAGAAGAATTTTATGAAACATCGTATTAACAAGAGCCTGTGGTGAAGAAGGAGGCAGTTCAAGCTGCTTTGAAAGAATTGGCAAAAAACAAGCCTCCAGGAGTTGACGTATACCACTTGATATATTTCAACAAACAGACACTGCCCTGGATTGCTCACTAAGTTGTGCCAAGAAATCTGGAGGATAGTCATATGGCCAACTGACAGTAAGAGATCTATATTTGTTCCCATTCCAAAGAAAGGTTACCCAACAGAGTTCGAAAGTTATCAAACAATATCATCAATACCACATTCAAGCAAGATTCTGCTGAAAAGTATCCAAAAACAACTGGAGCAACACTTCAACAGAAAACTGCCAGATGTTTAGGCTGAGGTGAGAAGAGGCCGTGGTACTAGAGATATTATAGCTAATGTCAGATGGATCTTGGCCAAAAGCAGGGAGTACCAGAGGAATGTCTGTCTGTGGTTCATTGACTATGCAAAAGATTTTGTCTGTGTGGATCACAGAAACGGTGGCTGACTCTGGAAAAAATGGGAATCTCAAAAAACATTTGATTGTGCTTATGTGATGCCTATACTTGAACCAAGAAGCAGTCCTCAGAACAGAGGAAAGAAACATTACATGGTTCAAAATCAGGAAGGGTATTCACCAGGGATGTATTCTGTCTCCATACCTTTTCAATCTGTATGCAGAACAGATCATCTGGAAGCTGGGCCATACTAGGAGGAATGTGGCATCAAGATTGGAGGAACATTCATCAACAATATGCAGATGACACAATTCTGCTTACTAAAACCGAAGAGGACCTGAAGCGCTTGCTGCAGAAGGTTAAGGACTGCAGTCTTCAATACAGATTGAAGCTCAATATCAAGAAAACAAAAATTCTCATCACTGGCCAGTTGGCCACATCATCATGAATGATGAAGAGATTGAGATTGTTAACAGTTTTAGTTTACTTGGCTCCATATTCAACACTTTTGGTACCAGCAGCCAGGAATCAAGAGACTAATTGCATTGGGAAATTCAGCTGTCAGGGACCTCTCAGGAGTACTGAAGAGCAATGATGCCAAGGTGCACCTGATCTGGGCCATAGTTTCCGCAATTGCATGGTGTGTGTCAGAGAGTTGGACAGTGACTAGGGATGATATAAAGAGAATTGATGCCTTTGACCTGTGATGCTGGAGAAGAGTGTTGAATATACCATGAATGCTAGGAGAACAAACAGATTTGTCCTGGAGAGGGTCAAACCAGGCTGCTCCTTGGAGACAAGGATTCTGAAGTTTCATCTGACTTATTTGGGCATGCTGCAAAGAGAAACCAGTCCTTCAAGAAGTACGTCATGCTTGTGGGGGTGGAGTGACAGCCCAAGAGAGGAAGACCCTTGATGAGATGGATGGATTCAGTGATTGGGGGTAACGGGAGTAGGTGTGTTAGGGACAGAGTGGTTGGCATAGGATAGAGCAGGGTTTTGGGCTCTTGTACATGGGTCACTGAGTCGCAAGCATCTTGATGGCCCATAACAACAACATAGTGCTCTTAGCCTCTCCCATGTTATATAGTATTTTTCAAATTTGTTGCCCAATGAGTGTTGCACAGTGTTCCATTGTGTGATTATACCACAGTTTCTCTTTCTGTGGACTCTTGTCCATATTCATGCTACTGTGCATAATACTGCTATGAACATTACTGTACAGATCTCTGTGCATCTCAATTCTATTTTCTTCAGGTAGAAATTATGTTTTGTAGTTAAATACCTACTGCTTGTTCCCAAAGCTTTGAATTTCTTCCTTATCATTTGCTTTTTATCACTTTAAAGACTGAGATGTGTGTGTACAGAGAATGAGATACAATTAGTTACCACTCTGTAATCACCCCATGTGTATGGTATGGCCATCAGCCTTCCTTTTTTTATCTCTTTGGCTTATTATGTAAAGTATATGTATTTAGTGGCGACTTTTACTGTTTTGTATCTTCACTAAATGTGAGCTGTTTTGACCATTTTTAAGTGTGCTTCGGTAACATTAATTATATTTACCATACTGTGCAGCTGTTGTCACTCCCCATTTAAAAGCTTTAGTTACCTTAAAGGAAACTTTGATGTCCTTTCAGCAATAATTATTCATTACTCTCTTAGGGAATCAGTCTGGAGAGTAATGTGTACCTCATCCAGGCTATAGTCTTTGTAATTATTGCTGTGCATCAGAAAGCTGGACAATGACTAAGGATGATAGAAGAAGAATTGATGCCTTTGAGCTATGTATATTAAACATACAATGGACTGCTAGTAACAAGTGTGTCCTTGAGAAGGTGAGACCAGGCTGTTCCTTGGAGGCAAGGATTCTGAAGCTCCGTCTGACATACTTTGGACATGTTGCAACGTGGGACCAGTCCTTGGAGAGTGATGTCATGCTTGGGAGGGTGGAGGGACAACACAGGAGAGGAAGACCCTCGGTGAGATTAATTGAATCAGTGACTGGGGTTTTAGGGGTAGGTGTGTCAGAAATAATAAATTGGCATAGGGTTTAGGGTGGTTATGCATAGAGTCTCAGGTGACTCGATGGTACGTAACAACAACAACAACAACAACAACGGGTGCTCTGATGGCCTCATGGATAAGGGTGCTACACAGCCAACCCAAGGTAGGCACTTAAAATCCACTAAGCTGCCCAGAGGGAGAAAGATTGGCCATCTCCTCCCATGCTTTACAACCTCTGAAAACCCACTAGAGGATCCACTATGAATCATTTCCATCATTATGACATTAAGTTTGTAGAGTTTTTTAAGGAAGAGACTGAGGTGTCCTTTTATTAAATGCACAAGCTAACAACTTAACTCTTGCAAGATGTGACTAACAGAGAAAGCGGATTAGTTTATCCTGTTGATTGAAGCACTTTTTAAAAAAAATCAGGAAATCTGGCTATATATCCAAAGAGGCTGCGCAAGAGTCACTATTTTTCAGAATAAGTTTTGCTAGTACTGTTCCTTGGTTGTCATTATTCATCAATTTTTACTATTAAGTTTTAATGATCCTTCTGTAATATAATTGTGATTTATTGCCTTAGTTTTAAGGAAAATCAGCTTCTTACTGTTATGATTAACACTAAGCCTGTGGTCTAAATGTCAACTTTACAACTGCAGTTAAATCAGTCACCGGAGGCATAGTTAAAATTGAGCCAAAAGAGATCTGTCTGGAAAGAGACCCTGATTGTTTAGTCAGAGTGAGGGTATCATATGTTTATTACTTCCAGTGCTCTTCTGAGTCTTTGCTTCTTTCCTGCAATGGCAAATGCAAGTTTGGGAGCAAATGTCTTGCTTTTATTAATACTCTCCTTAGTTATATTATTAACTGTATTTTCAAATTCTTTTCAAAGTAAATTTTTAAGTTGAGTTTAAATTTATCAGTATACCTGTAAATTTATTTAAAACCATATTAAGCATCTGATATTATCCTGCTCTCTCTTGAGCCAACCTCATTTTTTCTGACAGAGACCTCCACCCTTTATCCCGCTCACTGAGTTAATCCATGCTATTGAGGGTCTTCCTCTCCTGTGCTGTCCCTCCACCCTTCCAAGCATCATGTCCCTCTCCTCTCCAAGGACTAGTCTCTCCTTGCAGCATACCCAGAGTCTGTCATACAGAGCTTCAAAATTCTTGTCTCCAAGGAGAAGCTTGGTTTCACTCTCTCCTGGACAAACCTGTTGGTTCTCCAGTTGTCCATGGTATATTCAGTACTCTTCTACCGTACCACAACTGAAAGGCATCAATTCTTCTTCTATCATTCCTAGTCCTTGTCCAGCTCTCTATTGCATAGCAAGTAATTGTGAAGACCATGTCCTGGATCAGTTTCTCCTTGGTCTCTAGACATCATTGTTCTTCAGTACTCTTGAGTTTCTTGACAGCACATTTCCCCAGTAGCCAAGCAGGCTGAAGCTGTGAAAAATCTCAATCTCTTCACTACTTACGATGATGCTGCCAGTTGGCCCAGTCATGAGAATTTTTGTTTTCTTAATGCTGAGCTTCAATCTATATTGAAGACTGCAGTCCTTGATCTATTGCAGCAAATGCCTAAGATCCTCCTCAGTTTTGTCAAAGCAAGTTTGTGCCATCTGCATGATACAGGTTGTTGCTGAATCTTCTTCTTCCAATCCTCATGGTGCATGACAACAGCAACAGTTAGCATAGATCTTTAGAAATTGAAAGAATTTATTCAAATTTGTATTCAAATTTTATAAATAAACTAGTAGAAAATCAGAAAGAAACTTATTTTTTTGCTTTTATAAAGTAAATATAATTAATCATTTTTAATGAACCAAATGAATAGCTGCTATGACACTTTCCCCTTCACTTGTAGTAAGTTTGTATGTTGTTATTGTGGTAGACAGATACTAGAAAGCTGAAAGAACAGTGAGCTCACTCCCTCAAACTCACTGCCATTGAGTCAGTTCCACCTCCCAGGGGCCACATCAGGTGCCAGAGGTGTCAGAAGCTGTAATCATAATGGGGGAGACTGCCTCTCTCCCTTGGAGACAGTTGTAGATTCAACCTCCTAAAGCCTTGGCTTTCGAGGTATCTGGACGACATGTTCACAACTACAACATTAGCGTTCCTATTCTGTGTTATAAAGGAGCAGAAAATGTAGCTGAATTTTTAACATTTTACAGAAATGAAATTGAATATTTAACTAAGAAAAGTTCTAAACAGTGTTTAAAGTGCAGCTTGGTTTCTTCTTGCTGCTTACACTAAAATACAGGAGACAGAGATAAATTGAGAGAAAAGTTGCTAGCCAAAACCAAATCTTCACTGATTTGGAAAATTTCTAATATATTGATAAAGCTAAAGATGTAATGATTAGGAAGTTTCTTTAAACACTTAGGAAGGTGTTCTCTGATATTTGTGCCTAGACAACAGGCTGAAGAGATTAATATGTACTTCTTGAGATGATTTTTGAGAATGCAGAAACACTGCAGCTTTGACTGAAAAGGATTTAGTATGAAATGTTAAAAGGTCTGTCAGGCTTCCAAAGTTTTACAGACAACAGACTGATAAAACTATTCGTCTACTAACTTGTGCTACCTTTTTTTTTGTGCTACCCTTTAAGAAAAAGGAAGAATGTATCCAAGAGAATGAGTTTAGGCCTAGGTGTAACCTCAGGCTCCAGGAGGTTTTTCCTAAGACCATACCCTATGGTTGTCTTTGAGCATCTGGTTTTGCCCAGCACAGAGGGGTCACTGTTGTCCTTGCTCCTGAGCCTTGCATACATCCACCTTGCACAGGCTCCAGCTCTTCTGAGATAATTGGCTATTTCTTTCCTTCTTCCATCATTTGCCAGCATTTTGTATTGAAGACTCAGCTCTCAGCTTATGGCCACTTTGCTCATCTCACTTCCTCCTACAATTTCCAGGCTGAACCACCTAGATCATCCATCTTTTCTGTAAATCAGATCAGTGTGTTAAAATCCACTTCTGTTTCCATGTTCTTGTGATGGGTGAATAACACTGCTATGAGCATTGATGTACAAATTTTTCCGTTTGTGCCTCAGTCCTCATTCTCTAGGGGTATATTCCAGGCTGTAAAATAGCTGCATCATGTGGAGTTTCTATGTACAGCTTTTTGAGGAAACGTCAAGCTGCCTTACAGAGTGGTTGTGCCATTGTACAGTCCCACCAACAGTGTGTAAGAGTTCTATCTCTTCTCATCCTCTCCAACATTTATTACTTGTTGTCCTGTTTAACTTTAGCCCAATGTCCAACCGCAGTCAAATGGATTGAGAAGTTGTGGTACAGTCACATGGTGAAATACTACACAGCATGCAGGAGCAAAGATTTTGAAAATCATTACCTAACTTGAGAGGGACTGGATAATAATATGTTAAGTGAACTAACTCAATCCCATAAGGACAAATACTGTGTAAGACCATGATTGTAGAAATGAGATAACTAGTAGCATGTGTATGGGGATCTAAGGAGGGGAGCAGAGGGTTGAAGATGGGGGTGGTAATCTTAGGGTTGCACAGTTTGTTGGATTAGAGGAAGGTGTAGGTAAAGGAAATGGGAAAGATCTGGTGTGTAAAACAATGTATACAAACTTTGAAAGTAAACCAATAAAAAATAAAAATTTTATTAAAAAAATCTATTTCTGAAGTAATCTTTTTTTCCAAGCATGTTCTTAGACCACAAAGGCCTATCTTAACTATTAATAATTCATCATCAAAACTGCCCATCCATTGGCTCTCCCATTTTCTATCTATTTTTGCTAGTCGTACTCTTCTTACTCCTATTTCACATGGTCCAAGAATAGGAAAGGTACAGTTCACCAGAGGAAAATCAGAATGTTATATTTAGAAGAAAGGTAAAATCATGCCAGTGTCCACTACATAATGCTAACAATATTGCCTGTTTCACATTGTATTGTGATTATTCTACTGCTTGTTTCTATGAAATCAGCAGCCCTAAGTAGACTAGGTTTTTTTTATTACATTTCAAAGAGTATTTCTTAAAAGCTATGTTTAATGAATTACGTGTAATATAATTCATTACTTATAATTCAAGAGTTTCCCAAACATCAAAGTCCAAGTACAACATCACAAAAATACAAGAAACAAATAGCTTATACATATGTTATGTAAATTTTTTTTTTTTTCGTTGCAGAAGCTTTATTGAACAGAAAATGGCGAAATGGCCATATGTTATGTAAATTTTAAATCCTTGCAAAGTGTTCCGTCTCCTCTTTCTTATCTGGAGCCTGTCTGTGGTTTATATTTGATTGAGAGTCAGCGGTCCTCCTGCCCCACAGGCTGTTGGAATACCACCTTTTCCATACAGCAGGTGTGTTTAAGAGAAGTGTAAATTGATTTTAATAATAAAGCAAAACATAATTAGGGAGGCAAATCTGTTACCAAAACATATGCTGTGCATTTCAAAACCAAATGTAAATAATGTGGGTTATCTCCATACCACTGGTTACCATGATTAGCATGCATAACTGAGACTTGCTTCTAATTTTTTAAAATAAAAAACCAACATAAAAACCCAAAACAAACCCACATGGAAGCTAAATGTTCCTGTGTTTAAATATCTCTAAAATGTTTTACTGTGTTTCGTATATCACTCACAGCCAAACACAGGAAATGTGGCTTACATGTATGTGGACATGAAGATGGATGATAATAATTCACACTCATCTGGCTTTGCTCCAAGTTCCTTTTCTGGTGATGGTGATAAGTTTTGGCCTTGCCATCTGTGCCCTCACCTGGTTTCATTTGTAAGGCGCCTGGCATTTTGATCTACAATCCACAGACATAACCTGCTTATTTTTCTTTTGTTACCTCTTTACTATCTCACTAATTGAATGGAAAGGCAAGCCCAGTTACAATCCAATGTGAGGCTGAGGTGGTTTTCTCAATAATTGCGTTGCCCACCATTGATCTAATTCAGAGCACCTTAATAATTCCTTTCAAGTTCTAAAAAGAATATACTTTATTATTCTGTCATAATCACAATGGAAGATTAAACAAATACTATTAACAAGAACAGAGATTCAATATTTATCTGTGATAAAGAGTAATAGTGCCTTACTTATCACCTTATTACACTGTGACATTTACAAGGACTGAAATAGTTGAAAGATGCACTCTTTATTTTCTAAATAAAAGGAAATGGGCTACATACAATTAAACACATCTCAGTGTGAATATATGTGTGAAAAATATCTTCACGTAGGTAGTTATTTTTTAAAGTTCCTTCAATACTCTAATGGCATACAATTCCATTTAACAGCTTGGTGTATTGTAATCAAGAGTGTGAATAAGCAATCAAATACTTTTGTGAAATTCTGCTCCCCAATGAATTCATGGCGAGCTTGTTGCTATGGTGCCATATCACCTGAGACTTGTTTAACTTCTTTCTCAATCAAATATATTGACAATGAACTTAAAAACAGAAGTACTCAGAGAAATTTCAGAATGGAGAAGACCAGATTGGTAAATGATGCAAAGTTGATGCTGCTGCTTTTTTTTAAATCTGCAGTTACCTATTTGTGATCCCAAGAGCAGGAAGATTCACTGAAAATATCACTGTCCAACTGTAAAGTGAGCTGAATGTTGGAGAGCTGAATGTCTATGCTGAGAGAAGACATTGTTTATCAGATGTGAAGCCATGGAGAAGATAATATTTTACCAACTGTAAACTACTTTCTGTCAATGCCCAGCTGCTTCCCTAGAGCTTTGAAAATGGTGTTGGTTGATCCAGACCCGCCAGATACCGTTTAGTAATGCCCTCACTCTTTAGGTAATGCTATGAATCACAGGATATTTGGGGAGCTGATCTTGTCAAAGTAAAATAACAAGCCTGGCCATGACAGCATTGATGAATGACTTAGAGTGGTGGTGTTTTTAGGCAATGTTTATCTTTTTTTACTTCAAAATCAGTTTAATTGCTATTATTGGAGGTCCTGTCCTAAGGCTGAAAAGACAGAATGATCAAATACACCAATTCTGGAGTTATACCCAACTTCATATCCCTTCCCTGCCATCTGCCAGGTGTGTAACCATAGGCACTCAGCTTCTCCAGCTTTAAAATTAGAATAACGCATTCCTCATTGGAGTGGTTGTGGGAATTCCATACAAACTGTTTAGCATGTAAATTTACTTCCCCAGAGTAAATTCCAGATTTCATTTAGCTAAGATCCACAGTAAGCACCTATGGTAGCAACAGTCAGGATATTGAAAGATGTATTACCTTGGACAAATCTGTTATCAGGAACCACTTTAACGTGCTAAAAAACAAGGAAGTCTGTATAAAGAGTACCAGACCCAAGCCATGGTCTTTTCAGTTGCTTTAGATAGTTAATAAGTTGGACAGTTAATAAGAAAAACCAAAGAAGAATTGGTGCTGTGTATTGTGGTCTTGATGAAGAGTATTGAATGGAAAGAAACAAAAGGTGCTGTGGTGGCATAGTCACTAAAGAGTTTCTCTGCTAATCCTGTAGCTGCCTGCACTTCTCTGTTGGTTCACACCCACCAGCCAATCCAAGGGAAAAGATGGGCAGTCTTCACCTGTACTGTTTACAGTTTTGCAAATTTGCTGATTGTCAGCTTGGAGTCAGAACAGAGTAACCATGAAAGGAGGACAAAAGAACAAAGGGAAATCAGTCTAGGACATGTACCAGGGAATTGGGAATGTTCATGTCACATAACCTGGCATGTTGTTGTTAAAAGGCACCAGCCCTTCGAGAAGATAGAATGCTTGGAAAAATACAGAGAAAGCAACAGAGAGGAAGACTTGAAACAATGTTTGTCACAGTGACTGCAGTAATGGGCTTATGTATGGCCAAGATTGTGAAGATTGTGAGCGTGGTGCCTGATAAAGGCAAGTTTTCTCTCTGTTGATCAGGTAGCTATGAGTTATAGGCGAATAGTGGATGGCTCCTAATAATATCAACAGCAATATTGTTTTAATTCATTAAATGAATTTCTGCTGGATACTAAGTTACTAAAATTAGAAGAGGAAATAAATAATTAAAATGTTTATTCAGTCATTTTTAAAAATATGAGTGAGATAAGGTAGTAAGCAGTTAGAGAGCTCTGGTAGCCTAGCTAAGGTTTGGGGGTTTTCCCCAATAAATATGTGTTTGCATAGAAAATTCATATACATTGTTTTTTATATGATTGTTCCCATCCATTGTGTTTTATAAAACCATTCACCATTGATTTATGCCCACTATTACCCCACCTTTGCAAGTCTCCACTGGATCTTTCCTAATTCTTTTACCTCCTCCCTCACCACACCAAACTCTGACCCCTTGATTTTCTTCCCTCCCCATTCTTATCCCCCCTTAACCTTCCCTTTTCTCTTTGGAATTTTATACACATTTTACTAGTTATTCTTATATTTTTTACAATAATGGTCATATACATTATTTTTCCTTTTGAAACTGAGTTCACTCAGCAAGTGGTCTCTAGCCTTTCCTATGTATTTTTCAAAATCATTGCTCCTGAATGCTGCCTATTCCATTGTGTTAATGTACCACAATTTCTTAGTCCAGTCATTTGTTGGACATTCGAGCTGTTTCCATTTTCTTGTGACTGTGATTAATGCTGCTATGAACATCTGTGTGTACAAATCTCCATTTGTGTCTTAGTTCTATTTTTCCCTGAATATATTCCTACCTGTGGAATAGCTGGGTCATGTGGAATTTTTGTGTTCAGTTTTTTTTAGGAACCGCCAAACAGCCTTTCAGAGTGATTGTACCATTTTATAATCCCACCACCAACTTTTTCTTTACACTGACTTCTAGTAGTTGTCTCTATGGCTTCTGGGTCTTGAGTAATCATCCTAGTACCTTTGCAGTGAAAAATGTGCTATCCTAAAACATGGTGCTCTACATAGTAGATTTCATGTGTGCTGCTGAGAAATCACTTAGAAATGGCCATTTAGGTATTTTATCTACCTTTTGATGGTCCTCACAGAGTAATAGTGTCGTATGCACTGTAATTTATGAGGTGAAGAAAAATTAATTTTTGAAAGTAAGCATAAATTTTCCTCTGGACATGTTTAGGTGATATGACTGTCGTCATGCCCAAAAGTACCCATTAGCTGGGCACATGGGGGAGCTCTTAATTAGGGAGATACAACTAAAGATACAGATGTAATATCCACTGGAAGCCATGAAAACAGCCCAGCCAGGAAGAATGTAGGCCCTTGATTGAGTTTTAAGGAAGTCAGTTCCATTCTACACCCTGCATTCCTGTGCCTTGGGGTTGGGAGTTTGAGAAAATTTGGAAATAGTGTTAAGAGGAACGGAAGAATATGTTTAATAGTTTCTACCCATAAGCCACACCATGATAGATGAAGAAAGGATTGAAGTTGCCAGTGATTTAATCTTGTTTGCATCAATAGTCAACACTCTTGTGATCAGCAGTCAAGAGATCAGGAGATACATTGCATTGAGTGAGTCCACTCTCAGGAACTTTCCAAAATACTGAAAAGCCATAGTGTCAGTATGAAGACTTGGGTGTTCCTGATTCAGGCCATAGTCTTTCTGATCACTTCTTAGGCACCTGAGAGCTAGACAGTAAATAAAGATGACAGCAGAAGAATCGATACCTTTGCATTATGGTGTTGGAGAAGAGTGCTGAATATCTCATGGACTGTCAGTACAACAAACAAATCTGCCTTGGATAATGTACTTTGGGCACATTGTTAGGAAAGGCTGTTCCTTGGAAAGGGAATAATGCTTGGAAAGATAGAGGGTCGGTGAAAGAGAGAAAGACTCCCAGTGAGATGGATTAACATAGTCACTGCAGCAATGGGCTGAAGTGTATCACAGATGATGAGAATGGCACAGAATTGGGCAGGGCTCAAGTCTGTTGCTCCTAGAATCTGTATGAGTCTTACTCATTCGCACCTAACTGCGATCTCTAGCTACAGTTTCACATAGAAAGCCACTCCTTCTATTTGAGTTGATCTTATTTCAGTATTTTAATTATAAGGGTCAACTTAAATATTTATCTACCCTCTCTGTTATGTTCATTGTCATAGATACTTTGCTCTTTAGGTAAACAATTTTAAGAAATGCCTTTAGGTAAACAATTTTAAGAAATGCATTTGGATTTTGTAAAAACCATGAGAGCCTGTCATGTTGCTGAGATTTCAATTTTTTGCCATTTAACAAACAAGAAATACAGCATTTGATAATAACAAGAAGCAATCACTCTTTTCTCAGTGATTTGTCGTAAGTGGTACTTCATCCAGACATTTTCACCTTATGATGTTATATATAAAGTTGAATCATCTTTATATGAGGATTAAGAGGAGTGAGAAGAAGAAAAAAATAATAACTGTAAGACCATAGAGAACAGAGTAGGATCCGAAATTAGAGAGGTAAATCATTAACTGAATGATATAATTGCCAGTTTTATAATTGAACAGAAGCCAAATCTAAGAAATCTTTATATAGTCTACATCACTTTCTGATTTTTATCTTCTTTTTTAAATTATATTTCTAAGTTGTGATTTTAACAAAAGTTAACAGAAGGGTTGGGTTTTCATTCATTTGTTCATTGTTGCACATTTTCCTCCCTCTCCATCCTTTGCCCTTCCCCCAGTCCACTTAGCAATGCACTTCTTGTTTCACATTGTTGTCATATACATAATGTCAAATCATATATTCCTTACAAACAGTTCTTCCCCATATCTGTATGTCCCAGTGCAATATTCATTACCTATCCACTCTTTTCCTGTTATTCTGCCACCCTCCATGCCACTCCTGTTTTATAATCACAGTGTTATGCAGTATTTGTTCTTTCATGAGTGAGATATTTCACTTACCCTAGTATCTTCCAGGTCACCATGTTGTATAATGTTTTAAGAGTTCATTGTTTACCAGTGCTGCGTAATACTCCGTTTTGTGAATGCACCGTGGTTTTTCTATCCTTTCGTTTGTTGGTCTGCACTTAGTTTGCTTCCATCTCCTTGCTATAGTGATAAATACAGCAGTAAACTTGGGTGTGCATACATCTGTTTGGATAGTGGTTCTGGTATCTTAGGGTGTATTCCCAATAGTGCAATTGGTATTTTTATTTCCAACTTTTTTTTACAAAGTTCCAAACCACCTTCCATAGTAGTTGCACCATTTCACATTCCTACCACCAGTGAATAAAGGGTTCCAATCTCTCCACAACCTTGCCAGCATTTGTTGTTTGGAAATTGGAACTCTTATTCACTGCTAGTGGGAATGTGAAATTGTACAGCCACTATAGAAGACAGTCTATTTTTTTTTCTCTTGATGCTGTTATGTGCTGTCGAGTCACCTGTGACTCATAGCAGCCCTATGTATAACAGCCCTAAACCATGCTCTATCCTATGCCAATCTTACGGTCTCTGACACACCTACTCCCATTACCCCAGTGACTGAGTCAGTCTATCTCATCGACGGTCTTCCTTTCCTGCACTGTCCCCCCACTCTCCCAAGCATGACATCCCTCTCCAAGGACTGGCCCCTCCATACACCATGACCGTGGTAGGTCAGACGATGCTTCAGAATCCTTGCCTCCAAGGAGCAGCCTCGTCTCACCCTCTCTAGGACCATCATATATCTCCAAATTGTTGGTGAGTGATTATCTTATAAGAGCATTTGTTATTAAGTACTTTTAACTCAGAACCAACCCATAGTTGACTCTCCAGCAGATTTTCAGAGGTGCTAAATCTCATAGGAGGAGATTGCTCTTGGAGCAGCTGGTCTATTCGAACCACTTGCCTTCAGTTTGGCAGTGCAGTTCCTCACCACTAGTTCATTTTCAAATACATACTTTTTTTATTTTTCAACTTTAGAATGTCAGATACCTTGAAACAGAGCTTTATAGAGTTTTAAGCATTTTCTTTATATACTCATACCAATTTTTCTATGAAATAAGGATTAACCTTTCCAAAGTTGACTAAACTGAGATGTTAGAGATGTATTTGAGATTTACCCAGGCAGTAAATGACAGAGCCTAGTTTCTGATCCAGATTGGACCAGACGTCCTGCTACCTCCATGTATGATAATTTATCCCAAATCTTAAGCCTTTGAAGAAGAGTCCTATACTTTTTTTTTTTACTGTGGAGGCAAGGATTCTGGGCCTTCGTCTGACATACTTTGGACATGTTGTAAGGAGAGACAGGTCTTTAGAGAGGGACATCATTCTGGGTAGAGTAGAGGGACAGCGCAGGAGGGGAAGACCCTCTATGAGGTGGATTGATTCAGTGACTGGGGTAATTGGGATGGGTGTGTCAGAGGCAATGAGATTGGCACAGGATAGAGCACGGTTTAGGGCTGTTGTACATAGAGTCGCTATGAGTCGCAAACGACTAGACGGCACTTAACAACAACAACAACGTAGGACAAAGGCCAACAAACTGTGGCCTACAGTAAAAATCTACCCTCCTGTCTGTTTTTTGCAATCTACAAGATTAGAATGCTTTTACAATTTTTTAAGTAGATGAACAAAATAAAAGAATAATATTTTGTGACACCTGAAAATGAAGAAAAGTAATATTTGGGAGTTATAAATAACATTTTATTGGAGCACAGCCATAGCTGCCTCCTTTGTACAATCAGGGCAAGGTGAGTCATTAATTAAAGGAGTCTAAAATATTTGCTCTCTACCCTTGTACAGAAAGAAGTTTGTTAGCTTCTGCTCTAGGATGTTAGAACAATTAATTTGTTACCGAAGTTTTGTGTAGGTCTCGAAAGTTCATTTGAACTTGACACATCTTAGGTCTTTTGATCCTCCCATCAGCCAATGAGGCAGATGGTGTTTACCTTGTTCTAACAAGAAAGTAGATGCCAAGACAGGTGTTCTCATCAGCACCATGCAGCCTTTCATGTTCACTGGCTTCCTAGTACCTCAGTTTATTTGGCATCTTAAAATAGGGACTGATTTTGATGTTTCACCTTGAGTATTTTACTTTAGTTCTTCACTGTTTTGAGGAGACAGTGCATATCACAATGAGACCACTGGTCTCCAGTGGCCCTCACACAGAAATACAGATCCTACCTGGTCCACTCCACAATCTGGAGTGCCCTGTTTCTTTCCCTGTCTTTTCTCTCTCTGCCAACCAGTGTCTGGCACAAGATTTTTAATAACTGAGTTTGTAATGAGGTCAGTGTTTTAAATTGCAGAAGGGAAGGCCATGATGCTAAGTTGTAAGGTGCTGCGAAGTCACCAGTAACTCAGCGACTGTACGTACCACAGATCTAACACTTATCCCAGCCTGCACCGTCTCCACTATTTCTGCCATGCTCAAGCCATTGCTGCCTTCAGCACTCATCTTTTAGCTCTTTTAATTTGCTCGTATTTTCCTGTGGTGTTCTTAGAAACTGCTACCAATAGATCAAGTACTAGTAAGCCAACCTAGAGAGTTCTGGTGGCCTAGTCTCAAGAAGATGCGCTGCTGTCCTAACGCACGCAGTTTGAGGCCTCCACATGCTCCGTGAGAGAAGGAAGGGCAACCTCCTACCATATGATTAACTGCCTCTGAAAACCCACTGGAGGGTCAGCTATGGATCACTTCCAGCTCTACGGTACACAACAACAGTGAGCCACCCATGGTGGACAGGTTTTAGCAGATTTTTCAGACTATGAAACAGAACTGGCTATCCAGTTACAAAGTAACAGGCCCTTTAAAACCCTCTGTATAAGGCTAGGACTGGGAGTTCCACCAAACACTGTCCACCATGGGCAGCCATTACGGCATTTGACCCCCAGCGGCACAGGGTGCAGCTTCACAACAAACCCAGATTACCTGAGTACAGCAAATTGACAAAAGAGTGCTGTACAACTTTGAAGAATGTT
Source organism: Elephantulus edwardii (assembly GCF_000299155.1). Lineage (NCBI taxonomy): Eukaryota > Metazoa > Chordata > Mammalia > Macroscelidea > Macroscelididae > Elephantulus > Elephantulus edwardii. The sequence goes on from NW_006399760.1 coordinate 32,775,603, forward strand.
CCTCAAAAATGAAGTGACAGTAACAACAGTAATAGGCCCTTGGGCCCAGCTGACATTTGAGGATAGGTTATTCTGAAATAATTATTGATAGGGATTTAAATTGTTTCAGAATTTGACTTACGTATTAAAATCTCATTTAGCTGTAACTTTTAAAAACTTTTTGCTTTGATTAATGAAAATAATATGGCAGTCCTTTGAAACTACTAATACTTTAATGTATCAAATGGAAATTTGGCTTTACAGTGTAATATCAAATTGACTCAAACCTAGCATGATTGAAAATGAAGTCCTGGTTGTTCTGCTCTACTGTTTTTTGTTTTCAAACAAGCATATTGATATGTAGAATTTATAGGATGATTAGGTGCGTTTGATTTTAGGGTTATATTGAGCAGAAATTCTTTCCTTCCTTAACTTGTCAACAGTTGTATGGAAGAAAATTAATTAGAAACTATGGAGCAGTCTGGAAGGCATCTTTCTAAAGATACAAATTGTGTTTTGCCCGCAAGCATCCTGGAGAACTGAAAAGGAAATAAATACAGTGGCGTCTATGACGTTAATCATTACCTTGTACATTTTCAAAGAAGATAGTCTATTTTATGTATTTGATGAGAACAAATTGTTAATGCATTCTTGTGTTTGCAGTCACATCAGTAGTGATTTCATCCCATGTGGTAGCTCATGGTGTCAACCCTTCTCCCACAGAATTTCTTCCCTGCCAGATAATACAGACTCCTTTAGTAGTGTTTATAAGTTTTAACAAAAACAACAAAGAAGTGCTAAAAGTAATTGCAAATCACTTGCATGTAATGTTTCTTAGTTTACATAAATACTAATAACTCTGTTTTGTAAAACCTAAGTTGCATCAGAACATTAGCAACTGAGCAGAAGCCTTATTTTTATTTTTGCCTTTTCCCCCTTTAATTACTACTTTATTCTCAAAAAGTTATTAATATATGTTCACAAATACTAATTACAAAATAGCTATAACACTGAACACCATAATAAAATCAGTAAATATTGAAACATTAGGAATAATGAAAACCATAAGTGACTGCTAATAGCCTATGCAGATGAAATGACAAAAGTCAAAGCATCCTTGTAATTGAGCAGTTGTGACAGCTTTGGTGGGGCACGTTGGAAATTAGATATATTTGATACATAAAGGCTCGGCCTACAAAAAAAAAGGGGAGGGGTTTTGTTGGGAATAATTCTGAGAACATTTTATCAAAAATACTCAATTTCTGCTAAAACACTACACAGAAATATTACAGATTACTATATTGATGGCATCCCTTCTGACAGTATAATGTGGTGTTTTTTGTACCTCAACTTCCCACAACACCTTAGTGCCTCCACTATTTCTTTTGTAAATCAGCATATATATAAGTATTCTTAAAATCAGTTTTATGGCTTTATTTTCCCTAATCTATGCATCAGAGAGTTGGACAGTGACCAAGGAGGATAGAAGGAGAATTGATGCCTTTGAGCTGTGATGCTGGAGAAGAGTATTGAGAATACCATGGACTGCTAGGAAAACAAACAGATTCATTCTGGAAAGGGTTAAACCGGGTGGCTCCTTGGAGGCAAGGATTCTGAGGCTCTGTCTAACGTACTTTGGACATTTTGTAAGGAGAGACTGGTCCTTGGAGAAGGACATCATGCTTGGGAGGGTGGAGGGACAGCGCAGAAGGGGAAGGCCCTCTATTGATTCAGTGACTAGGGTAATCGGGATAGACCTGTCAGAGACAGTGCGATTGGCACAGGACAGAGCAGAGTTTAGGACTGTTGTACATAGAGTCACTATGAGTTGCAAGTGACTCGACAACACATAACAACAAACAACAACAATAATCTTTTTTGGAGATTAATCAGCATTACCTCTCAAAAGATGTACTGCAATATTTTCTCAAAATTTTATGTAGTCCTATTATTTATATATATATATGGAGTGTGTTAGGAACCCTGATGGCACAGTGATTAAATGCAAGTTGGAACTGACTCAACAATCAATTCCTCATTATCTCTACTTTTAATTCAAAAAAGTTATATTACCTTTCAAAGAGTTCACAGCAATTTAAAATACTATGATAGCTTCTCTCCACAACCTCATCTATGTTGTGTACTTTTCAGTATACTAAGTATTGTAATTCTTTGTTAGAATAAGTCTTGATACACCAGTAGCATATATTGAACAGAACAATTCATTAATGGTTTCAAAAAAGCAAGTATCTTCTTCCTCATTAGAATACCATTGTCAAGTATTGTATAGCTTTCCCAGTAGACTGGCTTGGTGGTGGTACCGTCTGTTGAGTCCATCCCTGGCTAATCCATATGCACAAGAGTTCGCTAGCAAAATCTTCAGATGCCTCTAAGATTTCTGTAATCCACAGGCTTTGCACTGGTTGACTTTGGGAAGTCAGTCCTTAGTTCTGTCTTCATATTTCATCTTAGTCTGGAAACTGCACTGAAACCTTTTCAACATCATAATAGCACTCTTGCCACCACTAACAGGAAACTAGATGATCACTGTGCATAAGGTTGTTTGGCCATTGTTGTTATGTACCATCAGGTTAGAACCAGCTCATAGCTGGTCATACAGAAGATCAGGGTTTTCAGAGGCGTTTAATGCATGGGAGGAGATTGTCCATCCTTCTGTGGCACAACAGCTGGCAAAATGGCATCATGCGTTTGGGTTTGCAGGACTGTCAGATATTACTACTAGGCCACCACGGCCCCTTTTACCTTGTTGTTGCTGTTGTTTGCCATCAAGTCAGAACTGCCCAATAGCTGACCCTCAGGTGGGTTTTCAGAGGTAGTTAATTGCATGGGAGAAGATTGCCCATCTTTCTCCTGAGGAGCAGTTCATGGCCTCAAACTGCATGTCTGCAAAATTGCAGCACAGTTCCTTGCCACTAGGCCACCAGAGCTCCCTTCCTTTCACCTTAGTGCTCAGAAAATAGTTTATCTTTTCATTCTTTTTACTTTTTAAATTAAAAGACTCATGTCCTACTCATAACAAGCTGTTGTTATTTGGTGGTTGTTAATGTAAAATTAAATCTTTAACAACTTTAACTTTTCCTGAGTCTCTTGAAAGTATTTACAACTGCATGCACAGCTCATCAAAATACAGCCTGATCTTACACCATTCTCAAAATCCTTCCTGTGTTTGAGACCATTGTTGTGGTCAGTGTGTTATTTCATCTTGAAGAGGGTTTACTCTCCCCCGATTTCCCCTCCCCACCTATTTTTCAGAACACCATGTCCTCCAGAGACTAGTCTATCCTGTCAACATGTGTGAAGTTCATGATAACAAGGCTTTCCATCCTCATGTCTAAGGAACATTCTGGCTGTACTTTTTTAAAGAAAGATTTGTTCTTCTGAAAGTTCAGGGTATATTCAATACTCATTGCAAACACCATGAATCAAAGGTGTCAGTTCTTCTTTGATCTTCCTTATTCATTGTCTAGTCTCTGCATGCGTATGAGTGAGTGAAAATACCATGGCTTATGTGAGATCCACCTTAGTCCTCAAGGTATTATCTTTGTTCCTTAACACTTACTTTAAATAGATTATTTATACCACATATGACCAATGCATTTGATTTCTTGATTGCGGCTTCCTTGAACATTAAGTGCAGACCCAAGTAAAATGAAATCTGTGACAGTTTTAGTATATTCTCTACATATCATCATGTTGTGTATTTTTCTTAGTTGTTAGAACACAGGTAAACATCTTTCAGGTATTCTCCAGCCAAAATTCATCTAGTATCAGAAATGATATCCCTTATTTCACATCTTCTTCTGAATTAATGCGGACAGAAAGTGGGGTGGAGCTCCCCGATTAAAACAAGCTTGGAAGGAGGAGTGGCCTCCGGAAACCTTATGAACCTGGAGAGAGGATGAAAGACACCCAAGCATTAAGGACTCTCCTTCATAGGGTTGCTGTGAGTCGCCTGCAACTCGATGGTACTGAACAACAATAATATCAACATAGAGAGATCAGCTGGCCCAGTGGACAGAAAACGATGCTACCAAGGCAAAGGTGGGTGACTTTTAATCCGCGGCCCTTGGGCCTGTCTTTCATTGTTTTTGTTCAGACATTCTTCTAGGTCGTATAGCCCTGGTGTACAAGTTGCCCTATCATGGTCACTTGTGGTTGCTGTGAGGCTGAAGACTGTGACACTGATGTGTCAAATGCATTAATGGTTGGCTACCCAATGCAGACAGAGAGTGGGGTGGAGCTCCCTGATTAAAACAAGCTTGGAAGGAGGGATGGCATCCACTTCCATAATAGCTTGCCTCCGGAAACCCTATGAACCTGGAGGAAGGATGAAAGGCACCGAAGCGTCGAGGACTCTCCGTTATAGGGTCGCTATGAGTCACCTTCGATTCAACGGCAATTAACAACAACAACAACATTTCACATCATCTTCTGAATTAGGCTTAACTTTCTGACAGTTCCTTGATGATGCAGCCATTTTTAAATTATCCTTTGCAAAATTGTACTGTGATATTAATTACGTTGTTCTAGAATTTCTGCCTTCCATTGGATCACATATAGATAATACAAAATATAATATCACTATTGCTTTTTTAAATCTGTATGTTTGAAATATACACACAAGAGTTTTGTCATTTTTGTTTTTGTTTTGTTTTCTTTACAAAAATTAATCATATTCTGATCCACAACTTGTATTTCATTTAATGGTACATAGTAGTTCTACATCAACTGGTAAAGTCCCATTAACTCTTTAATGCTGTATCATATGCCAGGATGTGGAAAGGCTAGGCTTTGTTAAACTCTTATGCTAGCAGTGGACATTAAAATAGTTCCTAAACTTTTGTCATAGCTAACAGTGCTGCAGTTAATACTTTGTATGTACTTCCATTTTTATTTCTTTAGAGCACATATTATGTTGTTGTTGTTGTTAAGTGCCGTCGAGTCGTAGGCGACTCATAGCGACCCTATGCACGAAAGTCCTGGACACTTGTATAACTTTTGTCCTTTCTCCAGGTTCATAGGGTTTTCAGAGGCAAGTTATTATGGAAGTGGATGCCACTCCTGCTTCCAAGCTTGTTTTAATCAGGAAGCTCCACCAAACACTGTCCACCAAGGGTAGCCATTCTCGCATGTGCCTCATCAGTGTCACAGTGTTTGGCTTCACAGCAACCATGAGTTACTGCTGTACAGCAAGTGGACATACCATTGCTACATGACCTAGGACAATGTTTTACCAAAAACAATTAAAGGCAGGACGAAGGGCCGCAGAGTAATGTCACCCACCTTTGGCTTGGGAGCATGACTTTTTGTACGCTAGGCAAACTGTGCTCTCTCTCGCGCGTGCGTGCTCTCTCTCTGCTGTTGTTGTTGTGATGTGCTGTCAAGTTGTAGGAGACTCATAGTGACCCTATAAACTAAAGTCCTGGACACCTGTATAACTTTTGTCCTTTCTCCAAGTTCATAGGGTTTCCAAAGGCAAGTTAATATAGAAGTGGATGCCACTCCTATAGAGCACATAGATAGTTTAAAAAAAAAAGGAATTGCAAGGTCATGTAGGCTATATAAGTTTTTGGGTGTAATAGATAATTTTTGTGCAAAAGATTATACCACATAGTCATGCTTCACAGTTCAGGAACATAGGTTTGTGGCAATGTTCATGGAACTTAATCCAAATAAATTATTTACATAATTATTTTGGACTTTAAAAGAAACTAGCTTCCCTCATCTCAAAATCCTTCATGGAATCATAATTTCTACAGAAATCTACATATGCTTTTTTTTTTTTGTTTAGCCACAGCAAACTTACAGAAAGTTGGCCTTATTCATGTTTTATATAAAATTTTTTTTGTGAAGCATTTGTCATCTTTATTTTCCACATTTATTCAGGCCTGTGTTTGTGTGTGTGCACTTGTGTGAAGGGGAGAGGGCAAGAGAGATGGATGAAAGAGATAATGTGATGTATGAAAATAGCTGTCTTTTCCTCCAGTACCTAGCTAATGATATCAGCATTTTGATTCAATAGAATAAAAGTTCTATTATAAGTTTCACCACCAGAAATGCAAAATGAGACAATCTTAATTTTTCAACTTTCTGTAAGGGAGGTGCACAAATTGAAATTCTGCTCAAAGATCATCATTTACTAATTGTGACCTTGAGCAAGTAATTTGTTTTTCTTCTCTATTCCTAGAGTTCTTCAACTTAAAAAAAAAAGGGGCCTGGCTTTGTGTTTTTGTTACAATTGTGGAAAATATGTAGTGCTTGAGTCACAGTTGTTCTCTAAATAGTTCCTAGTAAATGTATTAGTAAACTCCGGTGGCCTGATCCTTGGACAGGTGTATGACTAACCTCGAGGCATCCACCAGCTACTCTGTGGGAGAAAGATGGACAGTCTCCTCCTGGGCGATTTTATAGCCATGGAAGCCCACTGGAGGGTCAATTATGAGTTGAAACCGGCAATGAAAGAGTACTTTTATGGGGGATCCCTAGTGGCAAGTGTATCACATGTAGGCTTCCGAATAAAAAAAGTTAGCAACTCCAAAGAGGAAAGATACACAGTCTTTTCCTATAAAGAGATTTTCAACTGAAACCAAATGAAGAGATGGGATAGTACTATTGTTAGTGTTGTAACTTAACAAAGAAAGAATATGAGATATTTTATATCCAGTTATATCTGCACCTAACAACTTTTCCCAAGTTGTGCCAAGAAATCTGGAGGACAACCACCTGGCCAACTGACTAAAAGAGATCTATATTTGTTCCCATTCCAAAGAAAAGTGACCCAACAGAGTATGGAAATTATCAAACAATATTAATATCACATGCAGGCAAGATTCTGTTGAAAATTATCCAAAAATTACTGGAGCAGTAAGTCAGCAGAATACTGCCATATGTGCAGGCTAGGTTTGGAAGAGGCCATGGTACTAGGGATATTATAGCTAATGTTAGATGTATCTTGGCTGAAAAGCATAGAGTACCAGAGGAATGTCTTTCTGTGCTTCATTGACTATGCAAAGGCTTTTGACTGTGTGGATCATAGTAAGCTATGGCTGACTCTGAAAGAAAAATGGGAATCCCAGAATATTTGATTGTGCTTATGCGAAACCTACACTTGAACCAAGAAGCAGTTGTCAGAAAATAGCAAGGAGACACTACATGGTTCAAAATTGGGAAGTATGTCTGCCAAGAATGTATTTTGGCTCCATACCTTTTCAATCTGTATGCAGAACAGATCATCCATGAGGCTGGGCTGTATGAAGAGGAATGTAGCATCAAGATAGGAGGAAGATTCATCAACAGCCTGTGTTATGCAGATGACACAACCCTGCTTGCTGAAACTGAGTACGACCTGAAGAACTTGCTGCAGAAAGTCAAGGACTGCAGCCTTCAATATGGATTGAAGCTCAACATCAAGAAAACAAAGATTCTTACCACCAGGCCAGTTGTCAGCATCACTAAGGATGGTGAAGAGATTGAAATTGTTAACAGCTTTAGTTTGCTTGACTCCATAATCAACTCTTAGTACGAGTAGCCAGGAAATCAAGAGATGAATTGTATCGGGAAAGTGGGCTGTCAGGGACCTCTCCAGAGTACTGAAGAGCAACAATGTCAGTCTGGAGACTTATGGTGAGCCTGATTATGAGTCAGAGAGCTGGATAATGATTAGGGATATAGGGAATTGATGCAAAGCTTTCTTTGAGTCGTATTTGACTTATATATATATATACATATATTCAAATCTGGCACTCCCTTTTTCTGAGAAATTTTCCTTTTTTTACTGAGAACAAGTTATTTTTAGGACTGAAAATACCTGTATAGACATAAAAAGGTATAAAATCAACATTAGTTAATTTTGTCTGTCTTTTTAGTAAGTAGAGAATATACAGCTAGCTATTCAGTAAAGTTACCAAATAGTACATTAAAATTACTTTCTGTACAATTGGTCAAACCTGCTAGGCGCTGTTAGGGGAATAAGAGAAAAATAAATAACATTGCATGTGGGATTTTAAAGGATACAGTTTTGTGAACCTGAAGACTAAGATGGACATTAGTCTGGATGTAGACTTGTGGATCTAATCTGCAGCAATAGCTAAAGTAGCCCTTGTTTTGACTGAAAAATGTAATCTGCTTTGTAATTCAGTTTTGGCCAGTGGTTATAAAAAATTCGTTGGGTTTTTTTTTTTTACCCTTATTCATTAGAACCTCAGAATTATTTCTAGAGGTTTAAAAGGGAGTGGTGATTAAACCATGTGGATAAAATGAAAAGTTACATTAAGAAGTAAAAAAACCCTACAACCAAGAGAAGATAAGTAGATGAATGGGATCGTCTAAGAATCAAATGCCTATGCAAATCCAAAAACTTCTCCAACAGGGTAAAAAGGGAAGCCACCAACAGGGAAAAAGTATTTTGTTATAACATATCAGATAAGGGACTTATATCCAGAATTTATAAAATACTTGAGCACCATCACAAGATAAAGGTAAATAATCCAATAGAAAAATGGGCACAGGATATGAACAGGCACTTCACCGAAGACAACATTCAAATGGCCAACAAGCACATGAAGAAATGTTCAAAATCCCTAGCTCTAAGAGAGGTGCAAATTAAAACAACTGAGATTTCATCTTACCCCAGTCAAATTATCAAAATTTAACAGAACAACAAGCAACAAATGCTGGCGAGGTTGTGGAGAAACTGGAACCCTTATTCACTGTTGGTGGGAGAGAAAAATCGTGCAACCACTGTGGAAGGCGGTATGGCACTTTCTCAAAAAGTTGCAAATAGAGATACCATTTGATCCAGCAATTCCACTACTGGGAACATACCCCAAAGAGACCATAACTGATGTCCAAGCAGATATATGCACACCCATGTTTATCATCGCTTTGTTCATAGCAAGGAGTTGGAAACAACTGAAGTGCCCATCAACAAACAAATGGATAGAGAACCTGTGGTATATTCACGCAATGGAATACTACATTGCATTGAAAAACAAAGAACTCATGCAATATTATTCAAAATGGGGACTCTGGAGGACATCATGCTGAGTGAAGTATCCCAGTCACAAAAGGACAAATACTGCATGGTGCCACTGTTGTAAAACAGGCCTGACCTTGGGGTTGGGGAAAGACTGAGAAAAATGTGTTCGATAATGTAGACTGACTGCACTGAAACAGATGAGGGAGAAAACTGTTTAAAAGGGATATGTTATTAGGTATTTTTGTCATGACAGGAGTCTAGAGCAATGGCTCCTTGGTGGAGTACACCTGGGGGAGGGTTTGTAAAACAATGAAAGAATTTTTCTTTTACTTTTCCAAGAGGGTAGTGTTCTGGGGATAGGGTTGGGAAGGGTGAAAGGTGCAACAGTGAATGAATGGAAATCCAAAGTCTCTGTACACTTTTACTGAAATTAACAATAAATTTAAATTTTAAAAAAAAGATGTAAAAAATTGAAAAATGTTACCCCTTTTCAGGAAAGTAACAAGCCCTTAAGAAGCAGCCATTTGGGGAGCTCTGGTGGCCTAGTGGCAAGGAGCTGCAACTACAATCCCAGAGGCGCACGGTTCAAATCCACCAGATGCTCTGCTGGGGAAGGAGGGACAATCTCCTCCTGTACCAGTCAGATCTGATTTGACGGTACACGCACAAAAATAATAAAATTTTTAAAAATAATTAAAAAAAAAAGAAGCAGCTATTTAGTTGGCTAGCATGCAGTTAGTAAATGGCTGTGTCGTTAGAGTTGAGTACAATTCATAGCAACAATAACAGATCTGAAACTCTGCCCTGTTTTGTGCCATCCTTTTCATCCCTGACACACTTGAGCCCATTGCTGTTCAACGGGTTGAGGATCAGCCTCTCTTTAGCCAGCCTTCTGCCTTTCCAAGTATGATGTATGGACCCCTCCAAAGAATAGCCTCTCCTCGCAACATGGCCAAAGGATGTCAGACAAAGCTTTGTCACAATTTTCTCCAAGGAGCATTCTGGCTGCACTTTGGCGAAGACATATCCATTTGTTCTTTGGTAATCTATGGGGTAATAGTGCTCTTCTCCAAAACCACAGCTCAACTAACCACAGAATATCTAAAAAAACTAAGAACTATTATAGAAGTAAAGTTAAAAATTATAAAGTAAGAAAAAAGTTTTCTTCACTAGATGCCATTTTTCTTCTTCCCTGGTGCATTTCATTAAGTTACTAATCAGACCTTAAATTAATCATTTGAGAAATTAGCCTCTTATTCCCTGTTTGTGTTTATTAGATTTTCTGAAGAAAGAAAGAGTAAATTTATACTTTATTGTTTCTTTATAGTTTTAATATTTTTTTGTTTGTGTTTACAATAACTAATCCATACTGAGGAGGTGAGAAATTGGTTATTTATTCTTGCTTTTCTATTTTAGCAAATAATGATTTATGTGTATTATTATCATCTTCTATACACTCAATTAACCTACAAATAAGCATCTAACATTAGATGCTATGCATCATTGGTCTTAATAATTTTGAAATATTTATGTACTTTAAAACCAGACAAATTGTTTATGTTAAAATAACTTGTTTTTCCTAATTTCTTAATGAATTTTAAAGTAGCAGCTCACCAAAAAAGCATTAAATTTTAGAGAAAATGTCTCAACTTTTTTTACATTAGTTTTCCCAAATAAGTATCCAGTTGGAAAATAACAGAGACAATCAGAACTACTCACTGGCACCTGCAGTGGGCAACTGGCTGCCATCATCTGTTTGTTCTTGTTTTCCTCAAATAGAAACTTCTACCCCTACCTCTTGCAGTCATTTCCAACTATGTGTTATTGTATAGGATACTTACATGTGATTTTCTTGAATGGACAGTGTCCTCCAGTATCATTTATAGCCTCTGAAAACCTGCTGGAAGGCCAATTATGAATATGCTCAGTTTTTTTTTTTATTTATTTTATTTTTTTTTATTTTGTGTGCGTGTACCGTCAAATCAGATCTGACTGGTACAGGAGGATATTGCGCCTCCTTCTCCGGCAGAGCGTCTGGTGGATTCGAACCGTGTTCCTCTGGGATTGCAGTGCAGCTTCTTGCCACTAGGCCACCAGAGCTCCCCTATATGTTCAGTTTTGAAAGCATTTAACAAGAACAATCTTTGAAGAAGTAGGCTTTTTTTTTTTTTAAAGTTTCTGAGTAGGTTCAGACCACTATCCTTTAGGTTAAAAACCTTTTCTAGACTGTCTGCATCTCCCAGCAACCTTCATTTTCCTCATTAGGCATTAAGCCTCTATAGTCTCCATGTTTCATCTGTTTTCTTCATTATTTATTTGACTAAAAGATTCATCACATATAAACCATTTAAAACTTAAATTGATAAAACATCAATTAATAAACTTATTTACTTATACACTCACAACCTCTGTACATGCATTCTGGTTTTTAGGAGCAAATGGTTGTCAGTATACAGGTAAACATTAAAAAAATGACATGTCAGGCTAGATGAATGTTTCTTGTTGTTATTGGTGCTGTTGTTTTATAGTGCCTAATGTGAAATAAATCAGTGAATTAACCAGACAGAGACAGATGAAAAAGGCACTGAGGGATGGATGGAATGGGGGTAAGTCTAATTAATAGCAATAAACTATAGCACCATTGTGAAAGTTCTTGTCTATAATTGTTTATATACGCAAAAATACGTCGGCTTTTCTGCCTACATTTTGGGTTCATTATAAAGAAGCTTTTGTGAGAAAAGTTACAGGCAAAAGCCTGTACTTTAGAAAATACATTTAGATCATCTGTTATGCTTTGCTTTTTTCTATCTTCTTCATTAAAGCTGAACAAAAATAAAGATGTCAAAGCTCGAGCCTGGTGGTCTGTGTGATTTGATAATAGAATAAAATAATAAAGAGCTTGATATTGTTATATCATGTTAGAATATCAATATATTAGAATATGGAATATTCTTATGATGTAACAACAACATGAAATAATGGTTTTATTTATAGCTGTTGTTGTTATGTGCCATCAAGTTAAGTAAGACTCTGAATAAAAGGTCTAAACCTAGCCCATTGCAGCAGTCATCTTGTCAGTCCACCTGGTCAAGGGTCTTCCTCTCCTTCACCAGCCCTCCACCCTTTCTAACAGCATGTCCTTCTCCAAGGAAGAGCACCTCTTAGCAATATGTCCAAAATATGTGAGGCAAAGCCTCATCATTCTTATCTCCAAAGGGTACTCCAGCTCCACCCTCTCCAAGACATATTTGTACTTGAATTTTTTTTTAACTTGATAGCATCTGAATTTCAAAAAGGAGGGGTCAGTGTCAGATGCGTGTGCCCTCCATGTCTTTATGGTTGTGGTATAAGCCCAGTAGGTTCTACTTGAGGGTTGCCCCCTTGTGGTGTACTGCCCTTTAAAAATATTATCTAGACAAAAGTGATTACATTTTCATTTTATATTTTATATAAATCCTTTCAATGTGAATTACCATAACTTTTAGTTCAACCTTCTGTGAATACAATAATTTTATTTTCCAGTGTTGCCTAAGTTGTGTTCTATAAAATCGTGTACTTTCTGGAGACAGTACTAGTTATTCCTTTACTGTCATTGAATTAAAAAAAAAACTGTTGAGGTAAATGGAAGCTGATTTCCTGCCTCTGAGTGTTTGTCTTTCTAGTGGTATTGGTCAGCTCTTACATTGTCAACCCAAAGTCACATGTTTCACAACCTCCAGTTCCTCAGAGGGAGAAAGACGGCAAGTCTCTGGTGTTATTTACTGCCTCTGAAAACTCACTGAAAGATCAACTATGAGTTTATTCCATCTTTATACATATAGAATCAACAGTTCAGACCCACTTGACACAGAACCATTCCTTTAAGGGAATACCTGTTAACATAATAGACCACTGGTGTTTTCGGAACAGGTTGAGAAAGGCAGTGCTACTGGTTAAAGAGTTCTTCTTGATTTTTCATCTTTTAACAGAGGGAGGTAGACAGTATAAAGGTATAGGCACCATTTGCCAGCTTTTCTGTAATTAAGTATGCATTGATCTAGGGACAAGCATACTGAACAATTCATCAGTTACAGAGAAAATTATGATAGAAGATCAAGATATTTTATCATTGCAGTAATCCTTGCATTTCTTAAAGTACAGGAGAAGTTCAAAACTCTCTGATAATATGGCTGCTTTGGCTCTGTGCTAGCCTCAAGTTGAGCAGGATATTTGGTATGTTTGTACAGATTTTTTTAATAGCTGTCAGATATTAATTTTAATTATTATACCTGGCCCATCAACCTGAAAGGTTCAATTGTGATGATAATGTAGTCATCTTTTGAAAAGCAGGAGAAAAAAAAATATTTTTTATGTGTTGATCTTGGGAACAGGACATTCTACCTAATCTCTTATGCTACTCACATTTTACACGGGTTTTTTTCCCTTGCACTGCTTTCCTAATTTTAAATCATGACCAGTGTTCCCACTCTCTGTGATATGTTTAGACTTGGTTTCCCATTATTTTTATAACGTTTTCTCCCTGTTTACCTGTGTCTCTGTCTTCCAGTGAACTATAGTAGAAAAGAAAATTATTTCTTTCTGAAAGATTTTTAGTCAAGAGTAGTTGAAATAAAAATGTTTCCTTACTTAATTACTGATTCCAACCAGTAAAGGCCACATTTGTTGTTTCTTTGAAAATGAATTCAGGAACTTTACTGTTCCTGCTGCGATTTATAGGCATTAAAAAAAGCGTTTTGAGTGTCATTTTGTCATACATATACAGCTAATGTGAGAATGTGGGGGCTTAACTAATAATTTTAAACATTATTATGCGTTTTACTTTGTGTTAGGAAAAATATAGAAGCATGAAAATTATTTCAGTGCTGTAGACAGTATCAAAGTTGGACATCATAAGTCTGTCCCACCTGAATTTAAAAATCATGTCAAGAAGAGGTTTGACTCCTTGAACACTAATAAAGACCAGAGGAGCTGTGGGAGGATATTAAGACCATGATTCAACAAATTGTGCAGCCCTCTGGTTTTATCTCTTCCCATCTTCACCCCTCTCCTCACACTCCTTGCCTTTTGGTTCCCTACACATGTTTTTTGACTAGTTATCCTTCTATTTTTACAACAGTGGCTTTATGCAGTAATTGTCCTTAAGAAACTGAGTTAATTCACTCAGCATAATGCTTATCAATCTCTCCCAAGTTTAGTATTTTTTTAAAAAAATCTTTGTTCCTGAATGTTGCATAGTTTCCCATTGTGTGAATGTAGTACAATTTCTCTGTCCATTTATTTGTGGTTGGCCATTTTGACTGTTTCCATTGGTGAATGGGTGAAAGAAGAGGGTAAAAGAAATGGGAAGAGCCGGTGGAGACCTGAAAAGATGGGGTAATGATGGACTTTGTACAATCGTGATTAATTTTATAAAACATAATACATGGCTATGATTTTGTGATTGTATGAAACACAGTATGAATGAGGAATAGTGTGAAACACAATGTATACAAACTGTGGAAATAAATTAATATAAAAGAAAAAATTTTTAAAAAGAATATCATCCAAGAATACAGAAGGTCATTAAAAATACAGAGGAGGAAAAAGAGGCCAAGTTGGTTTTATGAAGAGACTCTGAATATTGACTAGAGTGCCAAGAAGCCAGAGGAAAGGGAAGAAATCAAGGAGTTAAGGAGCTGAACAGGGTATTTCAGAGGTCAGCTCGAGAAGACAAAGCAAAGTATTATAATGAAATGTTCAAAGAGCTATAGTTGGAAAAAAATCAGAAGGGACCAAACTTGGTCAGCATTTCTTAATTTGAAGGAACTAAAGAACATACTCAAGTTGCAATGCTTAAGAATGCTATGGGGAGAATATTGCATGATCCCAGAAACTTCAAAAGAAGAGGGAAGGAGTACACAAAGTAATTGTACCAAAAAGTATTGGCTGATACAGAAGACTAATGAAACAGCATATCATCAAGAGCCATTGGTGATGAACGAGGAAGTTCAAGCTGTTCTGAAGGAATTGGCAAAAAACAAGGCACCAGGAATTGATGCCATGCAAGTTGATATGTTTCAACAAACATGCTGCCCTGAATTTGCTTACCAGGATGTGCCAAGAAATCTGGATGACAACCATCTGGCCAACTGACTGGAAGAGATCCATACTTATTCCAAAAAAACAAAGGTGATCGAACAGAGTGTGGAATGTACCAAACAATATCACTCATATCACACACAAACAAGATCCTGCTGGGGATTGTCAAAAAACACCTGCAACAGTACATCAACAGAACTGCCAGGTGTACAAACTGGGTTGAGAAGAGGCCATGGAACTAGGGACATTATAGCCAATGTTATATATATCTTAACTGAAAGCAAAACTTTATGAAGCGGAAGGTGGTATTGGAGGAAGAATCAGCAACCTATGTTATACAGATGACACATCTTGCTTTTTTGAAATTGAGGAGGACATGAGGATCTTGCTGCTGAAGGTCAAGAACTGCAGACTTCGGTATGAATTGAGTGTCAACATCAAGAAAACAAAGATTCTCACCACTAAGCCAGTTTGCAACATGGTGATAGATGGAGAACAGACTGGAATTTTTAACAATTTCGGCTTGTTTGGTTCAACAATCAACATTCTTGGCACCCATAGTCAGGAAATCAAAAGATGGATTGCATTAGGAAAATAAAAATCAGCTATTAGGTACCTCACCAGATGGCCAAAGAACAGCAGTATCAGTCTAGAGACTAAGGTGCACCTGATTCAAGCCTTGGTCTTAAAAATTTCTTGCTATACATCAAAGAGCTGGCCAATATCAATAAGAATGATAGAAGAAGAATCAATGCCTTTGAGTTGTATGTACTCATTCTCACATACTTTGGGCATGTTACCAGGAAGAGCCAGTCCTTGGAGAAGGACATTGTGTTTAGAAGGATGGAGGGACAGAGCAGGAGAGAAAGGCTTTGGATGAGGTGGATTAACACAGTACCTATGATAATTGGAGTAGTTTTGTGAGAGACAGTGAGATTGTCTCAGGGCAGGGTTCAGAGCTATTCTATATAAAGCCACTATAAGTTACAGGCAACTTGACAGCACATAACAACATGGTACTGCATTTTAAGAAAAGGACAATTTAAACAAAAATACTTGATGAAAGATGATGTAAGTCAAAGGGCAAATAAACATTAAAGGATAGCTAGAAGAGTTCTGATATCTAGGAGATTTGTTTTCAGGTGAGAAAGATTTGGGTATGTTTATAAACTAAGAGGAAACTGAAGATTTAGAGGAGACTCTCAAGATTTAGCAAATATTGTAGGATTCCTCTATTCAAGAAAGGGACACCATTATCAATTATCTGAAAGAAAGCTGATGACTAGTATGAATGTGAGCACAAGAAGCTGATGTCAGAACTTGCTATGTCTGTTATTTCTTGTCATCATTGTAGTGATTACTGCCTTGTTTCTGAAAGCTTACTTTATCAAGATAACTTGGAGCAAATAGGTTCTAGTGATATAAATAGGCATGAGATGCTATTTGTATAGTTGACTGAAGGCTCAAAGTTAGCATGTTTTGCACATTTTAGAAGAATAATGTTATTTAATACATACTGGGGGAGTAGGGGAAGAGTATGTAATGTACCAGGCCCAAGAATGTGTTAGAGGTGATGTGACTACAGATCCTACTGACATAATGAAAATAATAAGCAACTTTAGGACAATTAAATTGAGGTAGTTACGAGTCAGGGAAACTCCCTTCTTTTTTTCACCTTACTTGTGGAATATAAAAGAATATATGTAGGACTCTGGTGGCATAGTGGCAAGAAGCTACAACTGCAATCGCAGAGATACATGGTTCGAATCCACCAGATACTCTTCTGGAGGAGGGCAATCTCCTCCTGTACCAGTCAGATACACACACACACACACACACACACACAAGAAAAAAATAGTGGTTTTTTTTTAAAAAAAAGTCTTTATCTATATCCCAACAGAGATGAGGCAATTGTTCTAAAAAATAGAATGTTTTAAAGGATTTGTAAACAGTACATTGGAATAAAATTTGCCTAGGATACACAATTGGAAAGGACCAAGAGATAATCTCTTGTCAATAGTGAAGGTTTCATGAAAATGAAAGAAGTTAGGAGACCAAGGAGGATGAAGCATGTCCTATTTTCAGTACCATCAAGAAAGTATGAAAGCTACTTGAGCCTTTCATAAGCAAAGAGTGTGACAGTAGCATTCTGACTAGGTGTACAGTTTCCCTAGTATTTCTGTAGGACCGTGAACTACCCATTTAAGGCCTTATTTTTAACTAAGAACTGTAGTAGGTTGGATTAGTTAGTTGTTGTCGAGTTGACTATGGTTCATGTTGTTATGTGCTGTCAAGTTGCCTGAAACTCATAGTGACCCAGTGTACAACAGCTCTGAAGCCTGCCCTGTCCAGAGCCAGTCTCACTGACTCTGACACACCTACCCTCATTGATCTAATTACTGTGTCAATTCATCTCATCCTGGGTCTTCCTCTCCTGCATTGTCTCTCCACCCTTCCGAGCATGATGTCCTTCTCCAAGGACTGGTCCCTCATAGTGATCCTATATATGACAGACCAAAATCTTGCCAAGTCATGTGTCATCCTGATAGTCTTGAACTGTGTTTGAGCCTTCTATTGTATGTGCATTGTGTCAGTCCCCTGTATTGAAACTCTTCCTTTCCTCTGATTCTCTACACTCTTGGCCTTTTCCAACAACTGGATCCTGCTGACAATATGTTCAAAGTATCTAAAATGAAAGTTCACTGTCTTTGTCTCTAAGAACCACCCTCACTGCACCATTCTCAAGACAGATGAATGTGTTCTTTTGACAGTTCACAGTGTGTTCAGTACTCTACTCATAACACAATTCAAAGCACCAGTTCTTTTTAGTTAATATATTGTCCAGTTTGACAAGTATATTAAGCCATTGAAAATACCATTTCTTAAGTCAGGCACACTTAATCTTTAAAGTTGAATCCTTGTTCTTTCTAAAGAGATGTTCGACAGCATCTTTTGATTTCTTGTGTGCTGTTTCCATGGATATTGATTATGGAACCAAGTAAAAGCATATATTTTACAAATTCATTCTTTTCTTTATCCTTATTTTTGCCTATTGGTCTAGTTGTATGAATTTTTCTTTACTTATGTTGAAATGGAACTCATACTGAAGATACAAGTAGGGGTACCTAATTAGGAAGAGCAATGATAAGGGGAAACTTAAAACATTCATGTCAAGTGAGCCTCAAAGAATTTGCACTCAAAGAAATCTGGTGTGAAGAAGAATAGCTAACCAGATCACTAATATGTTATTCAAGTTTAAAATAACTTTTGAAATATTTTCATAAATTTAAAATATGTTTAAGATACGTGTAGAAATAATTAAAGGAAATTATAATGCAGTCAGATATTATGAGGTAAAAATAGGCATAAATGACCAAGATTAGGTTGGTATGAAAAACAACTAAGTAGAAATTTTGAAATTGGAAAATACTAAAACAGAAGTACAATATATGTCATAAACTAAACCTCAAACAAAGCATAGAGGAAAATAGTACATTGAAGATGCCCCAACACAGCTGAAAAATATATTAAGAAAAAATGGGAGTGGGGGGAAATCCTGTTGAGATCATCATTTCTGATGATAGAATTGATTCCGTAGTCTAACCAGGCAGCATGCTAGCAAAATAAATATGATACATGAATGTGTGATATTTTTAAAGAAACGTTGAACTATACAGAAAGGCTTTTAAAAAAAATGAGTTGCACTCAAAGTAGAATCTTGAGGTAAGCAAGCAAGAATTTTCACTTTTACCCTGAAGGTATCTGGCAAACATATGTAATCTGGTGCTTGCCTGGCATGGCTATGTAAGGGTCCACGGTGAATCTTCTTGGTGCAATCTTAACTTTACAAAATTAAATGTTAATGGAAGGGTGAATGAGAAATCAGAGGGTAAACACATTTTCTCATACTGACTTAATGCAGTATGAGAAGTAAAGAAAACATTCCTTCCAGAATTTATAATACCTGTGAGGTTTAAAAAGAAAACCAACCCAAACTGCCAACAAATAGGTGAAAATCTGTTGGTAATCAGGGAAATGCAAAGTAAAACATCAGTCTATGTCCATCAGCTTAACCTACATCCCCAACCCCAATACACGCATATGTCAAGCTAAGAAGTATAAATCAATGTCATTGAGTTATGTAGAGAAAATTACTACTGGAATAGAATTTGGTACAAATGCTTCAGAAAATAGTTTGGCAGTCATTGTCAAGTAGAGATGAAGATACGCAACACCCCAGCACGTGGCATTTCCACTTCAGTTCTCTACATGAGAAGGTAGACCCATGTACAAAAGACAGTGTACACAAAGATGCTTATTTTACAGCGTGCTGATTATTGCATACAGTAGTAGTTGTTGTTACGTTCCGTCAAGTCGTTTGCAACTCAGAGCGACCCTATGTACAACAGCCCTACACTCTGCTCTGTCCTGTGCCAATCGCACTGTCTCTGACGCTCCCCTCCCGATTATCCCAGTCACTGAATCAATCCACCTCATAGAGGGCCTTCCCCTCCTGCGCTGTCCCTCCACGCTCCCAAGCATGATGTCCCTCTCCAAGGACCGGTCTCTCCTCACAACATGTCCAAAGTATGTTAGACGGAGCCTCAGAATCCTTGCCTACAAGGAGCCACCAGGTTTAACCCTTTCCAGGACAAATCTGTTTGTTTTCCTAGCAGTCCATGTTACTCTGAATACTCTTCTCCAGCACCACAGCTCAAAGACATCAATTCTCCTTCTATCCTCCTTGGTCATTGTCCAATTCTCTGATGCATAACAAGTGACTGTGAAGACCATGGCCTCTATCAGATGCACCTTAGTCTCCAGAGAGACACCATTGCTCTTCAGTACTTTGGAGAGTTCCCTAACAGCAGACTTTCCCATGGCAATGCGCCTTTTAATTTCCTGGCTACTGGTGCCAAGAGTGTTGACTGTGGAGCCAAGCAAACTGTGAACAATCTCAATTTCTTCACCATCCATCCTGGTGCTGCCAGTTGGTCCAGTGGTGAGAATCTTTGTCTTCTTGACATTGAGCCTCAATCCACATTGAAGGCTGCAGTCCTTGACCCTCTGCAGCAGGTGCTTAAGGTTCTCCTCAGGTTCAGCAAGCAAGATTGTGTTATCTGCATAATGCAGATTGTTGATAGATCATCCACCAATCTTGACCCCACATTTCTCCTCATAGAGGCCAGCCTCCCAGATAATCTGTTCTGCATACAGTTACAAACCACTAAAGATGGTTTATCATAATAGGAGCATATTAATATACTGGGCTATATTCATATCCAGGATTACTATTGAGCAGTGGAAACAACAGAATCAGATCTGTATGTATTTATTGATCTCAAAATATTTCCACTATAAACAATCTGCAAGAAACTGTATACCGTTGATGTAAACGGGTGAAGATGTGACAATATTATTTATGAATGTGAATAAGTAGTCATAAGTATATAATTTAGTTATGTGAATTGTTGTGGTGGTTGTGGGCCATCGAGTTGGAATCAGCAGATAGGTGACCCTACAATGACTTCTCAGTCGCAGCACTGCTGAATTCTAACCAGATTCTAATTCTAGTCTTTGGTTTGCCAGAATCACTCCTTACCAAACTGAACTCGATGTAATGGTTACTTTTTTAGAAAGAAAAAAAGAAGAATGGAATTCAGGGAAGGAGATCAGATGATGTTCTTATTTTTGTACTGTTCTATTTCTCTCAAAATCTGTAGCAAATGTGGCAAAATGTTAACATTTGCTGTTATGTATTGTATGGTCAGAACTGAAACATAACTGACCCTTTGATGGATTTTCAGAGGCAATAAATTGCACAGTAGGAGATTGTCCGTAGATTCAGCTGTGTACCTTAGTGGTTGGCAAAGTATCTCTTCATCAGTAAGTGACCAGTTACGTACCTTTGAGTCAGAACCAAGTTATAGCTGGCCTTCCAGAGGGTTTTCAGAGACAGTGCATCACACAGAGCAGCTAGTGGATTTGAATCACATACCTTTGCGTTGGCAGCATGTGGCTAGGGGAGGCTACTCCTTGGAAATGGACATGAATCATGGAAAGATGGGCAATCAGCGAAGAAGAGGAAGTCCCCCAACAAGATGGATTGACATGGCAACTTCAGCAGTGGGTCTAGTGTGTCAGAGATGATGAGTATGGGACAGGAGAGGTCAGAGTTCAGGTTGGCTGTTCATAGAGTTGCTATAAATCATACTCAGTGGCATTTAACAATGACAAAAGCCACCAGAGATCCCAACCAAATTTGGCTCAAGTTTGTAAAATTCTTTGTCATTGCCTATACATTTACATACTGTATCTTGAAATACTTCAAAACAGGGGTGAAGAAAAAAAGTTGTAGCATTATGTAAAGGGAGACAAAATAACAGTATGGTCTTAAATTGAGTTCTCAGAAACATGGAGATTAGCAGGCATAACTTTTATTAGGGACCTGTGGAGAGGAAAGGAAAGAAAAGCAGGACTGAGGGAAGAAATACCATTTGTACAAGACTGCAAAGCCTTGGCCAACCCCAAGGAGCTAGAGCAAATATGGGCCACTGGGAGTGAGAAAACCCTGAAAGAGTTGAAAACCACAGGCTGTCTGCTGGCAACTAGGGCATACAGCCCTGGCTTTGTTGGCGCAGCATTGTCTGCTATGCAGGCTGATCATGAACTGAAGTTTTCTTTTAGCTCCTTCACAGAATACACTTAACCCAATGTATCTCATTTTGTGATGACTAGAAGTGATCCGAGTAGGAGTAACATATATTCCAGATTAGAATATGTTGTTGTCATTGTTTCTAGGTTCCACTGACTTCATTCAATATGAATTATAGTGATCCTGTCAACAGTAGATCTGAACCCTATTCTGTGCTCATCATCTCTGATACTCTTGAGCTGCAGTCATTGTCAGTCCATCTCATTGGAAGTAGTTTCCTCTCTTACCAAGCATGCTGACCCTTTCCAAGGAATATCCTCTCCAAACAACATACATGAGGTGAAGCATCACGTTCGGCTGCCCTTTTTCAAGCCATATCTGTTTGTTCTTCTGTCAGTCAGTCCATGGGATAGTCAGTGTTTTTCTCCAGCAGCACAACTCAAAGGCATCAGTTCTTCTTCTGTCAGTCTTTTTCATTGAAAAGACCATCGCCTGAGTCAGATCTTCAAACTGACAGCACTGGTCTGTAGGGCTTTGGAGAGGTCCATGACAGCAGACTTGCCCAATGCAGTACATCCCCTAATCTCCTGACTGCTGGTACCAAAGGCCTTGATTGTGAATCCCACCAAGATTAAATTGTTGACAATTTCAATCCTTTTTCTGTTTGTCCTGATATTGCCTATTAACCCCATAGTGAGGAATTTTGTTTTCCTGAAGGTGAAATGTGATCTGTATTAAAGGCTGTAATCTTTGATCTTCTGCAGCAAACATTTCAAGCCCTCCTCATTTTCAGCAGGCAATGGTGTATTATCTGTGTAATACAGGTTATTGATGAGTCTTCTCCAATTATTTAGAATATAGGGGGAGCAAAGCATTCATCAAGGAGAAATTAATTGTAGATGTTCATTGTATTTGTGGTTGCCAGAGGGTTTTGGGGGTGGGTTGGTTATTTGTTGTTGTTGTTGTTTCATATATATCTACTTCAGTGAATTTCTTTTCTGAGAGTGAAATTTTCCCTGAATTTCCTAATATGGAACATACCTTACTCCTACTCTCATAATTTATGGGCATCTGAAAATGAGAAAAATATTGCATAGTCCTCAGTTCCTCATAGCCCATGATGTCAGAGCACAAAGGTAATGTGAAGTTTTAGGGAATATTGTGAAATTTACTGATAATTTTTTCTTTATCTTCATCCAGGCAGAATATCTTGTAGTATAAGGGGTGTATAAGAAAAACATTTAGTACACTTAACAGAATGAATGGAAATATATCACCAAAATTGATAATATCTCAACAAAGGATGAAGAAGTGCAAAGCACTGTTTGTCTTAAGCTAAATTTACATAATATGAAGCTAAGTATTGTACATTTCTTCTCTCTGTGGTCTCACGTAGTTGAACGTTATTTAAAAACCCATGGTCTAGGAATTGTTAGGCAGAGACAGCCATTGTGCCACCTTCTCTTACGATTAGGCTGTGCAGTATTCTTACTGCGATTTTTGCAGGCTCTATTTGATAGACTGGTACTAGAGGGTCTCATTTTCTGAAGTTTTATAATGCCAAAAGGAAATCAGGAATTGTTTCTCAAAAAATGCCTCTAAAAACGACTTGTGAATATTAATCCAGTGCTGTTAAATAAGAACACATACTTGCCGTATTCTATAAGAATTTTATGCTTTTTTACTGAGTATTTTTTAAATTGCAGACAAATGGTAATATAAATAATATTTTAAGTAGTTTCTTTCTGATTAACTTTTGAAATTAATGTTTATGCTTGCCATTTTTAGCTCACAATCATGGCCAAATTAATTTACAGTTCACTATTTACTTTGTGTGTTTAGACTTGTAAGTAAACGATGTGGTACAGTGAAGTTTGATGAGTTATTTAGAATTTTATTTGCGGCTTAAAGCCTTTGGAATACAAATTATTTGATTTGTAGTTTTATAGCATGACATGCTTCCCATAAGGAAGAGCCAGTGGTAATGAAGAATTTCAAGCTGCTTTGAAGATATTGGCAAAATATAAGACCCTAGAAATGGCCGTGATACCAATTGACTTTTTTCAACTAACAGTTGCAACTCTGGAGGTGATCACCAGCCTATACCAGGTAATTTGGAGGACAGTTGCCTGGCCATCTGACTGGAAGAGATCCGTCTTTGTTCCCATTGCCAAGAAAGATGGCCCAACAAAATGAAGAGATGATAGAACAAACCTTTAATATTATGTGCAAGCAAAATATCACTGAAGATGTAAAAGCAGCTAAAACATTGCAGTGACAGAGAACTGCCAGAAGGTCAAGCTGAGTTTAAAAGATGCTGTTGCACCAGAGATATCATTGTTGATGCCAGATGGATCTTGGCTGAAATCATAGAATCTCAGAAGAATGTCTGTGTGTTTTATTGATTATGCAAAGGCATTTGACTGTGTAGATCATAACAAAAAATTATGGCTAACATTGAGAAGAATGGGAATCCCAGGACACATAATTGTGCTTGTGTGAAATCTTTATCTAGATCAAGAAGTTGTTGTTCTAACAGAACAATGGAGCATGTTTTAAAATCACGAAGGATGTGCATTAAGGCTGTATCCTTTCTCCATACCTCTTCAGTTTGTACACTGAGCAAGTAATTTGTGCAATTTGATTCTGAAAAGGAATGTGGCATCAGCATTGGAGGAAGACTCATAAACATCATGCATTATGCAGATGACTCAAATATACTTTCTGAAAGTGGACGTATAACACTTGCTGCAGAAGATCAAGAACTACTGTTTTTTATATGGATTATATCTCAGCATCAAGAAATTGCTCGCCACTTGACCAGTTAACAACATCCTGATAGATGGAGAAAAGATTAAAGTTGTCACGGATTTCATCATGATCGGATCAATAATCAACATTATTGTTACCAGCAATGAGGAAATCAGGTGATGTTTTGCATTGGACAAGTCTGTTGTCAGAGACCTCCCAAAAATACTGAAGAGCAGTAGTATCTCTTTGAAGACTAAGGTGCACCTGGTTTCATTTCATTATATTTTTAGTCACTTGCTATATATCTTAGGGCTGGACAGTGAATAAGGATGACAGAAGAAGGTTCGATGCCTTTGAGTTGTGGTGGTAGAAAAAGATACTGAATATCTCATGGACTGCCAAAAGAACAAACAGGTGTGTCTTAGAGACAATGCTGCCAGAGTGCTGCTTCGAGGCAAAGATGGTGAAGCTTCATCTCATACTTTGGGCATGTTGTTAGGAAAGGCTGTTCCTTGGAAAAGGCCATCATGCTTTCAAAGGTGGAAGATCAGTGAAATAGAGGAAGACCCCGACAAAATGAATTGACACAATGACTGTTTCAATGAGCTCAGGTGTGTCAGAAATGATGAGGATGGCACAGGATGAAACAGGGTTCAGATCTATTGTTTCTGCAGTCAGGATGAGTCATACTCAACTTGATGGCAGCTATCAACAATAACACACTTCCTAATTATTAAAACTTCATCAAGATAACAGTGAAAGAAGTACAAAGTTTAAACAACTCTTTTAATAGAACTTGTTTAATGATAGAGCAACCATGGATTAGGTAATGTAATTGTTGGACAATATTTCTATCTTTTTAATATAATTTAGAATTCAATATAATCAGTCCCCTGCCTTTTTATGTTACCTCCTCCCTCATATAATGACACATAGATTTGTTTGTGACACTGCCAAAATTTTGTTGCTCATTTATAGCAGGACTTTCTGTGGAATTAGAATGATGACACCACACAACCATCCCCATACTCCCTTAACAATTCAAAAGCATTTTGCCAAACATGGTAAAGTGATTCTTACATTGTTGTTGTTGTTATGTGCCATCGAGTCGCTTGTGACTCATAGTGCTCATAGTGACCCTATGTACAAGAGCCCTAAACGCCGTTCTATCCTGTGCCAACCTCGGCATCTCAAACACACTCATTCCCACCACTCCACTCACAGAATCAATCCATCTCATTGAAGGTCTTCCTCTCATGTGCCGCCCCTCCACTCTCCCAAAGATGATGTCCTTCTCCAAGGACCAATCCTTGCGACATGCCCAAAGTACGTCCAACGAAGCTTCAGAATCCTTGACTCCAAGGAGCATTCTAACTTCACCCTCTCCAGGACAAGCTTGTTTGTTCTCCTAGCAGTTCATGGTATATTCAAAACTTTTCTCCAGCACCACAGCTCAAAGGCATTTATTCTCTTTCTATCATCCCTATTCACTGTCCAACTCTCTGATGCATAACATGTAACTGCAAAGACTATAGCCTGGATCAGGCACACCTTAGTCTCCAGCCTGATGTCATTATTCTTCAGTACTGTGAAGAGGTCCCTGACAGCTGACTTTCCCAATGCAATTCGTCTCTTGGTTTCCTGGCTGCTGTTACCAAGAGTGTTGACTGTGGAACCAAGTAAATTAAAACTCTTAACTATTGCAGTCTCTTCACCATCCATACTGATGCTGCCAATTGGCCATGGGCTGGACAGTTTTACTGTTTTGCTCTCATTCATTACCATACATTATCTTTGCTGTGGAATCAGAACCAACCCATAGCTTACCCTCCAGTGGGTATCAGAGGCAGATTATCTCACAGGAGATTGTCCATCCTTTTCCCACAGAGTATCTGATGGATTTGAACCCTGGGTCTTTGGGATTACAGCATAGTTTCTTACCATTAGGCTACCAGAGCTCTTTCATACATTATGAAGAAAATTAATATTAGCTGTTCAAGATGAGTGACTTATAGTATCTGGTGTGTCTTTGATGTAGAAACATGTAGTGCTATTTTTGGAAACCTCAAGTCTGTTAACATACTGTAGCTGTAGCAGAGTAGCATTTAAGGACCTCCGTTAAAATTCTCTCTCTCTCTCTCACACACACACACACACAAAGGATTTAGTAGTCTGCATTTTTCCAAAGAGTGATACTTTATTTCTTTTATGTTTGAAAAATGAAAAACTGTAGACAGTGGGATTTGTAGGCCAACAATTCCATCAGAAATTTGAATTTTACAAAGCTACACTAAGTATCGTGTTATGGATATGTTCCTGTTTTTCCTGTGATATCCTGTAATTCATAAACCTGAACAGCAAACGTCATTGCCTTACACACTTTTATTTCCTTGACTCGTAGGAACTTCAATTTCAACGCCTTACTCGAGAACTGGAAGTGGAAAGGCAGATTGTTGCCAGTCAGCTAGAAAGATGTAGACTTGGAGCAGAATCGCCAAGCATCGCCAGCACCAGGTAATAGCCAATGGCTCTGCTTTACATGTCTATGTGTTTTATGCTTCATTAAGTTATCCTGAATGCTACAGATGATGCTGTTCATATTGTTACTATTAACATGCCTTCCTAGTTATGAGTTTACTGTGATTTTGAAAATCCTTTTGCAATGCTGATCATCCTTTATTTTTATGCTTGAAGTATTTCCTATAGTGTTAGCAGTAGCAACTGTACTATCTACATACTGATAAATTTGACTTCTCATATGCAGACATGTCACCAGATGATTACTTCTTCGGGTGGAGTGAGTGTGTGTGTGTGTGTGTGTGTGTGTGTGTGTATGTCTCTATCCCATAATTAGTTTAAGTTACCTTTTTTTTGACTGGTGCTTTGAAGACATGGTATTAATAGCTCTTTTACTGAAATCTTTTCATGGAATGACATTTATTCAGCTTCAGAAAAAGAATAGCTTCATTTATTTGAATCTTCCAGAACTCTGAACAACTACTAAATAGTTACTATCTAAAATATTTAATTTGTTTGGCAAGAAGCTATACTGTAACCCCAGTGAGTAGTTTGAATGCGCCAGGTACTCTGCTGGAGAAGGAGGAACAGGCTCCTCCTATACCAGTTAGATCTTATTTGACGGTACAAACACACACACACAGAGAGAGAGAGAGAGCACAGACACACAAATTTGTTCAAATATAGTATGTGCAAAATCAATGTATCAGTATATTAATATATTATTAAAACAACTGTAAAACTACGTGTACCTAAAGTCCTTTTTTATTTAAGTAGCATCTTTGATCAAAATGGTATGAATTGGTGCCATAAGAACCAATTAATTAGTAAAGTAATTGCTTATCCTAACTTTGGATTACTATCTTAGTAATGAATTTCTTGTATACCCTAATGTAAGGTGCTTTTATTACTTGCATTTTTGAAGCTTTATTTGCTTATTGTTTTATACTGGTGTCTATAATAACTTGTCTGTTAATTATTACTGATGCTTTATTCTACATATCAGTATCTTTTGCTACTTGTAGCTAAAAAATCCTCCTTAGTTAAAGAACATTAAGTATAGATTAGAAGTATGTTTGTTAATGAGCCTATCTGGTTGCTATGATGTTTAAAATCTCTGACTAATAAACTGTTCACTCAAATTTTATTTATTTCTGACCCTTGAAAAGTAGGCCTATTTGTTTAGTAAGCCATAAAGCATAAAAGCATATAAATAAGACTAATAAATTTCTCAAACAGAAAGGTCAAATTGTGATCACATTTTAAATATCCATAGTTTAAATTCTGTTTAGTTAAAAAAAAAGTTATCCATAGTGTTAGCATGAGAGTGAATAACAAACTCAACAATTTAGTATTGTATTTTTTTAAATTTATTATTAATTTCAGTGAAAATTTACAGAGACTTTGGATTTCCATTCATTCATTGTTGCACTTTTCTTTCTCCCAATCCTCCCCTCTAGTACACTACCCTCTTGGAAAAGTACAAGAAAAATTTTTTTCATTGTTTTACAGTCCCTTCCCCCAAGTCCACTCCATTATGCAGCCTTCACTCTGGACTCCTGTCATGAAAAAAATATCTAATAACATATTCCTTTTAAACAGTTTTCTACCTCATCTGTTTCAATACAGTATACATTATTGAACCCATCTTTTTCAGTCTCTCCCCAACCCCAAGGTCAGTCCTGCTTTATAACAGTGGCACCATGAAGTATTTGTCTTTCTTTTGTGAATGAGATATTTCACTCAGCATAATGTCCTCCAGGGTCACTCATTTTGAATACTATCGCATGAGTTCCTTGTTTTTCAATGCAGTGTAGTATTCCATTGTGTGAATATACCACAGCTTCTCTATCCATTCGTTTGTTGATGGGCACTTAGGTTGTTTCCAACTCCTTGCTATTGTGAACAAAGCCATGATAAACATGGGTGTGTATATATCTGCTTGGATGTCAGCTATAGTCTCTTTGCGGTATCTTCTAGTATTGTATTTTTCCAAAAGTGTGGACCATTTGGTACAGAAAAATAAAATTTTTACATGTGTAGACATAGCAATTCTATTTTACAGAGTTCATTTAGCAGTATTTGGTGCCAAGAATGGAAAGGAGACTGAAAGCAAGAGAGCCAGAAGTATTTGAGCTCCCTCTGCTTGCTGATGTTCTGCAGTCATTTGACAGACCCAAATAATGACTTGGATCTTCAGTTTAACACCCACACAGGATCAGTGAGGCTGTCGGCATGGTGAAAGTGACAGATTTGAAACTAGAACTTAATCCTTAAGTTATGGCCTTGAAGGAAATAGTCCTCTGCCCACCACAGGATTGTGCCATATGTGGGTTTGGAACCCAAATGTAACATCCTGCATCATTCAGAAATGTCCAGCTGAGAAAGCAAAGACTGAAAATGAATTCACAATCAGAATCTGGAGGCAAAAAGTAGGACTTAAAACTTGCTGTCACTGGAGTAAATCTAGGAGGAAGGGAAGAGAATGATAGCAGGAATTAAAATTTGGCATAACCTACAACTTTGTTAAAAAAGCATCTGGGTGCCGGCCCCTCCCCTCCCCCTCTGGGCTCTGCGCTCTGGCGGCGCGGGACAGCGGACCGGGCGGAGGGCCGCGAGGGCGAGCTCCGCGTTGGGCGCCTCGGGGCTCGGGACGCCCGCGGAGCCGCTGCTGCTCGCCTCTCCTCCCGCGCAGGCAGGCAGGCGGGCGGGTGGCACCACAGCACCCCCGAGGCGGCGTGTGGTTCAAGATGACCAACGAAGAACCTCTTCCCAAAAAGGTTCGCTTGAGTGAAACAGACTCCAAAGTTATGGCTCGAGATGAGTGAATTCTAAGATGGAAGCAGTATGAAGCATATGTGCAAGCTTTGGAGGGCAAGTACACAGATCTTAATTCTAATGATGTAACTGGCTTAAGGGAATCTGAAGAAAAACTGAAGCAGCAACCGCAAGAGTCTGCACGCAGAGAAAACATCCTTGTAATGAGACTAGCAATCAAGGAACAGGAGATGCAAGAGTGTACTACTCAGATCCAGTACCTCAAGCAAGTCCAGCAGCCGAGCGTTGCCCAACTGAGATCAACAATGGTAGACCCAACAATCAACTTGTTTTTTCTAAAAATGAAAGGGGAACTGGAACAGACTAAAGACAAACTGGAACAAGCCCAAAATGAACTGCGTGCCTGGAAGTTTACGCCTGATAGGTAAACAAATCATACTCCCCAGTCAAGACTTCCCTGACAGTCCCACTGCAAGAAAACTGTGGTGGGACAGCCACGTACTCATTTCCACACCAAGACTCAGACTTTTTGAGCCAAAAAAGCCACATTCTTAACTGTCCAGCTTGTATTGGTTAATGTAAAACTTTCCAGATGAACCTTGTGTTTCAGCTTTTTTCTCTTCCCCTTCCCCTTGCTTCAGAGGCCTGATGGCATCGGACTATTCCGAAGAAGTGGCTACCTCCGAGACATTCCCCTTCTAGGAATCTTAGACACTTGAGAAAAGTTTCTGTGTGAAGAAAATAGAGGGAGAAACAGAAGTCTTAAGTCTTCTTAAGACACAGTGAAGCACACTGTGTCATCAGACAGTTTGGAGGAATGAAAACCTAGACATTTTAAACCTGAATTGAACATGTAAAATCCCAATAAAAGCTAAAATGGAATATGCATCACTCTTTAATGTTGAGCATAGTGACTTAGAGACATTGTATATTAGTTTTGCCAATAAGACTGTGGACTTGATGATTATTGTTGAACTTCTGGGTCAAAACTTGAGTGAGGTAATAATACTGCCTTTAAAGAGTTTATTTGCTGAGAACCAACTTTGAATAGTCATAAGAATTGACTAATAGATGTCAGTACAAGTAGTTCGTACACGTAACTAACCATTTTGCTTGGGGCTCTGTTACTTGATTGAGCCTTTAATCAATGGATTTAATCAATGGTGTGTTCTTTGAATGGTTGCTAATGCTGTAGACTGTACAAACATAGAGGTGTGGTTGTCAAAATCAGGTCTGAACTGTTCAAAGCATGATAAACATTCATTTCACAGCTAGATTGTATAAGGGTAATGGCTGTGCTGAGACCCCTGCGTTTATTTCTCCCCCAGTAGTGAAATGGATTGAATCCCCATTCCATTCAACAGGCACAAGCTCAAAGATCATTGTGTTAATGGGGGATGTGTTTCTTCATTGTATTTGGGCCTTTTGTATTGCATTCAGGATATTAAATGTGCCTTGCAATAGTTGTGTTTTTTTTAAAAAAAAGTTGAAGGAATATTATGATTTTGTTGTACTTTTAACATTTTCATTTGGGGGACTGTGGAGAGCAGGTGTTTGGGAAGACCATTGCTGTGCTCTTCACAGTGAAGGGAAAGGCTCTGTGTCTCATTTTTAAAATACCTACTATTTTCCAGCTGTCACTAACAAGAGTTTTGCCACTTGTTCCCTATTGACATTTAATCCCAAGAGATTGCAATAGAAATTAATATGCACAACTTCCCAGGGTACCTGCCGGAAGACTGGGAAGATACTGTGTTGGACTGTGGGCTGGCCTAAGTGAGACACTGTATTCAAAAAGGTATTAGTGGTTATTTCTAGAAAATTTGTTTACTCTTTGAGATAAATGAGGCATTACGTTCTTCATGCTTCCATCCAACCCTGGAGGTGAATTTTCCATCAGCCCATTTTGTAAGTCACCAATTCGAGTTTTCACTTGGTGATGATGGAGTCTAAGATGAGTAGAAGAGAAATGTTCCAGCTTGTCCCAGCATTTTAAGTGCAGTTTAAACAAGAGTGACTTAGGTTCTCTCTTAATCATTCAAATCCATTCCAAACAGGCAAAAAATTAATGGCGAAGTATCCAATGCTTATCCAGGAGAACCAAGAGCTTGGAAGGCAGCTGTCCCAGGGACGTATTGCACAACTTGAAGCTGAGTTGGCTTTACAGAAGAAATATAGCGAGGAGCTTAAAAGCAGTCAGGATGAGCTGAATGACTTCATCATCCAACTGGACGAGGAAGTGGAGGGCATGCAGAGTACCATTCTGGTTCTTCAGCAACAACTCAAAGAGACACGTCAGCAGCTGGCTCAGTACCAACAGCAACAGTCTCAAGCCTCCACCCCCAGTACCAGCAGGACTATAGCTTCTGAGCCTGTGGAACAGGCCGAAGCCATGGGGAAAGACTGCAGTTGCCTGGCTAACGGACCAAGTAACGGCAGCTCCTCCCATCAGAGGACGTCTGGGTCTGGATTTCATAGGGAGGGGAACACAGCTGAAGATGACTTTCCTCCTTCTCCAGGGAATGGGAATAAGGCTTCCAACAGCTCTGAAGAGAGAACTGGCAGAGGAGGTAGTAGTTACATAAACCAACTCAGTGCAGGGTATGAAAGTGTAGACTCTCCCACGGGCAGTGAAAACTCTCTCACACACCACTCAAATGACACAGACTCCAATCCTGACCCTCAAGAGGAGAAAGCCGTGAGCGGGAAGGGTAACCGAACTGCGGGGTCCCGCCACGTGCAGAATGGTTTGGACTCAAGTGTGAATGTACAGGGTTCAGTTTTGTAATATTTTT
>NW_006399760.1:32810884-32813836 GCF_000299155.1 Elephantulus edwardii
TTCAGCAGAATCTTGCTTGCATGTGATATTAATGATATTGTTCGATAATTTCCACACTCTGTTGGATCACCTTTCTTTGGAATGGGAACAAATGTAGATCGCATCCAGTCAGTTGGCCAGCTGGCTGTCCTCCAGATTTCCTGGCACAACTTAGTGAGCACATCCAAGGCAGTGTTTGTTTGTTGAAATAAATCAGTTGATATGCTGTCAACTCCTATAGCCTTGTTTTTTGCCAATTCCTTCAGAGCAACTTGAACTTCCTCCTTCATCACCATAGGTTCTTGCTCATATGTTATTTCATGAAATTCCTCTGTGTCAGCCAATTCCTTCTGATACAGTGACTGTGTGTACTCCTTCCATCTTCTTTTTATACTTCCTGGATCATTCAACATTCTACCCAAACTGTCTTTAAGTATTGCCTTCCATGGGTTGAATTTATTTTTCAACTCCTTCAGCTTAAGAAACGCTGAGCGAGTCTGGCCCTTTTGATTTTCTGACTCCAGCTTTCTGCACATTTCATTATAGTATCTTGCTTTGTCGTCCGGAGCTGTCTTTTGAAATTTTCTGTTCAGCTCTTTGATTTCTTCCTTTAGCTTTAGCTTCTCGGTGCTCTAATGCAATACTCAGAGTCTCATCTGACATCCATCTTGGTCTTTTCTTCCTCTTCTGCCTTTGTAATGACCGTTTGCATTCTTCATGGATGATTTTCTTGATATCCTCCCAGAGCTTATTTGGTCTACGCTCACTGGTGCTCAAGGCCTCAAACCTTTTCCTGAGACAGTTTTGAAATTTGAATGGGACAGACTTAAGGTCAGGTCCCATTCATCAAATTTATCCTCTTCAGATTATGTATTTCTGGCTGTATTTAGCAGTGTTTTTATATCATAGACTAGGCTGTCTAATCTTGATCCTAGTTGTCTCTGATTAACTTTATGGTTTGGGACTTTATTCCCAGGTCTCTGATCCACCTTGAGTTGGTTTTTGTGTATGATGTGAGATGTGGATTCTGTTTCAGCTTTCTTTATGTGGAAGTCCAATTTTACCAGCACCATTTGTTAATGAGGTTGTCATTTCCCATTTGATAGGTTTCATTTCTTTGTAGAATATCAGTTGACCATAGATAACTAGGTCTATTTCTGGGTTTCCAATTCTGTTCCATTGTTCTATATACTTGTCATTGTACCAGTACCATGCTGTTTTCTTTACTACTGCTGGGTTTTGAAGTCAGAAGTGCTATGCCTCCCACTTCAATTTTGTTTTCAGGAGTGCTTTGCCTATCTGGTGTCTCTATCCTCTCCAAATAAACTTGACAATTTCCTTTTCTATTACCTTGAAAAATGAATTTGATACCTGTTTTGGGATTGTGTTCAACATGTTGATTGCTTTTGGAAGGGTTGTCATTTTCACAATATTGAGTCTTCCTATACATGAGCAGAGAACATTTCCCCATTTCCTTAGGTCTTTTATTGTGTCTTGCAGAAATGTTCTATAGTTTCTTTGTTGGGTCTTTTGTGTCTCTACTTCGGTTCACTCCCAAGTATCTCAATTTGTGGTTGGCTACTGTAAATATTATTGCAATCCAGCTGGTTTTTGGATATTAGTCTTACAACCTCCCACTCTACTAACTTGGTCTGCTAGCTCTAATGGGTTTTTTAGTTGAGTCCTCCTTTTTTTGTGTGTGTACACTGTCATATAATCTGCATATTGTGATTGTTTATCTTTGCTGATCCAGATGGCTTTTATTTCATTCTCTTACCATCTTGCCCTCGCAAGCAATTCCAATACAGTATTGAATAGAAGTGATGAGAGTCCTTGTCTGGTCCCTGTTCACAAGGAAAATGCTTTTAGTCTTTATCTTTTGAGAATTGTTCTTGGTTTTGCACGTATACTTTTCACCATGTTGAAGATGTTCCCTTCTATTCCAATTTTGCTGAGTATCTTAATCAGGGAGAGGTGTTGGATTTTGTCAAATGCCTTTTATGCATCAGTTGCTAAGGTCATATTCTTATTTGCTTTGTTAATATGCTGAATTATGTTTGTTTTTCTTATTTTAAACCATCTTTGAAAACCTGTTATGAATCCCATTTGATCATGATTTATTACTTTTTTAATGTATTTTTAGGTTCTACTAGCTAGGATTTTGTTAAGGAATTTTGCATTGATATTCATGAGAGATATTGGTCTGTAGTTTTCTTTCTTGGTAATATCTTTGTCTGGTTTTAGTATTAGGGTTATGCTTGCTTCATAGAATGACTCTGGGCATGCTCCTTTGTTTTCAATTTTTTTTCTTAATAATTTAAGTAGAATTGATGATAAATTTTCTGTGGATGTTTGGTTGAAATCAGCTATGAAGCTGTCTGGTTCAGGACTTTTCTTATGAGAAGTCTTTTTTTGACCTGTTCAATTTCTTCTTTTGTCATAGTGTGTTCAAGTGTTCCGTATTTGTCCTTGTCAAGGGCAGAACTTGCTCAGCATTTCTTAAGCTCAAGGAACGAAGAACAAACTCAAATTTCGAGTTGCAATACTTAAGGATGCTTTGGGGAGAATATTAAATGATCCAGGAAGCACTAAAAGAAGATGGAAAGAGTTTACAGAGTTATTGTACCAAAAGGAATTGGTGCACACAGAAAATGATCATGAAATAACATATGAGCAAGAGCCTGTGGTGATGAAGGAAGAAGTTCAAGCTGCTCTGAAAGAAGTGGCAAAAAACAAGACCCCAGGAATTGATTGCATACCAATTGACATATTTGAACAAACAGTCTCACCAAGTTGTGCCAAGAAATCTGAAGGACACCTGGCCAACTGACTAGAAGAAATCTATATTTGTTTTCATTTCAAAGAAAGGTGATCCAACGTAGTGTGGTCTTTGCTATCACTCGTTATGCATCAAAGAGCTGGACAATGACTAGGGATGATAGAAGGAGAGTCGGTTTTGAACTATGGTGCTGG
>NW_006399760.1:32813936-32825812 GCF_000299155.1 Elephantulus edwardii
TTCTGTGTTAGAAAACAAGTTTTTTCCACCATACATCTGTGCATTTTCTCTTTAGGTGACTGAATGTTTAAGAAATTGTGTGCATAGTTGCTGAGTTTTTAGAAATTGTTGTATCCTGTTAATGCATATGGTTCTGTGACTCCAATATATCTGGTACCTGTACTGACCAAACCTGAATAAAAATTTTTATTGTAACTTCAAAAAAAAAAACCATCTGGAAGAAGCATGCAAAATGTTAACATCTGCTAAATGAAGAGTGATTAGTATCTATACACCTTTTAGATTATTTCTGTAAGATTAAAAATATATAGTTTTTATTAAAAATGTTTACTTAGTTAAAATTTTTCTACTTAGTTGTATAGTTGAATTAGTCCATCAGTTTGTTAAACATTTATAAAATAAATGTATGTTGTTTTTATGTTACTGAGTACCCTTCAGTTGGAACCAACTTATACCTGACTCTCCAGCAGGTTTTCAGAGGTGGTTAATCATATGGGAGGAGATTGCCCATCCTTCTCCTGCTGAGCAGCTGGTGGATTCGAACTGTGTGTATAGTCACTAATATTCTTTGTCACTAAGTTTTGCTAATTCCAGTTACTAGGTTGAATGGCTTCATATTACTGGGGCTCCATCTAGCAATGTTCTGTGAACTCATTGGGCAAGCAAAATTGGGATGAAGAGGAAAGGTATATGCAAAAGCATATATTCCATATTCCTTAATGTCTTTGGAGTGTATCCTGCTTAGGCCTAGTGAGTTATGAGGTTGGAAGAGAACTTTTAGCTAACATTTAATATGGGACAGCTCAAACTAGGATGATAAGCTTGGCTTTACTAGATCTACAAAGGAGTTCTGTTGAAAGTTGTTTGAGGAGGCTATTATAGATATGCAGTGTATAAACCTGAATGAGGAAAGTCAAACCGGCAAGGCCGAAATCTGTTATGCAGTGTTAAAATTGTTGCGTGCCATCGAGTTGCTTGTGACTCATAGCGACCCTATGTACAATAGTGCTGAAACCTGCTTTATCCTGTGCCAACTTTACTATCTCTGATACCCCTACCCTCATTACCCCAGTTAGTGAATCAATCCATCTCATCAATGTTCTCCCTCTCTTTCTGTGTTTCTCTACCCTTCCACGCCTGATGTCCCTCTCCAAGGACTAGTTCCTCCTTGCAGCATGCCCAGCGTATGTCAGACAAAGCCTCAGAATCCTTACCTCCAAGGAGCAGCCTAGTTTTTCATCCTTTCTAGGAAAATCTGGTTTTTCTCCGAGCAGTCCGTGGTATATTCAGTGCTCTTCTACAGCACGACTGCTCACAAACATCAATGATTTTTATCATCCCTACTCATTACCCTGCTCTCCAGTACATAGCAGACAATTGTGAAGATTATGGCTGGATCACATGGCATCTTAGTTTCGAGACCAATATCGCTGCTCTTCAGTATTCTGGAGAGGTCCCTGACAGGCAACTTTCTTAACTATGAAGCAAGTAAAAAAGGGCAGGATTATTGTCATGGTAGAGACTGTGGCCCTTAGTTATGCTTCAAGTCTGAAATGGAACTCATCCCTGTGCTTCAGTTTTCAGCCAAACAATAAAAAGCCTATAAAGTGAAGAATACGGCCAACTAGACACTCCTTTGAATGATCTACCAAGGGATTAAAAAGATGGCATGTATTCAGGCTTAAAATTGAGAAAGCAGGTAGGGTTAGAAAAAGAGGACAGATGGAAACAGAAGAAAATAGGAGGGAGTGATCATACATATGGAGATTGGAGTCAGTGTAACAAAACAAAATGTGTATAAATTGTTGCATAGAAAACCAGTTTATAAAGAGTTCTGAATAAGATTAATTTCTTCATTCGTTGAATTCTAATTGAAATGCTAATTGGTACTATTGGATTGCCCAGACCTATTTTAACAATGAATTCCCATGTTTCTTTGATGTGCATGTGCAAACCTTGAGACCCTGGGTTTTAGGAAAACGTGTCTCTTCACCTGAACTCTCATAATCACTTCCCTGTGCTTCCAGTAGTTCTCCTTATAATATTTTTTCTGTAACCTAATTTTTTTAATGTTACAATTATTTTTAATTTTTTTCTACTAGTTTATTTACAAAATTCAAATACAAATTTGAACAAATTCTTTCAATTTCCCTCAACCCCCACCCATCAAATTGTACAACCCAATGATTAATCCCTCATTCCCTCTGCACATCCACATCCCTCTGCTTCCAGCCTCTCCTACCCCTCCTGTATCCTTATGCTCATTCTACATTAATGGTCTTATACAAT
Source organism: Elephantulus edwardii (assembly GCF_000299155.1). Lineage (NCBI taxonomy): Eukaryota > Metazoa > Chordata > Mammalia > Macroscelidea > Macroscelididae > Elephantulus > Elephantulus edwardii. The sequence goes on from NW_006399760.1 coordinate 32,816,226, forward strand.
ATTTATCCTTGTGGGACTGAGTTAGTTCACTCAGCATAATGCTCTCCATTCCCTCCCAAGTTAGGTAGTAATTTACTAAGATATTGCTTCTTTGTGCTGCATAGTATTCCATTGTGTAACTGTACTGTAATTTCTCAATTCATTTGTTTGTGGTTGGACATTTGGGCTATTTCCATTTACTTGCGATAGTGAATAATGCTACTATGAACACTGGTATACAAATCTCAGTTTGTACCTCTGTTTTCATATTCTCAGGGTATGTTCCAAGTAGTGGAATAGCTGGGTCATATAGAATTTCTATGTTCAGCTTTTTGATAACCTCTTCAACAAATGGTGCTGGCAAAACTGGACTTCCACCTGCAAAATGCTGAAACAGTATCCACATCTTACACCATACACAAAAATCAACTCAAGGTGGATCAGAGACCTGGGAGTAAAGCCCAAAACCATAACGTTCATAAGAGACAAACTGGGGTCAAGCTTAGAAGCTCTACTCCAAGGTATAAATACACTGCCAAATACAGTCAGAAATGCACAATCTAAAGAGGATAAAATTGATGCATGGGACCTTCTGAAGATTAAATCTCTGTACACATCAAAAACTTTTCCTAACAGGGTGAAAAGAAAACCTCCAGACTGGAAACAAACATTTGGTAATACCATCTCATACAAGAGTCTTATAGCAAAAGTTTACAGAATATTCCTGGGCCTCCACAAGAAAAAGACTGATAGCCAAATACAAAATGGGCAAAAGACATGGAAAGACTTTTCACACAGGAAGATAATTAGAATGGCAAACAGACACATGAAGAAATGCTCCAAATCACTCCAGTAAGAATGATAAAGTTTAACAGAGCAGCAAGTAATAGATGTTGGAGAAGATGTGACGAGAAAGGAACTCTTACACATTGTTGGTGGGATTGTAAAATGGTGCAACCATTCTGGAAGGCAGTCTGGCTCTTCCTCTCCTTATAATATTTAACACTTAGTAGGTGGACATTAAGTGATACAATAAACTGAATTGAAAATTATGTTCAGAGTTCATCAAGTAAGGTTACTTTTGTGCTATATGCTCTATCTTCTCTCTCTGGGTTTCTGTCTACCCTTTCTTTAGCATACCTCTTCATATACTTTAGTAGGTGTTTTGGTGGATATAAGCAGGTTATTGGCAGTACTCTTCTTTGTAACCACAAAGTACTGAGAAGGAACCAGTAGAAAATAATGTTTGTGTAAAAAACCAAGTATTTTAATTTTGTTACCTGTGAGATTATCTGTTGTATCTTCCAAATCCTAGTCTCAAAACCAAAAAATAAAGATATAGATAAAATTAAATTAGCTGTAAAATAATATCTTTTTCTTGACTGGCAAATATTTGCTCAGAAGGTAAATATACATTTCTGCTTATACCATAAAAAATCTTTTGTTCTTACAAAAAAAGTTTAGTCAGCAAAATAAGGGGATTGATTTAGTAGGTGTGTTTAAATAATTTGGATACTTATTTAACAATTAATTATTAAGGTAAGCTGTAAGATTTACTTCATCTAAAGCTGATATTAATGACTTAAAGGAAAATAAAACTGTATTTTACTTTTGCAATTCTTCCAAGTGTTTTGTTTACCATTTTATCCTATAAATAAGCAAGCAGAAGTGGTATAAAGACGTATTAAATTATTTAATAAATTATTCTTATTTTGAACTAAATGTGTCCTGTTTCCCAGTGGATGGTTCTATATGTAAGCAATAAATTTCTCCACACCTTTAGACTAGGCTAATTTTTAACCCTTGCTGTAATATGTCATATTATAGGTAAAGAAACTAGGACTCTATATTTTTTTGTACCTACCAGGAATTGTGTAACAATTGTCACAATTACTACAGCTAATTTAGTTTTTAGTTTGGTAAGTCTTAATTAAAACATAAAGTCTAAATGATTATAATAAAATACTTAGTTTTTCTGTTAATGAGTTTTTAAAGTGGTAGTCTCCAAAACCAAGTAGTAAGACCTGTATTAGGAACATGTGCAGTGAGGTGATGATTAAGTCTAACTTCCACTATCCTCATAAAAGGGAAGTGTCCTTATCAATAAAATTGAGTAAGAAACCCTGATCCGTTGGTAAGACATGGTCTAGCACAATGCTGCACCTTCCTCTACTAATCCCTCAGTTCGATATTCATTGCAAGAATTGTAAGGTTTATTAGGAAAACAGGGGTGGAGAGAAGGCAAAGGATCTTACATAGTGAAAGTCCAAGTTCCATCCTGCAACACAAATGCAAGAAGCCTCTGGTTTCCTAAGTCATCCAGCAAGCCTTACCTCATAGCCAACTCGAGTCAACATTTCCTTCTATTGTCCAGAAGCAAAACCTTTAACTCCAGGATTCAGTGAGACTACACCCCGACTCCCACCCCCCATCTCTCCACAGTCAGGTTCGTGCTTGCTCTCTCTCTTGTGTTGGCCTTGCATCTGTTGATGAAGTTGAAGATGCTCATTAGCAGGTGAACCATGTCTGCAGTTCAGGCAGCTGGAGACCATGCTCCCTGTGGGGGATAAGGCAATGGATATAAAAGTCCTTTTCAAAAGTTCTAATACCACAAAACCCTATTTCTGTTAAGAATATTTTCATTTTAATCTACTATGTATAAACTAATAAGCCCAAACCCACTAAACCCACTATTATCAAGTTGATTCCAATTTATAGTGACTTCCCCCATCCATTGAGTTTCCAAGGCCACAAATCTTGATGTGAGGAGATTGCCCATTTTTCTCTCACACTCAGTGTGATTGCTATCCACTGTTTCGCTCGGGCTTGTTATCCACAATAAGGAGAATTTAATAATACTAGCAGTATTAGTATACAGTGGTTCTTGGTTTGGAATTGATGATATGCAGTTCTTACCCAACAGCTACTCTATGGGAGAAAGGTGGGCAGTTTCTTCTCCTATAATTTACTGTCTCTAAAAACCCACTGTTGTGTCAGCTTTGGGTTGATTCCAACTCAGCAGTACACAGCAGCATATCTAAATATGATAAAGCAGACCACAAATAATGTCTGAAACCTCAAGAAACCTTTAAGATGTGCTGTGAGATTAGTTAACATAATAGAGAAGTTAGAGCAATTCTGCATTTGTATGAAGTATGAGTTAGCAAAGTAGAGGAGAATCCTCAATGAGATGGCCTGACAACAGTGATTGCAGCAGTGGGCTTATGCACAACAGAGAATGTAAAGATGGAGCAGAATCCGACAGGGGTTTTATATGTTGTACAGTAAGGAGGTTAGGGATCAAGGCCACCTTGAAGAAACCTAACAGAAGCAACATAGAGTCCCTAGGTATAAACAGTTAACATGCTTGTGTTCAGAGTCCAGAAATGAACTCTTGTGCATGGTCAACTGATTTCTGATAAAGGTTCTAAGTCAATTCTATGGAAACCATAAAATTCTTAGATGAAAACAGGCTCAAAGCTATCAGAACTAGCTTTCAGCAATGGGTTAGCTACTGTATTAGCAGAAGCACAAAGACCAAAAGATAAATAAGTGGGATCTCATAAAATTTAATAACCTTTGTTCATCAAGGCTTTTACTAAAAAAATTGAAAAAAACAAATGACTGGAAGAAAAACATTCTATATCATATTTCAAGAAGAACCTAATTGCAGAAATTTCAACAACTTAACAATAAAGATAGCTCAATCATTTATGGGCAAAAGGCTTTAAATAGACATCTTGCCAAAGAGCACATGCCAATGGCTATCAAATACATAAGAGAGTGTCATTAGCCATCAGTGAGATGCAAATTAAAACCAATACAAACCCCATTGCAATCCCACTTGGATGACTCCATGGCAGCGAGGTGGTGCAGCCATTGCTAACCTAAAGGGGGCACCTCTCTGATAGTTCAAATCCATCAGCTGTTCTGTAGTAGAAAGATGAAAATGCTATTTGAAGGCTCCTGAAAACTCACAAGAGGATCCGTAACCTGTGGGTCAGTTCCACCTAGAAGGTGATGAGTTTAACAATTTCTAAAAACAAAAATAACATGTTAGCAAGAATAGAACCCTCTCTGCATATATTGCAGATGGGAATGCAAAGTTATATAACTGTGGGGGGGGACACCCCCCAGTATGGTTGTTCTTCAAAAAAATTAAAAATAAAATTGCCATACCCTTTCCCGTTGAGCCAATTGTGCCTCTTAGATACCCTCCATCAAGTTTTCAGAACTATAATTCTTTACAGAAGAAGACTGCTCATCTTTCTCCTGTGGAACCTCTGGTGGACTCAAACTGACAACCTTTGGGTGAGCCACCATGACTACTTTATGGCCCAGAAATTTCACCCTTTGGTATATATCCCAAGGACTTAAAAGTATAGACTCAGAGATTTGTATACCAATGTTCAGTGCATACTGTTCACAGTCTTCAAAAGGTGGGAGCAGCCTAAATGCTCGGCACCATATGAATGGATAGGCAAAATGTGATGTGCACATGTGCACGTGCTTACATATAGTGGAATACTACTCAGCCAAGTAAAGCCTTGCTACATACTATATAATTTGCTAAGTATGTCAAAAGATGGATACATATTGTACACCTTCACTTATATAAAAAGGCAAATGCACATAGATTAAAGTTTACTACTGATTACCAGGGGCTGGAAGAAATGAAAGACAGGAAGGTTAACAGTGATGGGAAAACACATTTATTCGGGGAAGAGTAGCATTGCTTATATAACTACTGTCAATAAACTATGCATTTGAAAGAAGGTTAATTAGCCTAAGTTATATGAGATATATGTAAAATACATATATGTTGTAGTTGATTGCTGAGCACAACTCAAGCCTTTCTATAACTAGCATTTCTCAAACTCATAGTTTCCAAAGGCATGTTGTTTAGAAAGTGGATGCCATGCCTGCTTCCAAAATACATTTATATTTTTGTTTTTTACAATAATCATCAGAAAAGAAAAAAATGACAGTGAAGACTGGTTATATAAAGTTAAGTGCCTCATAGAATTTGATTCCTTGGTTTAGAGATTTAAAGTCATAGTTTTATGGTATATGCCACTTACTTGTCTTAACTACTGTATCAGTGTAAGCAAATATTCAAAGTGTGAATTATCTCTCTTCACTTGGGCAATAGGGGAAGAAGCAGCCTGTAATGTCTGCCTCCCTTGCCACAATACCAGAAGAAATGGCATAGTGCTTGCCTACCCTGCTGTTAACTGAATAGTTTTCAATAAAGATCCTACAGAAGAATAATCATCAAAAGATGGAGAAGGGAATTTTAAGTTCTTATTGACTGTAGATTTTCTAGATGAACACCTGAAACTGTTAACCCAAAATCTTTAAACCATAAACCGAAAATATCCCCTGAGATATTTTAAAAACTAAACAATAGCTTAACTAGTAAAAAAGCAAGGCCTGCTTTGAGTGTTATGCTTTTTAAAGAACTATCTATATGAGATCATGTTAACCAAACACACAGTATCTCAGATTTACTAGAAACTTTAGGACACAGTTTCTTTTAAAAAGGGAATTGTATGTTTTGGTATATATTCTCAGTAACAACAAAATGAATAAAATTTAGGGGAAAATAACACTACTAATCAGTAGCAGCCTTGGAATCTTACGAACTAATGTTCATAGACTCATCTGAGTTGTGCTTCTTTCCTCTTTGACTTTTGATGAAGTATGTATGGGGAAAGAGATATTTTATTAATTTCAGAGATATAAATTGTTTTCACCTCAATTCTGCAAGTCACAGTTTAGCCGCTAATTAAGGTAAAACTTTAAACTTAAATGCATATTGAGGTAAAATATGTAAAAGTGGATATTTTTGATAAATGTAGAAAATGTTAATGAAAATTTCTAGAACTAAAGTACAGCTTATATTCTGATTTTTTTTAATTTTTCTTTTATATTGGTGTGCATATATTGTGTTTCACATTACCCTTCATTCACATTGTGTTTCATACCATCATTCCCATTCATTGTGTTGTGGAAAATTAATCACTATTGAACTATGCCTACCATTACTCCATCTTTTTAGATCCCTGCTGTATCTTTCCCATTTATTTTACCCCTTTCCTCAACCAACCAAATTGTACGACCACTTGATTTTTCCCTCTGCCCATTCTAACCCCTCTGCTCATACCTATTTTCCCCCTTGGTCTCCTACATTATGTTTTACTAGGTATCCTTCTATTTTTTAATATCTCCATTTTATATGCATTTGATCTCTGTATACCGTTTATCTTTTAATTGACTATTACTAGCATTTGGAAGTTACTGTAGAGTCCAAGAAAAGTCTGTCAACATCAACTGAATAGGACAGTGTGGTGGCACCATGGCAATTAAAAACCTTCACTCTAATCCCAAGATTATGTTTCCCCTTTCAGGTGGCTTTAAGTCCTTCTAAAGTAGAATTCTTTATGGTTTAAATTAAAGGTCATACTATCTTGACAAATTGTCTTCTTATCATCACTTAAAAACTTGTGTTATTTTAATGAATAGATTTTATTTCTCACTGCCATTCAATTATTTTTTTTTTTCTTTTTACACTTTACAGGGTTATATGCTAGTGCCCATCAGGCATTCTTTTATACTATTAAAATTATTGAAAAATGTTTTGGGCTCACAGTAGCATACAAAGCTTTTTCATGGTTCAAATCTTTCTCTTAAGTGAATATTTTTAGTTCATTGTGAGATAAATCTCCTCAAATTACACATTCTTTAAAACATTAAAGTTTGTTTCTTGACAGTATACTGTATGTTCAGTGTACCAGTTCAGGGAGAAAGAAGCAGGATACAGCTTTGTCCCTTTCACCTTCAGTATTCTCTCCTGCTGAAACATAAGTAACAGGAGTGCATAGTAGGTAAAGCTCTTTGGGAGTTCTTGATGCTCATAAGAATATATTTATCAGAACATTTACCAAATTTTCTTTTTTTAATGCATTGTTTGGTCAGTCTTAGTGGTCAAACAAATAAAAGCTCTCTGATTTTATTTGTAATTTGTGCAAGTCTTGACTACTATATTCAGATACCTTTGGAATCTCTGCAGTGAATATTTATTAAATGAATGCTCTTTGAGAAAATTACATAAAATAGAACTGTTCTGGATGCAACTTCTCTTAATATAGTAAGGAGCTCTCATTTGAAAGATAGAAAATCAGCCTGCAGCTCAAGGGAAATTGTTTATTTGGAGCAGTCTGCTTAAACACAATTCTTCCAGAAGTCATTTTTAATTACTGCTCTGCATTACCACTCAAATCAGAGATTTCAACCACAAACCAATTTCATTTGGGATGTATAAATCCAAATAGAACTATTTCTACCCACTTGAATTAAACTTGCATAACTAAGTCTTCTGTAGGGCCATATGACCCCTACTACCTACTAATTCAGCTGGTGTTGAATTAAGCTAATCTCTTTTCAGGTAGGAATGTGACCATGTAGTATTTGGGTTTTAAATTTTATGGCTTTCATCAGTAATGGAATCTTTAAGAAATCTAGAACATTTTACAACAAAATGTTTTCATATGAATAAATATTTCAGAATTCATTAACTATATCCTTAGGGGACCAAGAACAAGAGAGTTCATGTGGCCTAGTAGCAAGAAGCCGCGCTGCAAATCCCCAAGGCATGTGGTTTGAGGCCACCCACCAGCCACTGTGCAGGAGAACGATGGGCAGTCCCCTCCTGTGCCATTAACTGCCTCTGAAAACCCACTGGAGCATAAACTGTGGGTCGGTTCTGACTCTGTGGTACACAACAAGAAAACCAAGACAGCCGTAGTGGGCTTTAGAGGCAAGAACGATGAGGCTTTGCCTCACATACTTTGGTCATATTGCTGGGAGGGCTAGTCTTTGGAGAAGGACATGATTCTGGGAAGGGTGGAGGCTTGGCAAAATGGAGGAAGACCTTCAACTAGGTGGATTGACACAATGACTGCTGCAGTGGGCTCTTGTGTGTCAGGAAATGTGAGGATGGCATAGGATAGAATAGGCTTCAGATCTCTGGTTCTTAGGGTCACTTGCCTCAGCGGTACCTAATACCACCACCAATGGCCAAACATTTAAAATGTTAAAAATATTTTTAGCAATATGATTGAAAGGAACCACAAAGACAGACTTACTAGCAGTTTTCTTATAAAACATTTTTTTGAAAGTTTAAAAATTCTTTTAAGACAGTTTTATCATACCTGGTTATATATGGAAGCAGACCAACTGTATTAATTTTCCTAATTAAGATGGAGAAAATACTTTTGAAATTTAGAAGCTCATGCATCTAAAATATATGTACCATGCCATTATTCAATTATCTTTGAAAGAACTGTTATAATTAAAATAACATTATTTCATTTTTCATTTCATTATTTCATTTTTCATACTTCACATTCTATAATTACCATTCTGAAAATATGTAACTTTAATTAATTTTTGAATCAATACAGAAATTATATTTCTAGGCCCCATTCTTAATCATAACTTTATCAATAGTGTGTATATATTGATAAATTTTACAGAATTTAAATAGCCTCTATAGGAAATTCAAGACAAGGGATAGAGGTCAGAAAGATTGACATTTGCTGCTTAACAGTCACTAGTAACTCCTTTTTACCATTTAAAACAACAGTAGCAAACCCAACAATATTTTGAGTGCTATATTTTATTTTTCCTATCATTTTCCTTCCCCCCAGCCCCTTCATCCATCAAATTGTGTGACCGTATGGTTAACACTCTCCTACTCACCCATCTTCGTCCCTCTGCTCCACCGCCACCTCTTGGATCTTCATATATGTTCTACACTAATGGTTTTATACAGTATTTGTCTTTTTGAGACTAAGTTAGTTGACTTAACATAATGCTCTCAAGACCCTCTCAAATTAGGAACTGATTTACAAAATCATTGCTTCTTTCTACTGCATAATATTATGTCGTGTAACTGTACCATAATTTCTCAACCCATTCAATTGTGGTTGGACATTTGGACTGTTTCCATGTTCTTGGAATGGTGAATAATGCTGCTATGAACATTGGTGTACAAGTCTCTATTGGCACCTCAGTTCTCATTTTCTTGGTGTATATTTCAAGCAGTGATATAGCTGGGGCATAAGGAATTTCTGTGTTCAGATATCTGAGGAAATGCCAAATTGCCCTCCAGAGTTATTGTACCATTTTATAATCTCCACCAACAATGTATAAGACTTCTATTTCTCCACATCCTCTCCAACGTTGATTACTTGCTGTCCTGTTTAGGTTTGCCACTGCTGCTGGAATAAGATGCTATCTTATTGTGGTTTTTATTTGTATTTCTCTAATTGCCAGTGATCTTGAGCATTTTTTTCATGTATCTATTGGCCACCTGAATGTCTTCCTCTGTGGAGTTTTCTCGTATCTTTTGCCCATTTCATAACTGCATTATCAGTATTTTTCTTGTTCAGACCCTGTAGGATTCTGTAAACTTTTGATATGAGACCCTTGTCTAAGACAGTAATGCCAAATGTTTGTTCCAAGACAGTAGGTTTTCTTTTCACTCTGTTGGAAAAAGATTTTATATGCACAGGGATTTAATCTTTGTTGTTGTTGTTGTTGTT
>NW_006399760.1:32827972-32862275 GCF_000299155.1 Elephantulus edwardii
ATGAATTGCAGGTGACTCGATGGCACATAACAACAAATTTGCCAGTGGTTTGTTAATTTTATTGACCCTTTCCAAAAATCATCTCCTGGTCTTATTGATGGTTTCAGTTGCTTTTCTGTTTTCTATCTCAATTATTTCACCTCTTGTCCTCATAATTTCTTCTATAGGCTGTAGGATTTGAGAAGGTGAAGAGTTAGATCATTGCTTTTTCTTCTTTTTGTCCTTTTTCATGTGTCTGCCTATTGCTAGGTATTGTCCCCTGAGGACTATCTTAGCCCTATCTTAGAGGTTTTGGTATGTTATATATTTCATTTTCATATGTTTTCATTCTTTATTGCTTTTATTACCTAATTGTGTTCCACCTGGGTGGTTTTGTAAACTTTACCCTCCTGTGATTAATTTCTAGTTTTATGGCATTGTGATCTGAGAGGATACTTTGTATTATTTCAATGTTTTTTAATTTGTTGACACTTGCTTTGTGTCCTAATAGTGATTGATTCTAGAGAATGTACCATATGCACTCGAGAAGAAAGTGAATTGAGGTTTACTTGGGTGTAGTTTCTTGAATACATCGACAAGTCAACTTGGCTGATTGTATAGTTTAAATCTTCCACATCTTTGTTGAGTTGGCATATCCTTTGGTGATAGTGATGTGTTGAAGTCTCCCACCAGTATTGTGGTGCTGTCTATGTCTTTCTTCAATCTGTTAACCATTGTTTTATGAATTTTGCACGTCTGGGGCATATACTTTGACCATAGTTATGTCTTCTTGATCTGTTGCGCCTTTAATCCCTGTTCAGTGCCCTTCATTATCTTTTATGATGGTTTTCATTATGAAGTCTATTTTATCAGAGATTAGTATTGCCGATCCTGCTTTTTTCAGGTTGCCATTTGCTTGTTCTATTTTTTTTGTGCCTTTAATGTTGAATCTGTCTTTCTCGTCTTTTTTTAAATGTGTCTTTTGTAGGCAACATATTGATTATCTTTGTTTTTTATCCATTCTATTACACTTTTTCCTCTTCATTGGTGGATTTAGTTCATTCACATTGTAGATATATTTATTGTCAGGCCAGATTTTACCATTGCCCTTTTTCTATGTTTCTGTTGCATCTGCTTACTGTTTTCTTCCCTCTTTTTATAATCATATTGATGTGTCTGAATTGTCTAATATATTTGATGCACAGACTTTGAATCATTTACAACTCATCATCATCCTACAAGTTTCCACGTTTGTAAATCTTTACAGGAGAAAGCTGCCTATCTTTACTTCATTGAACAGCTAGTGGATTTGGCTGACAAATCTTTTGATTAGCTAACTCCATTGCTTTTCTGTTATTTGCAGAATGTCCTGACAGCAGATTTCCCTAAAGCAGGACATTTCCTAGTTTCCTGACTGTTGGTAAGAAAGTGTTGATTGTGGATCCAAGATTAAATCACTCAAAGTTTTAATCTTTTCTTCATCTATTGTGATCTTGTTTATTTGTCTGTTGATGAGGACTTCTGTCTTCTTAACATTGAGATTCAATCTACATTGAAGGCTGTAGTCTTTGATCTTAGTAAATGGATATTTTCATGAATCCTATCTTTTATTATGAATATTTTTTTACATTTATATTATCAATATACAATCCAGTATTATCTCTGGAACAATGATGGTTCAGTGGTGGATTTCTCCCTTTTGCATGAAGGAATTGGTAGTGGTGTCGAGTCAGCTCTGACTCAGCAATCCTTTGACAGCAGAATGAAACCCTGTCCCATCCTGCACTATTCTCACAATCTCAAAAGACAGCATCCTTGTCATTCAACACTTGAAAGAAGTCATTGGCAGCATATTTGCCCAGTGTAATATGTCATTTAATTATCCTGATTATGGCTTCTATGGGTGTTATTTGGATCCAAGTAAAATGAAATCCTTGACTATTCGAGTTCTTTCTCCATTTAGCACGATGTTCCTTTTTGTCTAATTGTAAGGATTTTTGTTTTCTTTATGTTGAGGTGAAATTGATTACCAAAGCCCATGACAAGTGCAACTCAAACACAGCCAGCAATCATTGGAAGATTGTGACTTATTGCCATATTGATAGACATATTTAAAAAAAAAAAACACCAACAACAAAAAATACACACAAACTTACAAAGATTAGCAAGAAAAGCCTGATGAAACATCAACCAATAAAAACCCACTAAGTTAACCAAGATCGAATCCAATGTACATGAGTAAAGGGCCAATTGATGGCAGTTAACAATAATATTCCCTTTCTTTCCCCATTTTTCATGATTGATTGTAGATTCTCTTACACATATGTGATCCACTTGAATTTGTCATTCATACTGTTTTACTCTGAAAAGTTGGGAGTGCTGGAATATGTGGAGGAAACTGAGCAGGACATGAAGGAAGCTGTGGTTCATAGGGAGCTGTGCTTCTGCTCAAAACCTGTAACTCTGATGGTTCTTGTCCACCAGTACTCTGAGAGAGTAGTCATAGGAGTACTCCTCCTATGCCGTTTATAGCCTCAGAAAACTGCTGCAAGGTCATCCATGAGGTTCTGATTGGATCCCAATGAGTTTCTGAAAAGTTGTTATTGTTATGTGCCATCTAATTGACTACAACTCATAGCAACCCTATGTATGATACCTCTAAACCCTGCCCTATCCTGAGCTAATCTCACTGTCTATAACACAACTACCCACATTACCCCAGTACTGTGTCAATCCATCTCATCAAGGGTCTTTCTCTTTTGTGCAGTCCCACTATCCTTCAGAGCACGATGTCCTTCTCCAAAGACTGGTTCCTCTTGGCCATGAGCCCAAACTTTGTCAAACAGAGCTTCAAAATCCTTGCCTCCAAGGAGCCATCTGGTTTCACACCCTCCAGAACAAACCTGTTTGTTCTCTTGACAGTCCATGGTGTGTTCAGTACTCTTCTCCAACACCACAACTCACTGATTCTTCTTCTGTCATCATTATGCATTGTCCATCTCTGATGAGTAGGAAGTAATTGTGAAGAGCATGGCCTAGATCAAGTGCACCTTAGTCTCTTGACTTACATTGTTGCTCTTTAGCACTCTGGCGAGATCCCTAACACCACATTTTTCCAGTGCAAACCATCTTTTGATTTCCTGACTGCTGGTGCCAAGAGTGTTGATTGTGGAACTGAGTAAGCTGAAATTGTTAACAATCTCCTTATCTTCTCCATCTGTCATGGTGCTGCCAATTGAACCAGTAGTGAGAATCTTTGTTTTCTTGATGTTGATCTTCAATCCGTATTAAAGACTTTGACCTTCAAGTCCAACTTTGTTTCAGCAAGCAAGGTTGTGTCATCTGCAGTAATTTGACTGATTTTTGTTTATTTATAAGCTAAGGCAACACTAGACTGCATTTATAAAAATTTTACAAGTCCCTATTGTTGTTGTTGTTGTTAAGTGCCATCAAGTCGCAGGTGACTCAAAGCAACCCTATGAAGGAGAGTCCTCAAGGCTTGGGTATCTTTCATCCTCTCTCCAGGTTCATAGGGTTTCTGGAGGCAAGCTATTACGGAAGTGGATGCCACTCCTCCTTCCAAGCTTGTTTTAATCAGGGAGCTCCACTCCACTCTCTGTCCGCATTGGGTAACCAAACATTAACACAGTTAATTGGTTAACCAACCGTTAACATCAGTGTCACAGTGTTCAGCCTCACAGCAACCACAAGTTACTGCTGTATGGCAACTTGTACACCATGGCTATATGACCTAGAGGAATGTCTGAACAAAAACAATGAAAGACAGGCCCAAGGACCGCAGATTAAGTCACCCACCTTTGACTTGGTAGCATTGCTTTCTGTCCACTGGGCCAGCTGATCTCTCTCTCTATGTTGATGTTATTGTTGTTAAGTGCCATCGAGTCGCAAGTGACTCATAGTGACCCTATGAAGGAGAGTCCTCAGTGCTTGGGTGTCTGTCATCCTCTCTCCAGGTTCATAGGGTTTCCATAGGAAAGCTATTACGGAAGTGGATGCCACTCCTCCTTCCAAAGTACATCATATTAATGTTTTTAGTATACATTTTTTGTGTTCTGGCAATTATATTGAAGAAACATCTTTTGTATTATATTTGTGTATGTATGTATGTATGTATGTATGTATGTATGTATGTGATAATCAGTGAAAGCAAAAGCTATTTCTGCCACTTAGAGTCGGCAAACAAAGCGTACTAATACTGTTTTTCTGTTTTGCTTCTGTATCTACTTTATTGCATCTGCACTTTTTTTCCTGTAAATGTTTATGATGTTTTCACTAAACATGCAATATATACTTACATATTACTTATGTATTTAAAATACTGTTTCTTAGAGATAAAAGACACGAAGGCCTGCTCTTTCCTTCTTAGTAGGAGGGATCACTGGGCATAAGTAAGTGGATGTTCCCATGCCTTGGTCAAACTAAAAGAAAATAGATAGATAGATAGATAGATAGATAGATAGATAGATAGATAGATAGATAGATAGATAGATAGATAGATAGATAGAACAAACAACCAAACACACTACTTTCCAGCTGAAATCAATTCATAGCTGACTCTTGAGCAGGTTTTCACATGAGCATAGATTGCCCATCTTTTTCCTTCAGAGCAGACCAGCTGGTGGATTTGAACTATGTTACCTTTTGGTTAGCAGTACATCTCTCTTTTCACTTGGCCACCAAGTCTTTCATTCCTTAGCAGCACAAAATATATAATGACTTGGAGTTGACTGACAACAGTTAGGTTTCTTTTCAATTTTATGAACAGTTCTGTGTTACTTGTGCCCACGCTTTTATTGACATATCATGGTGTCTTTCACTCTTACATACCAAGTGAAAACATTATCATCATGTGATAGTGCAGGGGCTGATGGCTGTTTTAACATTTATTACAAAACAGATAATGTGCTACTTAATCTTGCGCTCATAATCATGCCATTCAGTGGGCCTTTCTTGTTGTGGATTGGGTGATGTGTTTTTGAATTTCATTTTCTTGTACAGCTAACTGTAACATTATCAATATAATAATGTTTTATATTTTTCCTTAAATATGGTTTTCCTCTATTGGTTTTCTACTGGAGTACCAAATTATTTAGGAGTACATTAAATACTCCCATTTACTCCTATCTTGCCCTGCCATTGCCCCAAATAAACCTTAAAATATAGGGGAAAACGGCTTACCATGCAAACACAATTCTAAAACCTCTAGAGTAGCCACTATCTCTAGTCCTGGTTGATCAGAAGCTATTTATATATTAATTTTAAAAGTCTTGGAAATAACCTTGGAGAATATGTTGCCACTTGGTGCAGTTAATTACTTTAGGGCAGAAAGTTTATCATTCCTTCATCTAATCTTTTTAATCTACTTGATGAAATGAAAGAAGATTGGTGTTAAGTTCACATTTTCATTACCATTTGGTAGGATAAGGACAAAAGAGTGGGAAGATTGTTATGTGGAATGTGATTGTACATTAACCCTTCAGGTAACTAATACTGTATACAACTCCAAGCCAGTGATGTGTGGAAAAGGAAATTGAAAATGTGATTATCTATCTAAAAATGAGGGCCATTTATTAATGCCTTTTCAGCCATTAATCAGTTTGCAGAAAAATGAACATGGCCTGTCTTCTTAGGGAGGATTGAAAAAACCAAACCAGCCTGACAAGCTTGCCAGACTTTGTAGTGTCTGAATTGTTATTATAGCTGAATTCCCTGAGGCGTCGCAATCTATTTAATAACAAATCAATCTAATCTGGTTTTTTGCATAGATTTTTCTGTTCTGCTATTTTGTTATCACACAATTAAATGGGAGAAAAACACTCAAACTGATAACGGGGAAAAAGCCTGTAGGCTACAGATTTTTCACAGCCTATTTAAAAAAAATGCTTTATTATACATTTTAACCACAGTCAAATTGTTTAGATACAATATTTGACCTGCATGAATTCAATGCTTATAATCCAAGGAGGGCTGTCCTTACCAGATTTATATCTAGGTGTGTATAAATTGGAATAAAATAAAATCCAATTATTTTATGATCTCTGCATCTGATGTAATGCACTTCAAATGAAAATTGCTATATCCTTAGCTCACATACCATTATCAGCATTGGAATCCTTTGAACAACAGAGAAAATCTAAGTAAAATTATCAACTGTGAACCCCCAACTTGCTTCATAAAGTATAAGCATAGCTGTAATACATACTTTCTGAGCTCAGGAACAAAATACTATTTGTAAATAATAAAAGAAACTGCATTTTATTAGGTGTCATATGAATGTAATACAAAGACAGAATTTTAAATTAGAGAGTCTAACAATGTATTGAGAACAAGTCTAGAACATAAAATTATTGAGAGAATTTTGAAATAATGAATCCACAGCAAACATTGTCAGGAATTCCAAAATAAGCTGAAAAGCTGATGGTATACTTTGCCGTGAATGCATCTGTTTGATGGTATCTGAGCCTATCATTCTATCTTCATACGGCTTAAAGAGAGACACGCAGATATTATGGCGTCCTGTATGATGTGAGGAAGTTCTTGTAGCCCTGTGGCAAGAAGCTGCACTGCAATCCCAAAGGCATGTGGTTCAACAATAATATAATTTTTTAAAAAGAAATCTAGGAAATATATACTTTTGCTGCTATATATCAGCTCCATTTTTACATAAAAATAATAGATTTGAATTATTTTCTGCAACTCTTAAGAGATGCCCTGGTAACATAACAGTTAAGTTGTCGGTTGCTAAGTGAAAGCTCAGTGGTTTAGAACTACTAGTGCTTCTACTAGGGAAACAACCTGTCATCTACTTCTTTAAAGATAACAGCCTACAAAAACCTGTGGGGCAATCTATTCTGTTCTATAGGGTTTGTCTAAATTTGGATTGACTGGAAAGGAAACATCAATAAACCTTTCAAAGAATGTTTGTGTTTATTCTCTTCTCATCTTTTTGTTTCAGTTTTGCAAGGTTGTCGAATAATATAACTGAGGGTGAAAACGGCATTTTGTGGAACTTGGACACAACTTTCAGGAGTCCATCAATACCTATGTTACAACAAAACACTTAGAAAAGTGTCTAGTGTTGTGTTTACCTGTTTTGCCATTCTCATCACTGTTGATTTGACTTTTCCAAATGTCAGCTGAAATGTTAAAAAACCTTTCCATTTTCATCTTTACTTTGACTTGTTGGGATACCTGTTATGAGATGGAAGTCAATCTTCCCTAAAATTTATGAAAATACCAGAGGAAACGATAAGTCTCATTTTTATCTAGTACTGTATTCTTGATCTTTCTTTTTTCCATATGGTCTTAATATTTTATTCATATATCCAAAGCAGTAACACACAAATTATTTTGTCAAAGAATAGTTAATATCTTGAATGTGTTCACTTACAGTACCAAGAACATGACTCTGTTAAAAACTCTATTCTAGTATTTCCTGATGGAGGTGTTTGGTTTTTTTTGTTTTGTTTTGTTTTTTTATTGGTTGATAGATCAGTCAAATTTTTTACTATTTTGGTATGGTTCAAATTAGTAACTTTCTTTAGAAGACACCTTACCAAAAAAAAAAAAAAAGAAGAAGAAGAAAACACCTTACCTTTTCCTGGAATGTGTTTTACCTTGATGTTGTGTACCACTGAGTCAGAACCAACTCAGAGCTTACATCCTAAGCAGGTTTTCAAAGGCAGTATAATTTTGCACGAGTAGATTGTCCAGCTTTCTCATATGGAGTAGCTACTAGATTCAAACCAAGTGCCATTGGATTGGTAACACAGCTCCTTACCACTAGACCATATGTTATTCTGAGAGCGTAGGTAGAGAGATAAAGAGATGGATGGACATTAGGTGGATATATAGAAGTATACGTGTGTATGGCTCTGTACCTTTGCCTTTCCCATGCTCCATAGCATGCCTGCTTGACTTGTTTGTTCATTCTTTTGGTCACATTTTGAAGATGGATTGGTATAGATCCAGTCTCTGAGTTCATGTTCTGTTACTGATGGATTAGAAGCAGCTACTCCTATGTGGAGGATATAATTTAAATGCCCTGTCTTTTCTGTATACTCATGACGAGATCTTTGGGCCTGTCTCATTTGTTATTCCAAGTATTTAGTTCAAATTACAGATGTGCACCATTTTCTAGGACAGTTGAAAGTTAAAAAATACACCAGAGAAACAGAAATGACAAATCTGTGTTACTCTTATTTTTCCCATTTGCTGCAATTTTGAGAATAGACAGTGGAAGAGAAGTAACTACTGCCTGTCCTCATAGATAGTCATGAGGAATCAGTAAATGGTAATTTCTTAGTTAACCAAAAGGTCAGTGTTTCAAACCTACCAGAAGCTCTGAAGGAGGAGACGTGATAGTTTGCTTTTGTAAGTATCACTATATTGGAAACTTGTTGAGGAACCTGTTTCCTGGGATTGCTTTGAGTTGGGATGGACTTAATACCAGGGATTTGATTTGAATATGGACTTTCTGAGGAAAAATGAAATCAGTTTCCATCCAGTAGAAATAACACTATCAGCCAGTGAGCAACTCTTAGTTTAGAGGAAGTGTTTTGGTTTTGTTTTTGTAGATTTTGATTGTAAAGAGATAATTTAATGCTATTAAACTTCCTTTCTCTAGACTTCTTTGTCAGATGAGATATTACTTGGAGACAAACTAGACCCAGTTCAGGTGTACAAAAGAAGTATGAGTAAATTCCAACACTTGGCAACATTTTACAACAGAGTACAAACACCTCATAGACTTCTACACTTAGAAATCTTTATAGAAAAAGATTGCATCTTTCTGGAACAGAGTTGGAGGTTTCCAATCACTGACAAATCTCTTCACCATTTTACCATCAGGGATCCTAAATTTGGGAGAAACTCCCTAAAATATAGTTAAATACCAAGAAGGATCCTTTCAGAATACTGTTACCAAGAAACTATTGCTTAGGCTAGCGATTTTTCAAAGTAGAATTCATGGAACACCTTGCAGACTATATGTGGTACCAGGGGATGTCTATTTACCTTTCATCTCTTTACCTTTTTATAACCACTTAAGGCAGTAAAATCTTATTTCTTTTTTTGGTATTTCTCTTTTTAAGTTATCAGAATAAACTAGTGAAAGAATTTATGTAGTGAAACCGCAATATGTCTTTGGGAAGATTTAATCGTGGCATTGTATTTGACTTGGTTTAAATGCTTCGCTCACTCTGTGGCTGGAAGACAGATACTAAGTCTCTAGTCAATTTAAAGAATTGTTTCCAAGTCAACTCTTATCTAATCAAAGAGATGAGGTTCCTATTTCTCAAGCATGAAAAAATTAAAACTAATTGTAATCTATAAATTATTGTTGGTATGAGGTATGAATTCTTTCAAGATCAAAACATGGTTGATAGCATTGTTGTTGTTGTTGTTGTTAGGTGCCATCTAGTCGAGTACAGCTTGTAATGATCATATGAACAACAGATCCAAACCCATTTGTTCTCCTAGAAGTCCATGGTATATTCAGTACTTTTCTTCAGCACCATATCTCAAAGGCATCAATTCTTCTATCATCCCTAGTCATTGTCCAGCTTTCTGATGCAAGTAATTGCGAAGACCATGGCCTGGATTAGGCTCACCTTAGTCTCCAGACTAAGTGCTCTTCAGTACTCTGGAGAGGTTCCTAACAACAGACTTTCCCAATGCAATTTAAGAGTAGCTAATTAAAAGGTAATATCAATCAATACTAGGTAGAAATAGAAATTAGTGAAATATTTTCATCTCCATATTATACTTATAGATTTAATTATAATTAATGAAAATACAGAAATCTAAATTTACAGTTGAATAAATTAGTTCATTAAAGTAGTTTAATAATTTATTCTGTAATTGCAAGAAGAAACTGAACACTTGAGCCATAAATAGCTATTTTTGCAGACTGCTGGTAGAAGAAGAAAATATCTTAGGTGTGTAACAGAAAATATGTGATTTAGGAAATATGGGACCCACTTTCCGCCTCTAAGATGATTCTGAGTCAGTTTATTAAAAAGCACTTTGTAATGCATAAAAGATATCAAGGTATTAAATACTTGTAATATGAATTCGTTGGTCTAGACTTTCCTCTCTACAAAGCTAAACTAACTAAATTTGGGGAGTGGAAACTAAACAACAACAACAACAAAACACAAACATGAAGTCGCAGAGTTTGGTGGGTGGAGGGAAGGGGCAAAAAAAACCAACCCAAAACAAAACAACATATATGAATGAAGCATTTTATAAACAAATTATTGCATACAAACGATTTTAAATTTTTTTTTAAATATAAGTTAGAAGTGCCTGAGATATGAGCCTTTTGATAAATTTTAAAATTGTCTTATAAATATTAGGTAATCACTCTCACTGCCAGTGATTTGGTACTGAATTATTATTAACTGACCCTCCAGCAGATATTTGGTAGACCATGAATCACATGAGAGGAGATTGCCATCTGTTTCCTGTGGAGCAGCTGGTAGATTTGAACCACAAGAGAATCACCACCTTTGTGTTAGTAGAGCATCTCACTATGGACTCTGCCACTGGAGCCCACAAAATTAATCACTGTCAATCAGAACCAATTCAGAGCAGACTCAGAAATTAGAGTTCTGAGGTTGCACGTTGCAGGGACGTTTATGGCCCATCTTTTTCCCTCAGAGTCACCGGTGGGTTCAAACTGCCAGAGAGGCTCAGCAAGTATAATGGACTGAGAATTGCCAGAAGTTTAAACTTTAATTGAGAATTTTGACAATAAATGAAATAATGAAAGTGCTTTAACTCTGGAATTGTTCTAGAAAAGTAAACTCCATTTTTTCTTTTACTTTTCAAAAAGAAAAGCACATTGGGGGAAGAAGGGTGGACAGGGAGAAAAATGCAACAGTGAATGAATGGAAATCCAAAGTATCTATAAACTTTCATTAAAATAAATTTAAAATAAAGTACGTATATATAAATGCAGTATTAATAGATACATATTTCAATCCCTGAAAAAAGGTATATCAAGAAATACTATAAAATAAAGAAAAAGTTAATGTTGGTTAAAAAAAAAGTAAACTCCATCAATTACAAATGAAAGACTGTAAAAATAATTGTTAAAAGTATGAAAATCACAAATTCAAAATAAGAACATAATGAATTTTCAGAGAACAAATAGAAAGCAGTTTGTTATTTACTAAGATGTTGGTATTTCATCTGTAAACATGTGGTCATTCTTTAATTCAGGATTAACCTGTGTAAGGGAAATAAGTAATTTTTATGTGGCAATCAGGACTCAAAATAATAAAACTAGTGGAAAATGAATAGGAGTGAAAAGATTAGGAAAGTCAGCCCAACAATGTCCAAATGCATGGCATTAATCATAAGGCTGGGGGCGGTGAGGGAAATTGAAAGAATTTGTTCTTGAAAAAACAATGTATTCAAATTTTGTGAATAAACTAGTGGGAAATTTGAGGAAAAAAATCTCTTAGTAAGTTTACTAGACACATGACCAATAGGTATTCATTCACCTATTAATTGCCTTTATTCAAGAAAGGAAATTACAAATCTACTAAAACATCTAACATCACCAATGATATGTCTTATTCCATGCACTCTTCCGAATCTAGTTTAAACTTTTAGTAGCTAGAAATACAATGTTAGTTCAGATATTGTTGTTAGGTCATATAACTATCATATATCTGCTGTGTTTAGTACATTCCACAGCAACCCTATGAACAACAGATCTCAACTCTGTCTTATCATGTACCATCTTCCTCATCTCTGATATAGTTTGGCTCATTGCTGCAGTCACTCGATCATGTATCTCATTCAAAATCTTTCTCTCCTTCACTGATCCTCCACTTTTCCAAGCATGATGTCCCTTTGCAAGGAATTGTCCTAACAATGTACCTAAAATTTGCAAGATGAAGCTTTGCCACCTTGCCTCTAAGGAGCACTCTGGCTGCGTTTTTGTCCCAAGACATACATGTTTTTTTCTTTGTGTAATCCCTGGGGTATTCAGTACACTTCTCCAACATCATAACTCAAAAGGCATCAATAATTCTTTCACCATCCTTATTGTTTGTTCAGCTCTCAGATGCGTAGATGCATAGAGAATATGAATGAATATTTCCGAGAATACCAAAAGAATGTCTATTTTTGTTTTATTATCTGTGCAGAGCCATTTGACTGTATAGATTATAACAAACTATGGCTGACGTTGAAAAGAAAGAGAATGCCAGAACACTTAAATTGTGTTCCTGCGAAATCTATACATAGACCAAGACCCTGTTTGTTGTCTAAACAGACCAGATTGTTATCTAAAAGGGAACACTGCATGGTTTAAAATTAGGAAAGGTGTGTATTAGAGCTATACCCTTTCTCCATACCCATTCTGTCAGTCTGCTGAGTAAATAATTTTAAAAACTGGATTCTGAAGAAGAATGTGGCATCAAGATTAGAGCAAGACTCCTCAAAAACCAGCATTACGTAGGTGATAACAACCTGGCATGTCAAAAGTAAAGAGGACTTTAAATACTTGAGGCATATAATCAAAGACTATGTCCTTCAATATGGATTTGAATCTTAACGTAAAAAAGACAAAAATCCTCATCACTGGACCGATAAGCAACATCATGATAGATGGAAAAGAGATTGAAATTACAATTATTTAATCTTATTTGAATCCACGAACAACACCGTTAGTACTAATAGTCAGGAGATTATCTACATTAAGTTTGTCAAAGACCTCTTCAAATTACTGAGGAGTAATAATGTCACCATCTGAGATCTGGACAATGTATAAGGATAGCTGAAGAAATGAAGCATTTGAGCTGTGACATTAAAAATAGTACAGAAAAAAAAATTTTAAAAAAAGAAAAATAAATAGTACAGAATATCCCATGGACTGTCAAAAGAGCAAATAGCTAGGTCTTAGAGAAAGTGCAGCCATTATTCCCCTTGAAGGCAAAGGTTAAAAAGCTTCATTTCACATACTTTGGGAATGTTGCTAAAAGAGCCCATTTCTCAGAGAGGAACATCATGCTTTGGAAAATGTAGGGTCAGCAAAAAAAAAAAGACCCTCAGTGAATGAATTGATACAGTGTCTGCAGCAATGAGTTCATGTGTGTCAGAGATGAGGGTGGCACAAGATAGGAAAGGGCTCAGATTTGTTGTTCATAGAGTCTATTTGACTCAAACTCAGCAGTACCTGATAACAATAATTCATATATATAGGATATTTAACATTCATATGTCTATATGTATAATCTTCTTAAAATAAAGCCCTAAATTTTTCAGTGTTCTTGTTTTACTCGTTCTTTGTTCTAATCTGAAATTTGATTTGTTTTTAACAGAACGGTAACTTTTGGATCTTGTCCCATTTCAGTTTGTTTTTTAGGAGTATATTGACAGTACCTTAGTAGACTAGTCACAGATGGAGCCCAATCTAGACTTGAGGAAAGGAGATGGAAATGACATGACAGAGTTACCATAGAGCCCTAGCAAGTCTTCGACTGTGCCTTACTTGAGTGGGATTGAAAGGGCCACTTTGATACACTACATACAAGAAGCCAAGACGACTCATTATTTACACTCTGGTACCCACTAGATTAAGTAGCTCCTGTCAAAAATACTAACCAGGAATTTAGACACTGAACATTGACTTAATGATGTACAACATTATGAAAATATTTTGCTATTAAAGAAAGCTGTCTTTAAAATGTGACCGTGATACCTTCATCTGCAATTCTAGAATATATGGAATTCTGAAAGTTTCTAGATTCTGTCCCCTCCCCAGAATAGCGTTGGAAATGTGAGCTGCCTGGAGTGTGAGAGAACTGCAAGTAATCAGAAAAGCAAGAAAGTCAGGTTTTTGTAGGAAATGTTACATTTGTTTGCCAGGGAGGATGGAGGAATAAGAAGGAACCAGGTGGTGAAAGACCTAAATGCCATACTAAGAGGTTTGAATTTTTTTTCCTCTGGAACTGTTGTGCATTTCAGCAGGAAAATGACATCAAATTTCAGTATTTGAAAATTTACTGTAGCGATAACATGAAAGAGAACCTGGCACACTGAGAAATCAAAGCCAAGAAGGTGAGTGAATTAGTAGAGACTTGTTGGAAAGGCAAAGGAACGTGAGAGGATGGAGTTCTAAATCGTGTCAATGAGTCACTCACCCATTGCTGTCAAATAGAAAGTGACTTAGAGCTGATCCATCAGCAGGTTTTTGGAGGCTGTAAATTGCACAGAAGAACATAGGCCATCTTTGTCCCGTGGAGAACCTGATAGATTGAAGCTACCAGAGACCCCACCTTTGGGTTAGCAGTGTATCTCCCTAAGCCAGTGGTTATAGGGATGAATTCAGAAGATGTTTTTTTTTTTTTTTTTTAGAAGATGATGTTTTAAGGTCTCTCATGCCAGATAGCCCTTGGTACTAGGAGTATTATAGCTAAAGTTAGATGGATCTTGGCTGAAAGCAGAGAGCACCAAGGAATGTCTGTCTGTATTTCATTGACTGTGCAAAGGCATTTGACTATGTGGATCACAACAAACCGTGGCTGACTCTGAGAAGAATGGGAATCCCAGAATACTTGATTGCACTTAATGTGAAACTTATACTTGGACGAGAAGGCAGTCATCAGAACAGAGCAAGGAAACACTGAATGGTTGTACACCAAGGGTATGTCCTATCTCCACACCTTTTCAGCTTTTATGCAGAACAAATCATCTGGGAGGCTGGACTGTACGAGGAGGAATGTGGTCTCAGGACTGGAAGAAGACTCATCAACAGCCTACATTATGTCGATCACATAAACATGCTTGCTGAAACTGAGGAGGACCTGATGCACTTGCTGCAGAAGGTCAAGGACTGCAGCCTTAAATATGGATTGAAGTTCAACATCAAGATCTTCACCACTATACCAGTTGGCAACACCATGATAAATGGAGAAGATATTGCATTTGCTAACAGTTATACCTTGCTCATCTCCACAATCAATATTCTTGGCACCAGCAGTCAGAAAATAAAAAGACAAATTGCACTGGGAAATTCTGCTGTCAGGGACATCTCCAAAATACTGAAAAGCAACAATGTCAGTCTTTGTAATCACTTAGAAGGACAACTGATGCCTTTGAGCTGTGGTGCTGGAGAAGAGTATTGAATATACCATGAACTGCTAAAAGAACAAACAGGTTCATCCTGGAGAGAGCGAAACCAGGCTGCTCCTTGGAGGCAAGTATTCTAAAGCTCCTTCTGACATACTTTGGGGATGTTGCCAGAAGGGACCAGGCCTTAAAAAGGAACATCATGCTTGGGAGGGTGGAAAACTAATACAAGAGAGGAAGACAAGAGTTGGATTGACACAGTGAGTGGGGTAGTGGGGGTAGATGTGTCAGAGACAGTAAGTTCAGGATAGAGCAGGGTTCAGAAATGTTTTAAATAGGGTTGCTATGAGTTACAGTCGACTCGACTGCATGTAACATCAACAACTACATGCCAAATAAGGAGCTCTGGTTGCCTAGTGTGCTATATGTTGTGCTACTACCTTAAACATCAGTGATTTGAATCCACCAAGTGCTCTATGGAAGAAAGATGAGCAGTCACATCCTATAAAGATTCATAGCCTCAGAAACCCAATGGAGGAACCAACTCGATGACAGTGGTTCAGGGTTTTTCAGATCTGGATGATATGATCTTAGGTTCTAGCAATAAAAAGACTCTATGTTCTTGAGCTTGAGTGATGAGGTAGTATTAAAACAGAGCACAAACCAGTTTGAGGGAAAAGATTTCAACATACTGAATTTGAAGTGTGCTGTTATCTAGGAGCCCTTGATGAGGGTTAAATATGGGACTGGTAGCTGAAGTGTTGATAGTGTAAACCCACCTAGAAGCATCACGGAAGACAAGTCAGACAATATGCTACATAGAGATCACAGCCTTGAAAACCCCGTTAAGCATTGCTCCTTTGCATACATGAGGTCACCTTGAGTTGGAGATAACTGACAGCATGTCTGATATGCAGTGGAAAGTACTGGTTAAAGAAAGAGATATATCCATTCTTTCTAGAAGGTCAAACCAAACACCAAACCAGTTGATGTCAGGTCAGTTTCAATTTCAGCTGACCTCGTGTTTTGAGTGGTAAACAGCAATTTCTCTCTGACTTGTTTATATAAAAAGGACTTGCAGTATGTGTTAACTGACAGGAACTCTGAAAAGATACCATGATATCCAGGAACAGTTTGTCCTTCCTCCATAAAGTCAGACCTTGATACTCCACCACCACTGCTGCCCATCACACAGCTTCCCTTTTGTTTGCATGTGTGGAAGTCTGATCAGGCTAGTTTTCTAACTCAGAGTGTAGAAAATTCTAAAACAGGGTAGGCTTTCCTTGTCAGTGTTCAACAATAAATGTCCAACAGCAGAGGTATTTTTGTCTCCAAGGAAGACAGTGGGGGCGGGGGGTAGTCATGAGCATATAAAATTTTATAGTTACTCATATTTTTATGAAATGTGATGAAAATGTGGTATATGCTTTAAAACAAGGCTATTGATTTATCAGTGTACTAATAAATGCATTTTTACATTTTTAATTCATTCATTGTTCATGCAACAATAAATGCCTTTTTATTTGTTGTCCATAGTCTAACTGTAAGTCTCAAACTTATGCATACCTTGTATTCTGAAATTTTGTTTACAATTATTGGAAACCATGAATGCATCTTTACATTAAAATATCGTCATACTGGATGATTCCGTTCTTGTGTAATAAAATGTCTTCCACTTTGCAACAGAAGCTCCTGCAATTATAGACACTTAGAAAGAAGAGAAAATGAGAGCTAAACCTATTTTTAATGTGGAACTGCCTCTGATTAATTAAAAAAAACAAACAGACAAAACAAAACACAGCCATTTACCATTGAATCAAGTGTTAGGTCATATCAACGTCATAGTACAAAGTAGTAGAATTACATTCTCTCCCCCGTACAATCTCCAAGACTGAGATTTTTAAGTCTCCTTCAGAACAGCTGGGAGATTCAGATAGCCATCCTTTTGGTGAGCAGCTAAGCCCTGTACAACCAAGCCACCTTTCTAATTAATAGTTAACTGAGAGTTAAATTCACTGACTAAAGACATTTCAAATTTGCCTGTATTTATTTCGAAATTCTTGAATCTCAGAGTAAGAGACAGTTTGAGAGTTGTGTAGGTTGGTAAGTTCTAATGGGAATTAGATTAAATAGCATGAACAATCAGTTCTTACACAGAATTGTAGAATGTAGTGTGAATGCAATTGAGTTGAGCATATAATCTTTGAAATGCATATAGAAGATGAGACTATTAAGTATAAAAACAATTTGTAAAATTATTAGACCTTATAGGAGTTAAACAGACTCTGATGGCCTAATGGTAAGAAGCTGCACTGCAATTATAAAGGCACACTGTTTAAATCTACAAGCTGCTCTGTGAGAGAAAGATGTGCAGTCTCCTCCCATGCAGTTAACTGCCTTTAATAACCTGCTGTAGAGTCAGCTATGAGTCGGTCCCGACCTAACAGAGTCAGCAACAACATAGGAGTCAAGACTATGGTTGGACTTTTCCCCACAGAAATTACACAGTTTGTGACTATATAGTAAGCACTTCTAGATGGCAATTTTATTTCACTTATATTGTAATATTGGCAAAGGATATGAACATTTTTACATTAGCACAGTTGAATAATGTTGGACTCATTGCCTAAAAATTAATTTAGATAATAGAATTAAAAAACAAAAACAAATTAGTAAGTTGAAATGCAGTAGCGGGAACTACCTATGGAACCATGAGAATCAAATTATGTATCCTGAGAGGCAAATGTCTTGTGTCATTAGTGATATGTGGCCACATTTTTGCTTTAACATCGTATGTCATAAGTTTCTTTTAGTTCAGTTAAGAATTCATTGTTTTAAAGGACATCTTTTCAATGCTGAAGAAGATTGGTGTTGACTAATTTGCCTCCATCATTGGAAGCATGTCCAAATCTGCTCAAAACTAGATAAAGGTCTTAGAAGAGTCCAATTCTGTAGAAATAACAGGGAGTTCTTATTGAATTCCAACCACTATGAGTTGCAGTAGCTACTGAGTACTTGAGAAAATAACAAAAGGATTACCAAGAAGCTGAAACTGTGTAATACTGAAAGAATTGTGACATTCATCTATTTCATATCTTTTATTTTATGGAATGTTTTCTGAAGCCCTAACCCACAAACCATTTTTATTATTGTATAATAATTACTATAAAACTAATACTATTTTTTTCTGGTTTCTAGAATAATCAAAATGTACAGAAGTAGAAAAATAATTTCTTAGAGTCCAGTTCCACAGAAGTAACAAGTATTAGCAATTTGCTTTTTATTTTTCCAGATTTCTCTCGAAGGGAGAGAGAGTGTGTGTGTGTGTGTGTGTGTGTGTGTGTGTGTGTGTGTGTCCGTCCGTCCGTGTGTGCATACACGTACACGCACACAGTAAGTCTGACACAAAAATGAGGATCACACACTGTTTCTACTAAATAACACAATGGATAAGCTCCTTGACTTTGGAATCAGTCCATCCTGGGCTTAAATTCCTAGTAGGAGACTTTGGCAAGAGTTCCTATCTGTAAAATAAACAGTATACCTGACTGTTCATTGTTGCTTTGAATAGCATAAAGGAGAATATATAAAGTGCTTAATTTGGCATTAAATAAAGGCCCTGAAACCTCATATGTTCTTCCTACCTTGCTTGTGTCTTTTAATTAAGGCATTTTGGGATAGTACGAGGTACAAATATGTTTCATGCACAATTTCTTTTACCTCCTTAAAGTAGATGTTGTATAAGCGAAAGAAAATATTTACTTGGAATTTTACTGTGGCTTAGAAAATTTACGTAACCATTTACATTTTTAAGTAAAGTTCTGTGATTTAAATTTTTATGAGGTACAGTTCAATTCGTAAGAGAACCTGTTTACCAAATTAAGCATCTACTGACTCTGTGTAAAAATTAATGAAATAAATTAACAACAGTGTTTTTTTTTTAAAAAAAAAGACATATATATATAATCTTTAATGGTTCCTGTAACTTTAAGTACGATTCTAGGTGTTTAAGATGTACAAGAAATAGATAATAACATTTATATTTTTACTGCATTGAGTATTTGACCCCGTTCAGAGACTGTGTGAAATATGAACAACACTACGTAATACTTAATTGTTTTAAAAGTATCCCTCCATGTCAATCAAGAAGCATGAGAATTTGTTCCTAAAAAGACATATATTTCCTTAATAGATATTTTGTATGTGTAGTTTTCAGATTATCACAAAAAGTATAAAAATGGTTATCTCTGTGTTGTGACTACCCTGTTGCTTAGTTATGTTGTTTTAAGCTTTTTCATTTAAGCTGAATCCTACATCACTTTATAACTTGATTACTTTCCAAGAATAAATATACTTTTGTACAAATTTATTTGGAAAGCAAAATACTGTGTAAAAATTAACTCAATTAAGAAACAAACTTTAAATTTGAGTTATTTTACTTCTCATAAGGTAATTTGCTATTTAAATTTTTATGTACAAAACAAGTCCATAATTAAAATTTTCATCAAAGCAAATAAATACTCTGTTTTCTCTTTTCTGTAGCTCAACTGAGAAGTCATTTCCTTGGAGATCAACAGGTATGACATTTGGTTTTATATATAGTAAACATAAATAGTGAGATATATTAGAGAGAGCTCTGTTGGCCTAGTGGACAGAAAGTTATGCTACCAAGCCTAAGGTGGATGATTTTAATCTGTGGTCCTCAGGCCTGGTTTAAATTGTTTTTTATCAAACATTCTTCTAAGTGGTATAGCACTAGTCTCTGCATTTCTATACAGAAGTAACTCATGGTTGCTGTGATGCCAAACTCTGTGACACTGATGTGCCAAATGTGATAATGGTTACCCATGGTGGACAGTGTTTCGTGGAGCTTTCCGATTAATAGAAGCTTGGAAATGGCTTGCCTCCGGAAACTCTATGAACATGGAGAAATTACTAAAGTTATGCAAGTGTTCAGGTCTTTCGTTCGTAGGGTCTCTGTGAGTCATCTATGACTCAATGGCACTTAACAACAACAACAGTGAGATATAGATAGATGATAGATAGATAGATAGATAGATAGATAGATAGATAGATAGATAGATAATCTGTATCTGTCTAGGGAGATCTGGTGACTATAGAATAAAAAATATAAATGTGTGTCTTAATGTGTTGTGTATAATAAAAAAGCTACTTCAAAATCACTCTTAACTAATGTTGTAACTCTTGGAGAAATAAGCCGTGCCTTGAACAGTAACAATATTTGGTTATTTTGCTTTAAATTAGTAGTTTCCAATATTCCTAACAAAGTAAATCTGTTTATATCAGTTGTTTTTTAAAAAGTTAAAACATTGACCATCAACATTTTTAGTGTTAACCTTGCGTCTTTTCTGTGAAAGGAGATACCTGAGATGGCCTCAGAAAAGACTGTTCTATAATCTAGAACGTCATTATATTTATAGGAATATAGGATTTATATAAATCATAGTTTTATACCTTCTATAGCATTTCTCATACTCAAAGAGATGCTTGAATGTTTTCAGATAGAGAATAGCTGGTATTTCCTATTATATTTTGATATGTAGTAGTTTTTAATACTGCCTTTAAATTTTTTTAATCCTAAATTAACCTCATAAAATGACAGATTTGCCTTTTGGAACATAATCTGCCACTTTCATAAGTATTTGATATTTTCATACTCAGTCTTCCGTCAGTATATACTTACTGACTAGTGACATCCTGTTTCCACTGCCGTGCACTTTGGTTGATATACAGTGATGCTGTGAGACAAACATCTCTTTCTCTCCATGGAGCACCAATATTAAAAGGAATGCTAACAAGTCCATGCCAACTTAGAAGCTCTACAGTAGTCTAAAATATACTTATAATTTGGTACTCTTCAAACAATGTTTAAATTTAATAAAACTTATACTAGCCGAATTCCTGGTATCTTAGTTTACCTGAATCTGGTAGGTGAGTTTTGTTGTTATTTGTGATAAATAAACTTAAAAAAAAAAAACCCTCATTTCCACTGAATAAGAACCATCTCAATGCTGTCCCTTCAGTGGATTTTCATAAACATTGCCCAAAAGATGATGACACCAACTTTAAGTTAACAGGGCAGCTCCCCATGTACTACAGCATCAGTGCTCTAGTTAGTACATACAGAGCATTTTAACATTTCACAAAGAATTCGTTTTTAAAAGGTGCTGTATTTACACAAAGCACTTCTTAGTTATCATATTCTACTCTAAAAAAATGTCACACATTTAGGAGAAGCTCAAATTTAGAATGTCTCTTGACATCTTGGGAAAGTGCTTAGTACTTTCTATGGGTCCCACATCTCTTGGAAATCTCTATGTGTCTTGGTATCAACCTCCTTTGAGTCTAAGACGTTCACATTTCAGGTTCCTTGAGTCCAAAGGACATGTTTCACTTCTGACTGTCCTTTCTTGGTTGTAGTGGGATTATTACTTCTATGCTTACTGTTCTCAAAGTTCACAAAGTTTATAGTTTCCAGAGGCATGTTGTCTAGGAAGTGGATGCCACACTGCTTACTATTAGCTTTTGTAAAATAAGAGGTAATATAGGCCACACCCCAAGGAAATTCCCTTACATTGGATGGAAGTTGTCACCAGAGTGAAGATAGTCACCAGTGTGATGCCCCCCACTCTAATTCTTATTAGAATAATAAAACATAGCCTAATATTCTTTAATATAACCTTGACTTGCCTTAATCACAGTGGTTAGAGTTCATAACACATCACAAAACTGGAAGATAACTACTCAATACTGGGAATCATGGCCTCACCAAAATTGACGCATGGTTTGTGAAGGACACTATCAATGGCACCATAGATGAGGCAGGAACATGGGGAAAACTTCCTAACTATAAGAAATAAATAGCTTTTTGACAGCTCCTTTTTATGAAATTACTAAGTAAGTGGTGAGTAGGGAGTTCTCATAGTCCATACATGGAGAGTTGGGCTGCTAACCCAGAGATAGTTTCATTTCACCAATGACTGCACAGGGAAAAGATGAGAAATTTCTGAAGACCTGCTAGAGGGTCTACAATAAGTTGGTTCTTACTCAGTGGCCAGGAGTTCTGGTGGCTTAGTCATAAGTTGTGCTGCCAACCCACATGCTGTTTGAGCCACCACTTGCTCCATGAAGAAAGATGAGCGATCCCCTCCTGTGTTAAGTTCAAACCTCTGAAAACCTGCTGAGGGCTCAGCTATGAGTCAGCTCTAATTTGATGGCAAGTAACAACAGTCTTAATGAGATTATTTTTTAAAAAGTTCTGTGTACTTGGAGAACTCTGGTAGCCTAGTGGCAAGAACCTGCACTACAGTCCGAGGGATGCATGGTTCAGATCCACCAGATGCTCTGCTGGAGAAAGAGGGGCAATCTCCTCCTGTACCAGTCAGATCCAATTTGTTGGTATACAGACACAAAAATAATGAAATTTAAAAAAAAAGAAAAAATTTAAAGTTCTATGTACCATAAATAAAAAGTGAATCCTTGTAACAGATTTGAGTAAAACTAAGATACCAGGAATTTGGCTAGTATGAATTTTATTCAGCTGTGCCTTATTTGAAGAGTGCCACAATAGGTCAGTATTTTAGTCTATTGTATTACTACTTATAACTTAACAAGGATTTGTGTTCATATTACTTTTCATACTGTTGCCTCAGAAAACTCTCTAATAAGATCATCCATGAGTCAATGGGAATGGGTAAGTGTAAGGTTGGAAATATTCTTCAGAGTGGACAACACCCTTCAGAGACAGATATGCAGAGAACATGGGCTTGGAGCCTAGGACTCTGGGGAGGCCAGATTGTGATGAGAACACAAGAAAGTGTAGAAATGCCACGTGGGATCATTTAAGATGGTTGGGGAGACAGAAAGATGAGCAAAAAGGTTAGAGCACAGTAGTGAATCAGACCAGGAGAACTGTAAAGACAAGAACTCTGAACTCTCGCAGATTGTAGGGATACACAAAAAATCCTTTGAACAAAAAGTGATATAAATTAAGCACTCTGCAGGAAAATTAGGACAACTCTGACTTAGGGGCAAGAAAATTGTAAGTGTATTCCAAAATCAAGAGAGATTCCTGAGGACTTGGAGAATGGTAGGGTATGAAAAGGGTAGACAGTGATCTGTTGAAAGTTTTGTTTGCAAAGATTATGGATTATTAAAACAATTAAGAGAGCCAAGATAGAGAGCTAGCTTCGGGGGATGTATAAGACATCAAATTTAGATGTGTTGAATTGGAGGTGATAAATTGGCAGCAAATGGAAGCATTCAATAAGCGCTTATAAGTGTGACTTTAAGAATGCCCTTAATTAAATGTGAAGACAAACACATCAATTAAACGGATCAATCTGTATTTATTAATACTTAATTGTAGTTTGGGCATGCGTACCAGAGTGCTTTGAATAAGGGACAACCACGGCTCAAAGAGCAAGGCTAAAATTCAAGCAGATAGCCTGTGCTAAGAGGGAGGTACTGTGGCTTCTGTTTTGTTTGGGGGGGGGGTCTCTTTTAAAATTATTATTAATTTTAATGAACATTTACAGAGACTTTGTATTTCAGTTCATTCATTGTGGCCTTTTTCTCCCTCCCCACCCCTCCCCCTGCCCCCAGTTCACTCTTCTCTTTGAAAAGTAAAAGAATAATTTTTTCGTTGGTATACAGTCCCCGCCCCAACCCTGAGTCCACTCCAATATGCAGCCTTCATTCTGGATTCTTGTCATGACTGTAATACCCAATCATGTATCACTTTTAAACAGTTCTCTCTCTCATCTGCTTCAATGTAATATACATAATTTATCCCATCTTTTTCAGTGTCACCCTAACAATGATGTTAGTCTTGTTTTGTCTTTTGTTATTCTTGGGAGGCAATAAAAGAATGGTCTGAAATCTGACTGAGACTGAGAGAGTAAGTTGAAATACTGTATTCCTTCCCCTTTTCAGAGAACTTATAGTTGATTTATATTTAGGGCACAAACCATGTATGTTCACAAGAAATACCAAGTACATGAGAAACTATACATATTATTTGCCACTTGGTTTTAATGCATATATGCATGCATGAAAAAAATAAATGTTATTAGGGTATTTGAATATACACATGTATGAAAGCTTCACAGATAAATCATAAGCCTTTGGAAAGAATTACTTTTTCTTTCCATCTCCTTGCTAGGGAAGTCTAGCCCTTAATATAAAAAAGTACTTAATGGGTGAACATATTCACGTATTTATCACAGTATGTACTTTGAAAAACAAAGCTATTTAGATTATATGCAACGAGTCAGTACTGAGTCATAGCTTGACTGTCCAAAGTATTTTCAGAGGCTATAAATCACATGAAAAGAGATTACCCATCTTTCCCTCTAGAAGGAGCTGGTAGATTCAAATAACTTGTCTTTGAGTGGGCAGCACAACTCTTTCCCCAGTCGGGCACTAGAACTTCCTCGTATCTAGTATAGTTATAAACAAATGCTCAAAATTCTACTATTCAAAGCCCAGCGTTCTTGTGTTACATTACCTGACTTTTACCGTACACCTAATACCTCTACAGTAGAATAGAATATTAATGCCCTAGACCACAGCATTTCAGGCCTGCCTCACTGACCAACACTAC
Organism: Elephantulus edwardii; assembly: GCF_000299155.1. Taxonomy (NCBI): domain Eukaryota; kingdom Metazoa; phylum Chordata; class Mammalia; order Macroscelidea; family Macroscelididae; genus Elephantulus; species Elephantulus edwardii. The sequence continues at coordinate 32,852,685 of NW_006399760.1, forward strand.
TGAGATTTTCAACTGAAAAAGTTACATCCATAATTCACACCAAATTCCTTTCTTTTGGACAGAGAATAATGTCAAATACATGATCAAACCTACAAGTTTATTTACATTTAGTCTCTTTTTCTTTTGAGGGAAAGGGGAAAGGCGATATGTCAGCCCTTCAGCCCACCAAGTTGTAACTGGTATTTATTATATAAATGTTATGTTGGTTCTAATTTAACTACTTTTCAGCCAGATTTACAATATTTATGCTGTTAAATGTAATAATAAACTACTGTTAATGAGAGTAGGAGAAATGAAATTTGAATTTATTAATAATAGAGTATAACCTGTTCTTCATTTCTTTTAGCTGTAGATGCTCTTTAGAAATTTGATTAAAAGGAAATAACTGGGGTAAATGAAAGTTTGGGTGCTACACTTACTGTAACATTGAGCTATTTTTTTTCCTTTATCACTTTCTGAACAGAGACATTTTATGTGCTACATAAATGATTTTGGTTTTATATTTAGGGAGCTCTGGCAGTGTAATCCTTACGAAATTGTGCTGCTAATCCAAAGACCACATGTCTCTGGTGCTTGAAATCCATCAGTCCCTCTAAGGGCAAAAAGTGGGCAGTCTTTTGCAATTCTTAGCTTAGGGAAACTAATAGATAATCAGCTGTGAGTCTTTGCCACCTTTCCAGCAATGAAGCACATTTATACATACATACACACACACACACACACACACACACATACACAGAGTGAGTCTAGCACAGCTTATATGTGAAAATTAATATGAAAGTTCTTCAGGTTAGTTTCTTTCTATTGATAACGTTTTTGGGGGTATTGTAATTTTTTGTGAGATAGCAAACTAATAGATCTGTTAGAGTGAACATAATCACACATCTTCAAAATCTAAAATAACATATGATCTAGCAATCCCAGTTCTATGTATATATTCTCAAAACACTATAGCAGTGACTCACTTAGACATAATACACACCTACATTCAACACTAAAGATTGAAGAGTCTGTGAAACATCTTTTACTATGAATGAAGCTGGAGGACATTATATTGAGTGAAGTAAGTCAATCACAAAACACAAAATTGTATGACTCCACTATGGTTTAATGGTGAGGAGTAGCATACCAAACTAAAAGCATGCAGTTCAAATCCACCAACAACAGCTACTAGAGAGAAAGACTTGATTCATGGGAGGAGTAATTTGCAGCCTCTGAAAACTTGCTGGAGGCTTAGCCTCTAAACTTGCTGGAGACTCAACAGTACATAACAATAAATATTAAAAGTCAAGAAGATAGATAGATAGAAGAAAGAAAGAAACTAAATTTATTAAATTATTATCTCGGAAAGGAGGTAGAAGGAAGGGAAATAATTTTCTAAATAGTAGATACTTTTTACTTTTGATAATGACAAAGACAAGACCAGATGTTGGTGAAGTCAAAACTTGTCAAAATTATTAAAACTATTTTTTTATAATTTTTTTAAATTTTATTATTTTGTGTGTGTCTACCATCAAATCGGATCTGACTGGTACAGGAGGAGATTGCCCCTCCTTCTCCAGCAGAACGTTGGTGGATTTGAACCTTGTACATCTGAGATTGCAGTGCAGCTTCTTGCCACTAGGCCACCAGAGCTCCCTTAATAAAAACTATTTTGATAATAGTCAAAATAGACAAGTCTTGGGAAAGGTCAGCCAGAGTGATAGTGGCGCTTTGTTTCTCATACTTTGGATGTGTAACTAGGCAAGGGTGTTCCTTGGAAAAGTATATTTTGCTTGGATAGATGGATGGCCAGCAAAGGAGAGGGGGACAAAGAAATAGAATAACATGATAGCTTCAACAATGGGCTCTAGAATGTCAAAGATGATGAGGATAACACAGGATAGGATAGGGCTGAGGTCAGTTATTCATAGAGTCTGTGGTGTCAGAAACCTTTTTATCCATTAGGTACTTGGTCTCCAGTTACCTTAACTGTGAACACATGATCTTACATATCATTAACAGCTGTGGGACCAATATATGAGAGCACTTTCCACACGGAATAAACAGTGGTGGAGAGAGAGTGAGGAGACTGTGGCACTGCTATGCGGAGACTGTGGCAAGATATAACCAGAGGAACGCTAAAGATGGAGCCACAGTTAAAGTTTTTGCTTGCTGGATGATTGAAGGAAAAGTAGACTTTAGATAAAGTTTGCATGATGATTGAGGAAGTCAGAGTTGCATTTGTGCTCCTGAATTGAACCTGGACTTTGACTAATTGAGAAACTGTGCCTTGTTATTCTGGCTGGGACTGCTGGACTACACCTGACTTTGAATTGTGTGATATTCTTTGCCTCTGCACTCCCCAACCTATTTCTCTAATAAACCCCACAATTGTGAATAAAGTCAGTGAGTCAATTTTCAATGAACATTTGACCCAGTGATTGGTAGAAATAGTTGTAGGAGCATGTGGAGTGGCATATCTGACCATGTAGCTATTTGTATGGTGCTATGAATGTTACTTCAGCCTTCAGTTTGGATTAAAGCTCAATATCAAAGAAACAAAGATTCTCACCACTGGGCCCATTGGCATCATCATGATAGATGGTAAGTACAGCTTTCGTTTGCTTGGCTCCATAATCAACACTCTTGGTACCAACAGCCAGGAAATTAATAGATGAATTGCATTGGGAAAGTCGGCTGTCAGAGACCTCTCCAGGGTACTGAAAAACAACGATGTCAGGTGTGCCTGATCCAGCCAGGCCATAGTCTTCACAATTACTTGCTATGCATTAGAAAGCTGGACAATGAGTAGGGATGATAGAAGGAGAATTGATGCTGTTGAACTGTGGTGCTGAAGAAGAATATTATATATACCATGGACTGCTAAGAGAACAAACAGATACAACCTGGAGAGGGTGAAAACAGCTGTTCTTTGGAGGCAAGAATTCTGAAGCTCCACCTAAGATATTTTGGAGATGTTGCCAGGAGGGACCAGTCCTTGGAGAAGGACATCATCATCCTTGGGAGGATGGAGAGACAGCACAAGAGAGGAAGACCCTCCATGAGATGGATTGATTCAGTGACTGGGGTAATGTGAGTAGGTGTGTCAAAGACAGTAAAATTGGCACAAGATAGAGCAGGGTTTAGGACTTTTGTACGTAGGGCCGCTATGAGTAGCAGCCAACTCTATGGCACATAATATAAATAACGACAATGGATGTTATTGATGGGAGCAGTTCCCCTTTAGGAAATGGCCACCCCATTTTGCATTTGTTTTTCTTAAGCATCACTATGAGTTAAACTCAACTCTATGGTACCAACAACAACATTTTGAACATTACTTCATGTGTTTGGTAACCATTCATATAGCTCCCTTTGTGAAAAGTATTTTCATGTCCTTTTCCCATTTTGTAGTTGAGCTGTCAGTCTCATGAAAGCCCTTATAGTAATTCTGTATACTCTTTTATTAGACCCTCATTGCCATATCTATGCCATAGGCTATGACTTCTAAGTTTTTTTCTCTTATGATCAAGATTCTGCTGAAGATCAAACAAAAACGACTGGAACAGCACATCAACAGAGAACTGCCTGAAGTGCAGGCTGTATTTAGAAGAGGCCATGGCACTAGGGATATAGCTAATGTCAGATGAATCTTAGCTAAAAGCAGAGCGTGCCAGAGGAATAGCTCTCTGTGCTTCATTGACTATGCAAAGGCGTTTGTGTGGATCACACCAAACTGTGGCTGACCTTGAGAAGAATGTGAATCCCAGAACACTTGATTGTGATTATGCAAAACTTATACTTGGACCAGGAGACAGTCGTCAGAACAGAGCAAGGAAACACTGCATGGTTCAAAATTGGGAAGGGTGTGCATGAAGGATGTGTCCTGTCTCCATATCTTTTCAATCAATATGCAGAACAGATTATCTGGGAGGCTGGGCTCTATAAGAAGTGTGGCATCAGGATTGGTGGAAGATCTCTTAATAATCTGCCATTATGCATATGACACAACCCTGCTTGCTGAAACAGAGGACCTGAAGCGCTTGCTGCAGAAGGTCAAGGACTGCAACCGTCAATATGGATTGAAGCTCAACATCATGAAAATGAAGATTCTCACCTCTGGGCCGATTGGCAGCATCATGATAGATTGTGAAGAGATTGAGATTGTTAGCAGCTTTAGTTTGCTTGGCTCCACAATCAACAGTCTTGTACCAGCAGCCAGGAGATTAAAAGTCAAATTGCACTGGGAACGTCTGCTGTCAGAAACCTCTTTTAGGTACTGAAGAGCAACGATTTCAGTCTGGAGACTAAGGGGTGCCTGATATAGACCATGGTCTTTGCCATTATTTCCTATGCATCAGAGGGATGGATAATGACTAGGGATGATAGAAGGAGAATTGATGCCTTTGAGCTTTGGTGCTGGTGAAGAGTATTGAATATACCATGGACTGCTAGGAGAAAAAACAAGTTTGTTCTGGACAGTGTGAAGCCAGGCTGCTCCTTGGAGGCAAGGATTCTGAAGCTCAGACATGTTGCAAAGCGAGATCAGTCCTTGGAGAGAGACATCATGCTTGGCAAGGTGGAGGACCAGAGCAGGAGAGGAAGACCCTCTATGAGATGGATTGATTCCGTCACTGGATTAATGGGGATAGGTGTGTCAGAGACAATAAGGTTGGCAGGAGATAGAGCAGTTTTTAGGGCTGTTGTACATAGGGTCGCTACGAATCGGAAGCGACTCTGTGGCACATAGCAACAGATCTTTATTGTTTTAGCTTTTACACTTAGGTCTCTGATTCACTTTGAATTGTTTTTTTTTTTTATGTGGTACAAGATATGAATCCTCTTTCAGAGGATGTGTCGTTTTACCAGAATCATTTGTTAAAGTGTCTGTCGTTTCCCCATTTAATAGGTTTTGTTTCCTTGTCAAGTATCAGTTGATTATAGCTACAGGGGTTGATCTATGGTTTCTTGATTCTATTCTGTTGGTCTGTGAGTCTGTTGTTGTACCAATACCATGCTGTTTTGATTACTACCATTGTGTGGTATGTTTTGAGATTAATAAGTGAGATGCTTCCTACTTGATTTTGTTTTTCAGAAGACCTTTGCTCATATGAGTCTCTTTCCTTTCCAGAGGAAACTGGAAATTGCCTTTTCTATCTCCTTGAAGAATGAATTTGGTATCTAGGTTGAGATTACATTCAACCTGAGCATTGTTTTTTGTATGATTGTCATTTTCACAGTGTTGAATCTTCTTATTAATGAGCAAGGAGTTTTTTTTATTTTTATTTATTTTTTTTTTTCATTTTATTAGGTCTCTTACTGTTTCTGGTGGTATCGGTTGTGTAGTTGTCTTTATAAAGGTCTTTTGTATCTCTGGTTAGGTTTATTCCTAAATGGTATTGCTTTCTTATTATCCTTTGCTGTTTTTTTTTTTTACTGTAAAAGAATTTCACTTATTTTATTATGTTGATATTATATCTTGCCACTCTTCTAAATTGATTTACTAGGTCTGACAGTTTGTTGTTGAGTCTTTGGGACTCAGTATCTTAATATAGCAAAAGTTTTAGTACCTTTGCCAATTTGGATCCTTTTACTTCTTTTGCCTTATTGACCTAGTTTGAACTTCTAATAAAATATTGAATAAAAGCCGTGATAGTGAGTATCCTTGCATGGTCTCTGTTCTCAAGGGAAATTCCTTGAGTCTCTCTCAATTTAAATAGATGCTAGCTTTTGGCTTTACATATATACCTTTCACTATGTTCATGAAATGTGCCTGTATTACTATTTTGCTGAGTATTTTAATCAGGAAACTGAACATAGAAATTTCATTATGACCCAGCTATTCCATGGCTAGGAATATATCCCAAGGAAATAAAAACTAAGACATAGATGGACAAATGTGCTCCTATTTTTTTAACAACTTTATTCACAATAGCAAGAAAATGGAAACAGCCCAGATATCCTTCAGCAAAAGAATGGATTGAGAAATTGTGGAACCTTCACAAAAAGGAATACTATGCATCACTAGGGAATAGTGATTTCATAAAATAATATATAATATGAGAGAGACTAGAGAGTGTTATGCTGAGTGACATAAGGACAAATACTGCTTTTACAATCTCTGTTGTGAAAATAACTGAACAAGTTATGTATAAATGTTGGAGAGACAAAGGGGAGAATGAGGCAGAAGGGAAAAGGGGGAAAGCACTTGGAGAGCAGAAATTAGTATAAGCAGTGGGAGAGGAATAAGAAAGATTCCATGAGGTCTTGAAGAGAAGGGGTTAGGGTAATAGGCATAGATCAATAGTAATTCATTATATAAAATATAGTGGATATGAATAATTGTAGGCAAACCAGTAAACACACACACACAGAGGCACAGGCACAGTTTGGTTTGGGTTTTTGGTGTTTTTAGTGATCAGTCTTACTAGAACAATAACAGTTATCAAAGATGAAAGCATTGAAGAAAATGGGTGATAATCAGTAGAGAAAGACCAAATGGAAATGACAATGCTAGCACATTGCAAAGTTGCAATCAATGACATAGAATGGTTTTTATAAAAATGTTTCAAGAGGAAACCTCATTTATAGAATCTGTTTTATCTCCTATACTTTGTATATGTTGTTAAGAGAGGCTGTTGCTTGGAAAGAGACATCATGCTTAGAAAGGTGGATAACAAGCGAAGGAGAGCAAGAGCCCTCAGCAAGATGGATTGAGTGTCTGTGACAGTGGGCTCTAATGTGTCAGAGATGAATGATGAGGACGGTGCTAGATGGCAAAGGGTGAAGATGTGTTGTTCATAGGGTTGCTATGAATTGTTATTTACTCATTGGTATATAGGAACAACAAAAATTATAATAAAGGGAATTTTAGTCACCTAGTTTGTGGGAAGTTGTACTGCTTCCCCAAAGTTGTTGCCTCTCTGACTATTCAGATCAGGGGCTTTGCAGAAGAAAAATGCACATTCTCTTATGTGATTTACAGTCTCTGGAAATCCATTGAAAGGTCAACTCAGAATTGGAACAGTGGCAGTGAGTTTGAGAAGTTTATTTTGTGTGTTCTTTTACTTGTTGCTTTTTCTTTTCTTCTTTTTTTTTTTTTAAGAAAAATAGTGATGAGAAAAGATACGGCAGTCTGCTTCTGTTAAGATTTAAAGCCTTGGAGACCTACAGAGAATTCTGCTCTGTCCTGTAGTGTCACTGTGCATTGGATTCAACTTGATGGCAGTAGATTTGGTTTGGTTTTTTCTAATAGCGGGTAGAATCTTTGGAAGTAAAAGTTCTAAATTCCTCAGTCTACTCTTCAAAATTTGCAGAGTATAAGATATAATTGCCAAATAATGGAGATAAAACTCCTGTTTTACAGAATATTTTGTCTTTTGAGGAAAACTCTTAAGAAGATTGCTTAAACATAGTAATTATTTTTAAGGCTTTCATCCTTTAATATTATCTTACATTTTAGTTCTGCCGGATTTTTTTGCTTATTACTGTTAATGTGTGCTCTCTTAAAACATAAAGTCATCTCATTTATGAGGAGAACCATTTATCGGGTTTGTTTTGCTTTTTTCTCACCTTTAACCTTGTACTTCCCTTACCTGCACATTTTTATGTGCATTCTCCAAGTTATAAAATTAAAAAGAAATTTTAGCCAAGTGCTGCTTCCTGTATTTTTACTTATTCATAACTCTTTATATTAATATTTTTTAATTTATACAGCCCCTGCATCTGATAAAAATTTGAGGTAGCTTTCAAGAACACATATAATAAAATAATCACAAAAATATTCTAGTATAATTGATAAAAGACCTTAGAAAAGTAAGAGATTGCAAAGGAATGAAGGAAAATGTTACTGTAAATATTTTTTAAAGAAAAGTCATGGATTTACTTCTCATTTAAGAAATAACATACCAGTGTGGTCACAAAAGCACAATATCATAAAAATGCAATGTCTGCTGCTCATAGGAAAGAAAGAGTATGTTGAAGCTATCTGTGTAATCCTTTTGTCAAAGTGGTCATTGAATGTTATTAATTCTTCCAGCCACAATTTGTAAAGCAAATTTTACAAGCCACAAATCCATCTCTTTCTGCTGAATAATGGGGTATGTAAATTGAATAAAAGTGTAAGCCAGATTTAGTACCTACATGTAAAATATGCGATAATAAGGGATACAGCCCCCAAACCTGTGAACTTTGCCTCATTCCCCCATCCACACCTGCAGTTACCACAGCAAAGGCACTGTTCAGTTCCCACTTGACCCAGTAGTCAGCCTCATTGGTTTTACACTGGCATACATAATTGCTAGAAGAAAATATTCCAGCAATTGTAGGAGTAAGGGGACCCTTGTGACCTAGCCTGTATGGAATTGTGCTCCTAACCCAAAGGCCATACTTTTATCGGCAGTTTGAATCCACTGGATGCTTTAGGAGAGAAAGATGTGCAGTCCCCTCTGATGCCTTTCACAACTGGAGGGTCAGCTGCGATTAGATTTCTGCTAGAAGAAAATGACAGATAGGATGGAGGCAGGTGTTTATGTCTGTAGTAAAACAAAACAAAAGTCAGCAGTCTTAGCCCACCAGCTGCCCTTTGAGAAAAAGTTGAAGCAAATTCCTCAAATTTAAATTTAAAACCTTGAGGTTCCCATGCGTTATAATCAACTCAACAGCATTGGGTTCTGGAATTTTAATTAATACGGATAATTAATTTTTTTATTTGACTTGTAAATAGAAAGTGAATAGAAGAGATTCTAATAAAACAAAAATTTTGAGCTGAAAATAATTTCACTTTTCAGGGCCATATTTATTTACTCTACATTATATAGGTTGAAATGACATGAGTTTTACATTCAGTCCATTTAAATTTCTTCTGTTATGAATTCACATTAGTTACTATCTAATGCATACAACTAAATTAAGGACTTTATTGGTGCTAGGATTCACATTTACTTTGTATTGTACACTGAAATTTTGTTTATAAAATGTATAGACACATGTTCTCTTCTCCCCTTGCCATTAAGATAATTTTTGTTGTTGTGGTGGGGTGTTTTTGTTTGTTTTTTTTTTGTTTTGTGTGTGTGTGTGTGTGTTTTGATTTGAGGTTCTTTTGCCCCATGCATAACTACTAACGATAAATCAGAGAATAATCCTAATTCAATTTATCTTTTTTCCCTTCTATCTGGAGCAAGTAATTTACAGCACAAAAAAATATCAGCACATCATGAGATGAGACATGAACTTAAATGAATATACTTTATGCCTCAGTAGAAATGTACTGAATTTGTAAAGGAGATATAGTAGGAAGTTAAATTATATTGGTGTATATTCATAAATAGAATATTAGCTTGGCAGTCATGTATAAAGCACTCATTTATTTGAGGATTTCAGATGTATGATTTATTGAGACTATAAACTGTACAAATGACATAATTTTCTCATGTATTCCTTTCTATTTCTTCTCTTTGCAGTAGAAGGAATAAGAATTTCTTTAGAAATTTTCATTCAAGCTAAAGTTGTTCTTTCATTTTATTGCAGGCCACCTTCTGTCCATAGTGACTGTCTCTTTCTGACCATAATTTTTTAAGTTTTTTAACTTTTTAAACTTAATAAACTTAA
>NW_006399760.1:32867725-32869042 GCF_000299155.1 Elephantulus edwardii
TGTCCCTCCATCATGTTGACAGCCTCTGAAACGCTGGAGCTTATATTTTGAATGGTGGATTCTTGTTTTTCCAGTGCTGCTAATGCCTTATTTGTTTTCTCCGCAATGTTTTGCATTGTTTCTTTTAACTCCTCCTGGTCTTTGCTTGTAACATCTTTTAATTCATCAAGTACATTTAACTTTCTAATCTTCACCAAAAAAAAAAAATTCATTGAGAACATATAAGGGGGGGAATAATCTTTTTATGGTAATTGGGTAAATGTCATCTTTTACAGATTTTTGCTTTTAATTTGGCATGGTTTTGTTTGTTTTTTTATCTTACTCTAGTATCTCTCATTTTCAGATACTCCAAGTTTGACATGAGGTAACTTTTTAAACTATGAAAAATAAATTGTGTGAAAAATACTGTGAGTCATTTTTTAGTATTTAGGTATATTTTCAATAGTCTACAGACTTTGTTCTCACAAATCCCTTAGTCTAATTTCCCTGGGCATGACCGTCCAGGAACCAAGTGCTCCATGTTGATTTATGAGCACCAGATGGTAGACAGGGTTGGGAACTTAACACATGTGGTCCAGTTCTTTTCAATTTTGTCTTTCTAAACTCTTTGTTTTTCTAGTTTCCTTTATAGGTGTGGTGCTAGTTGTTAGGTGCCATCAAGTTGAGTACAAATTATAGCAACTCTCTGGACATCAGATCTGGACCCCGTCCTGTCCTGTACCATCCCCAGTCTCTAACACATTCAAACCCATTGCTGCAATCACTGTGTTGGTCCACCTGGTTGAGGATCTTCCTCTCCTACACTGCTCCTCCAAGCATAATGTCTCTATCCAAGGAATAGCCTCTCCTAGCAACATGCCTGAATTATGTAAGATGAAGCATTACTGTCTTTGCTTCCAGGGAGCACTCTGGCTGCACCTTCTCCAAGACATATCTGTCTATTTTGACATGCCATGACATCAGTTCTTTTCTTGTCATCTTTATTCAGTGTCAAGCTCTCAGATACAAGTAAGTGACTAAATAGACCATGGTTTGAATCAAGCGCATCTTAATTCTCAAACTAACATTATTATTTATAAATACAAAGTATAGTCTTTTTTTAGTGGGAGGTATAACACCTGTATTTTTCTTTACCCAGAAAAACTAATAACTATTTTAAAGTACATAGGTTTTGTACCAAGGAGGATAGAAGGAGAATTGATGCCTTTGAGCTGTGATGCTGGAGAAGAGTATTGAGAATACCATGGACTGCTAGGAAAACAAACAGATTTGTCCTGGAAAGGGTTAAACTAAACCGGGTGGCTCCTTGGAGGCAAG
>NW_006399760.1:32869142-32873571 GCF_000299155.1 Elephantulus edwardii
GAGTAAAAGAAGAAAAAAATCTTCCCACACCACAGTTGCTGCTTTTACATTTAAACATACACACCCAATATAATAAAAGGAAGAATCTGGAACAACACCAAATTGGCCTGTGTGTGTGTATGTGAAAGAGAGAGAATATCCTTATCTGGTTTTTGTACGTACTAAGAATATTCTGTACATTGTTCTATAGTTTCAGTTTGCTGGGGTGGGTTTTTTTTTTCTTAACAAAAAATTAAAATGGTGTATACATCTCCATATTCAAATATAAATAAAGATTTGCCTCTTTTTTAATAGTTGAGAAGTAATTCTTGGTTGGAAATTTAGTATGACTAGCTCATTATTAATGGAAATTTTGCATTCTCCAATTTTTTTACCTTGATATATAAGTGTTTTCTGTGCTTGTGTACCCCACCTTCTGCAGCAGAGATTAAAGTAGGCTGGGCAAGAGTATACAAATTTTTTTTTTTTTTGGTCAAGAAGTGTCAGATTACCCACCAGAAAAGCTTAACAGTTTATACTCCTACCTATAACTAATCATTATGCCTACCTATTCTTCTTATGTTACCAATCATATATAATTTAATACATTCTTAGGCTTTCCTTATATCAAAAGGTTTATGTAAGGCTTAAACAGTGTATTTTCAAACCATTTCAAGATCAAGCTCATCTTGGAAACAAGAGCAAAAATTAATAGTTGAGTGAAAGGAAAGACAATATATAATAAGGATTTACTGTTGTTTTTGCTTGTGTACCATAGAGTCAGAGCTGACCCTCAGGAGGGTTTTTGGAGGCAGTTAATCACACAGGAAGAGATTCCCCATCCTTCTCCCTGGGAGCAGCCAGTGGCCTCGAACTGCATGCCTTCAAATTGCAGCGCAGCTTCTTGTCACTAGGCCAGATCAATTACATTAATTATAAGTTGCAATAAATCTTATCAAATACAATGTATATAAATGAATGCTCAACATGATTTACTTTCATTCAAAGAAGAAAAAGAAGCAATCAGGCTCATCTTGGAGTGAAATAAAATTGTGTAACATTTTCTCTCATTTTGGTTTTATGCTGTTCTTGCATGTGACTCACAATGATCGAGTACATTTCTACAACAAAATGCAACAACAAACATCAAAACAAGCAAAAAAAAAAGCCCACCTCACCACAAAACAATGCTATTTCATCACTGTTATGAGTAATTAAAATACCAGCATCTCACTAGGAGGGGAGGAATGATGTATACTGCGTTGAAACAGATGAGGAAGAGAACTGTTTAAAAGGTATATATGATTGGGTATTATTGTCATTACAGGAGTCCAGAATGAAGGCTGCCCAGTGGTGTGGACTTGAGGGGAGGAATTGCATAACAATTAAAGTGTTTTACTTTTTAAGAAGAGTGAATGGAGGGGAGGGTGTTGGCAGGGAGAAAAGTGCAATAATGGATGACAGGAAACTTTCATTGAAATTAATAAAACAAAAAAAATACTAACATCTCACTGCAAAGGTTACCAAACTTTGCTGCACATTAGGATAATCTGTGGCATTTTTTTTCAGAGCCTAGACATGTTAATAAGAAGTGTTGGTCTGCTAACTCAAAGTTTGGTCATTGGACCCTACTGGCCATTGCATGGGGAAAGATTAGGCAGCCTTGGAATCCCAAAGGAGCTCTTTAACAGTGGGTTTGGGATTTTCTATTTGTTTGGGAGCATCATGGTTAAAGTACTCCACTACTAACTAGATGGTGAGAGGTGTGAATCTACAAGAGCAAGATAAAACACTCTGCTTACATAAAGATTTACAACCTTGTAAACTTTGTGTGGGCAGTTCTTTGTTCCATGGGGCCTCTTATGAGTTGGAATTAACAGCCTAATACTGGGGTTTGGAGTTTTAGATGGACCTTTTAAAAATCTCCATGCCTTGACAATTAAAACCAAGTTGTCTCAGTGTAAACTAGGCATCAGTAGTTTTTAAAGATTCCCTAGATTATTCCAGTGTCACAAATTTGAGAGCCACTCACTGCCTTACTCTAAAATTTAATAATTTAAAACATTTGAGTTTATCCCACATGTCCTTTAAACTGTGTTCTGTGGTAGCCAGACTGTTATTGTTGTTGTTAGATGACGTTAAGTAGAGTACAACCCCATGAACAACAGATCTGAACCCAGTCCTATCCTGTGTCACCCTCACACTTTGTGACACACACAAGCCCATTGCAGCAGTCGCAGTCTCATACCATCTGGTTGGGGGTCTTCCTTTTTTAGCCAACCCTCCACCTTTCCAAGCATGATGTCCCTCTCCCAAGAAGTAGCCTCTCCTAGCCACATGCCTGAATGTTAGATGAAGCTTTATCATCTTTGCCTCCAGGGAACACTCTGGCTGCTTTGTCTTTTTCAAGACATAACTGTTTGTTCTTTTGGCTGTCTGTGGAATATTCAGAACTCCCAACAACGAAGCTCAAACGCCTCAATTCTTCTCTCATTGTTCTTCACTGTCCAGCTTTCCGATGCATAGCAAATGGCCTGAGTCAGGCACACCTTTAACCTCCAACTGACATCACTGCTCCTCAATAATTTGGAGAGGTCCCTGATTACAGACTTCCTCAGTGAGCTATATCTCCTGATCTCCTGACTACTGGTACCAAGGGAATTTATTGTGGATCCAAGTACAACCTCAGTATTTTCTCCATCTGTCATGATTTTGCCTAATAACATGCAGCACAATTCTTTAAAATCATTAAAAAATGATGAGAGCACTAAATAGGAAAGTGCATGAAATTCAGGTAGAACTTAGAAGAGGCTTTGGCATCAGGGATATCCTTGTTGATGTCAGATGGATCTTGGCTGAAAGTAAAGAATAACACAAGAATGCCTATTTATGCTTTTATTGACGATGCAAAGACATTTGAGTATGTGGATCCTATCAAGTTAAGGCTACCAATTAGGAGAATAGGAATCCCAGAACACTTAATTGTGCTCATTCAAAACATATTCCTAAACCAAGAGGCTGTTGTGCAGAGCAAGGAAACACTACATGGTTTAAAATTTAAAAAATCAGTATGTTGAGTAAAATTCTTCAAGAACCTGCACTCTATGGAGAAGAATGTGGCATCAGGATTGGAGAAGACTCGTCTATGACTTGCAACGTGCAAATGACAAAGCTTTCCTTGTTAAAAATAAGGAGGACTTGAAGCACATGCTGCCAAAGATCAAAGAATACAGCCTTTAGTATGGATTGCATCACAGTGTCAAAAAAACAAAAATTCTTACCACTGGACTAGCTGTTATAGGCTTTATTAACAATGGTCAATCTGCAGTTCCAATCAAGTAAAGTAATACTTGAAGGCTTTGTGGTAACTTTTCATGTTTAATATCGCATAGTTTGAGCATGTTATTAAGAGAGGCAAGTCTTCAGGGAAAGGGTTAGTAGAGGGATAGTGAAAGAGGAGGAAGACTCAGGAGATGTATTGAAACAATGGCTCCTGCACAGTAGACAGTGGGAGGATGGTGCAGACTGAGTAAATGTTACCTTCTCTTTTTTTTATCAGTGTGCATATAATCATTCGTATACATCGTGTTTTGTGCATATACTTTGTGTTGTAAGTTAAGGTCACTCTGAGTGGTGGCTGACTCATTGGCCAACAGTTAGTAGGAGCAATTATTTATTGACTTAGTCTTTACCCTCATAAACCCATTGGAGGTTGGCCATGAGTCACAATCAACTCAGGGGTGGTGGTTTTTATATAGGAGTGTTTAGACGTGAAATTACTTGTTACTAACAATTTTTTTTTAATTTCAAAAATCCAATTTTTTAAAGAGGTGAAAATACTGAGATTTGCATAGACTATTAGAATGGCATGTGTTAGAGATAGCAAAGTGTTGACCATAATCCTGAAAGTTAGCCCTACCTGCATTTTGTTTTGATTACTGATTTTATGTTGATTCTTGAGGAAGTGTAAACTCTTTAGAAGCAAGTATGGTGAGACTTCATCTCACATAATTTGGGCAAGTTTTAGGAGGAATGTTTAGAATAGACTGGACAAAGAGTCAGAGAAATACAGAGAAACCCTCAATGAAATCAATTGACACAGTGACCATAACAATGAGAATTGGCATTTTCCTTAGGCATCATACAGCAACACATCGTCAAAGGGACTAAATGTCAGACATGCTTTGTATGAAAACCAAATATCCAGCTTCAGTCTTTAATATTTTATATGTTAAATTTTTTCATGTTTTGGTGATATTACCGGTTCTCTTGAGCCTAAAATGAAACAAAAATTGGGAAATAGGAAAGCTGCTCTTTTATCTTTTTTCCATTCTTCCTCTAGCACATCTCGGTTTACTGTTGTTGCTTTGAAAGATGATTCAAAAGGGTAACATCTGTAAGGACATATTTCATTCTTATGCCAAATTTGGCCTACATTTAACTTTCTTTT
>NW_006399760.1:32878521-32896318 GCF_000299155.1 Elephantulus edwardii
GCCCTCTATGAGGTGGATTGATTCAGTGACTGGGATAATTGGGATGGGAGTGTCAGAGACGGTGCGATTGGCACAGGACAGAGCGGAGTTTAGGGCTATTGTACATAGGGTCACTATGAGTCGTAGGCGACTCGACGGCACATAACAACAACAACATTTTAAAGTATTATTTGCCAAAGTTTTTAGTTTTTTTCTGAAACAGTTTTAAATAGTTTTACATTCTTGAACAGAGAACTTTTTAAATTATGTAAAAAATATTTATAAAGCATTCTAGTGATATTAAAAACTAAAGTATTTTTCAAATTTATTCTTGTAATTATCAAATAAAGCACTAGTATAGTAGTTTATGCAGATCCGAAGTGTGCTTAAATTAGGAAATTGGATCCAACCTTTGTAGTAGTCATCAAGGCAGATTACTTGCTAAAGGAAGTTAGAAGATAATTCATTAACGGTTTCGATTTTCCAAGACTTTTCACACATTTTCTACATGAATGAAATGTTTAGAGCCATTATTTTAATAATGTTTAAATAGTGATCAAGAGAACTAGATTGGAAATAGTGTTTATAAACATAATTTACTCTCACCCCCTCCTCGTAAGTTTTTGCTTTCACCAAAATCCAACTGTTAAAAGATTTCATCATAATAGTTTATATTTTAATCAACAAACTCCAAACAATAAACTAAAATTGTCAGAGAGTATTTATCTGCTATTATTATTCATTGCTGCCAAGTCAGTTATGACTGATAGCTACCCTCCATTGAATTTCCCAAGCTATCATTCATATTAGGAGGATAGTGTTGATCTGTCTCTCACATATATAGATTTGAACCACCAGAGACACTTGACTTTTAGGTTAGCAATGTGACTTCTACAGACTGTATGTTTCTTTGATAGACCAAAGAGTGTATCACTCCATGTTTCTTTTTTCTTGTTTATTCTTTCATTCTGAAATAGTATTTCCCTTTATGAAAGTATTACTTGCTGTAGAAATGAGTTAGGCATTATACAGAGTGCTAAAGAGGGAGAGCCTGTCATACTCATCTCCTTTCATTATGTCCTGTAACACTTTTCCGCTAAGCCTGAGTAAAATACTCTCTTCTTAGAATTCAACCTTTTGTTTGGTGATACAGCTTTTGCTTCCTGTAGAACGATAGGCTCAGGAGAAGTTGTTATATGCCACAGAATTGGAACCAACTCATACTTGGTAATCCAATCCAGTAGATATTCAGAAGCTATAAATTGTACAGGAGATTGCCCATCTTTATCATGCAGAGTAGCTGGTGGACTGGAACCTTAGAGGATTAAAAAACAGATTGCTGCATGTCCTACAAGAAACAAAAGACACATGGCCAAACAAAAAGTCCAATCCTAGATAGACAAAATTTTCTATTTATATTTTCTCACAATATTTTTCATTCTCAATCTGAATGGATCAGCTTTAACTCACAGACCAGAGGGGGTGGGGTGGGGGGGAAGACATATTCAATTCACTTCACATAACTGTCAGTGAGTAATACTGTGTTTTACCATTGTATGATTCACTGTTTCAAGAGTCTTGCCCAAAACAACACTATATATATATATATTTTTTAAAGCCCATCTAAACACTATAGGAACTCAGAGCAGGTATGATAAAGAAGACCCTATTACAAGATTACAGTGCGTTAGTCTGTAAAGAACTATTTAAAGGGATATATGTACACGAAAAATCTTCTGATCTCAAGGCTCCTGTTTCCATGGTGACTTTACACACAGTACAGACCTGCCTCATTTTGTACAGTATAAGCAGCAAGCCAGATTAACAGAGCAGCAGCATTTTAATAATTTCATGTTCTTTAGAAATGATTTTTTATGTATGTAAATACTTGGGAATGTACATCACATACAAAATTACTCATTTTGTATTTCATCTTTTACTGTAAACTTAATGAAGTAGTTCTCTGATTCTCATAGCCTCATAGGATTAATGTCTGTTATCTACTAATTAGTATTTTTCTTATATGTAACCTTATTTTTATAAGAAACTACCTTTTTAAAAAATGATACACTCACATGAAATATTAACAAAAAAGAAGGACTATTCTTCAGTAACCTCTCAGTCTTTGACATGGAGATTTTATTCTACCTCAAAGCTTGTCAAATTCTGTGTTTCTAGGGCGTATATTATCTTGATAGATGGTAATTTGATATTTGAAAATGCCCCATAGTATATTTTTGGTATCCCAAAAAGTGTATTTGTGAGTTGTTGTTTTGTTGGAGTTTTTTTTAAGTACATGTTCTTCAGTACACAAATTTTTAAGAGTTTTAACATTCTTTTTGTCATTTCTCTTCCTAGAAATGTCTTGATTTCATGTTCTGACCCTGTTAAATCACAACATACTTGTTTACATGCACCTCTTTAATTATATAGTTTACAACATTTGTTGGGAAATTATTAACCCCATATTGTATGCATATGCTTTCTTTAATGAATTCAGCTAGTATCTTCTCCCTTTCACTAGAACACATATTTTTAAAAGTTACTCATCTTAATGCATAAATCTGTAAATAATGCATAATTAACAAATGTGAATCTTGCCACATTGCTTTAAGGTATTGGTTGTTTAGAGCTCACACTAATCTCTTATGAGCTTTTTAAAACTTTAATTTTTATGTTTTATCCATTAATTAGGAGGTGATTTTTTTAATCTAGGATCTGTTGGCAGTTATACTTGTGTGTGTATTTATAAATTACCAACCTCCAAATAAACAAGAAATAAACTGAACTATTTTGAAAATTATTTCACTTTCTTCTAATAAATCAGAAGATATTTTAGGATATGGCTCATTTTCAGATATTGTATAATCATTAGGTTATACTACGGAAAAATTAAAATGACTGAATGTTTTTTATGACATAGAATTTTTTTATAATTTATATTAAATTTCTTACTAGATTTCTAAGAGCTTATTTTTATATTTTGCTTAAGTATTGGACACTAAATTAATCCCCTTTACTCTAAGCATAAAATTTATTGAATCTTCAGATTGAATTCCAGCTACATGGAAATTTAGTGTTTGAATTAGTTACCATCTGAATATCATTTTTCATGTTCTGTTTTCTGTGGTGCTGCATTTAAAGAATAAAAGTTATCTAAGAGTCAAATAGTAATATTTTCAGGTGGTTGTTATTGTTGTTGAGTACCATTGAGTCAGAACCCACTTACAACAGTCTTTCTCCCATGGAGCAGCTGGTGGATTCAAACCACATACCTTTGAGTTGACAGCTCAGTTCCTTCCCACTAAGCCACCATCAACATCATAACAAATAAATAATAATAATAATATAAAAATATTAGTTATGTTACATTTGAAATAATTTTGTTTGTTGAGTTCAAATTTTTTTTTCCAATTCTTTGAGGTATTCAGCTTTAATGATCGAATACCAGAGTAGTTGGGGGATGATATCCACAAAGGAAGCAAAAGGTTATTACAAAGACAGGGAAGAAAGACAAGACCAAAATGGAATGGAAGGAAGACTCATTAACAGCCTGCGTTATGCAGATGACACAACCTTGCCAGCTTAAACTGAGGAACACTTGAAGCACTTGGTGCAGAAAATCACGTGCTGCAGACTTCAGTGTGAATTATATCTCATCATCAAGGAAACTAAAATTCTCACCATTGGGCCAATAGACAACAACATCATACATGGAGAACATATTGAAGTTTTCAATAATTGACTCTTTCTTGGATCCATAATCAACACCCTTGGTCACAGCAGTCAAGAAATCAAAAAACGTATCATATTGGGAAATCTGTTGTCAGGGACCTCTCCAAAGTGCTAAAAAGTACAACGACACCAGTTTAAAGACTAAGCTGAGCCAAGCCATCATCTTTTCAGTCACTTGCTATGCTTCTGAAAGTTGGACAGTGACTAAAGATGACAGAGGAAGAACCCATGCCTTTTGAGATGTAGTGCTGGAGAAGAGTATGGAATCGCATGACTATCCAAAGAACAATTATGTATCTCTTGGAGAAAGTGTGACCACGGTGCTCCTTGCAAGCAAGGGTAGTGAAGCTTCGTCTCACATATTCTATTCATGTTCCTACGAGTGGCCAGTACTTGGAAAGGAAGAGGGTTAATGAAGAAGAGGAAGACTCTCAACAAGATGAGTTATACCAAGGCTGTAATAATGGACTTAGATATATTGGAGATAGTGAGGATGGCACAGGATAGGGCCAAATTAAGAGCTGTTGTTCATAGTGTCACTATCAGTCACAGTCAGCTCTATGGCACCTAACCACAACAGCAACAACCATACTATAGAAAACCAGTATCTCATAATTAATTAGTGTTTATTCTTCTTAAGAATATCTATTTAAATAACTTCCTTTGAAGGAGAGTTTAAGTGAGTACAGTTATTTGTCATGTGATCTGTGAGAAAATATTCCATTGAGTGAAAGGTTTCTAGGGTGCATCTTCCTCTTTTCCTATTTAAATAACAGTTCAGTGAGTTGAGCTGCTATCCCCAAGGCAATACATATCTTCTAGTTTGAATCTACCAGCAGCTTCATGGGAAGAAGATGGGAAATCTCCTTCTGGTGCAATTTATAACCTCAGACACTCACTGGAGAGTCACTAAGAATCAGAATGAACTACCCACCATTGAGAAAAATAGATTGAAGTAGCCCAAATGTTTAAAAAATGTTTAACTCCTAACCAAAATATTAGTAGTTCCAGAGCACCAGAAACCAGAAGCCTTGCAAGAATAAGATACGGCAGTCTTGTTTCCTTAAAGATTTGCACCTTTGAAAATCCTGTGGGGAAGTTCTGCTCTATTGGACTCATTTAGAAAACCTAGCTCATTGTCGTTGCATCAGCACCATTTCCATAGCTGCTTCTCCATTGGGTTTCCAAGGCTGCATGGAGAATTGCCCATCTTTCTTTCCAAGTTGCTGCTGAAGGATTTAAACCTCCAGAGCAGTGAGATCTTTGAATTAGCAGAATAACTCCCTACAGTTTTATGTCGCCAGAACTAGAATCTATTCAGTGGGAAGAAATGTGGTGATTTAGGCTTGCTTGCTTGCTTCCCCCCGCCCCTCCCCCAATAAGTATAAGTGGTCTTAGTGAATAAAGAAGATGGAGGAATTCCAAGAACTCTTAATCTTTTGGTTTCCAGGCATGTACTTTTTCCACTCCTCTCACTGTACACCACCCATTGATTCCAACTCAAAACCTTTGGTGAATCATTATCTCAGATCTTATACCAAGCTAGAGAATCATCTAAACCTCTTTCTTTTAAAGCAAGCATATCCTTCCATGTATGAAAAATCTTGAAGTTGCCACCGTGTCTGTAATTGTTACTATTTTAACATTTGCTTTTTCAGTCTACCATTCTTGGATGTTACAAAACAGCTGATATTAACTACCTTTGCAGTACTCCCAGACACCCTAATTCCCTTGTGTTTTACTTAGTCCTTAATAAAACTCTGTCAAGAATCACCACATAAGAATGGTTAGAACTCTGGGTACTCATACTGGAGAGCTTACAAATGAAACAAAATCACTTGCTAGTATTATCATTTCGACAGAATCCGATCTTTTCTTCAACATGTACCAGGGAAACTATATTCAATCTGTAATCTTTACTGGAATGTAACATTTAGAACTGTCACATAGCTTTGCAGCCTAGAAGTCTACTGTCAAATGATATTATATCAAGAGATAGGCTGTTAAAAACTTATATTAAGAAAGTTGGTGAATTTTTCTGGAGGCTGAGAAGCAAAATCATGGATTTAAATTCACATCAAGTTAAAGGTTTAGAATGCAGTGGGATTTCCTAGTACTCTCATAAACCTTATTAGCACCTTCTACACAAACTCAATCAGCAATGCCTTTTTTTTTTCACTTTATAAAGTCACTCTCTATTAAACACAACTAGCTAAAACCGAGTCCAGTGTAACTCAACAGCCACTGTTAATCATGGAAAATAGTTTCTGAGCACCTACTGTGTGTTTTGTACTATCTTACAGATATAATAAACCAGAGAAAGGTCCCTACTTTCAGTTGATGTTTTATATTAGAAGGAAAGGATGATAAAAGCCATAAAGAAAAAAACCAAAACTGGCATTCTGTGTTAATTGGCTGCTGCTCAGATGTCACTTTCTTCGTGAGAGATTTCTTCAGCTCCTTTCCTCACACATGTGCATCCATATACAAATACGCACATAGAAGGTCTGTTTTCATTTTGAGGACAGACATACTACCCTAAAATTATTTTGTGTGACTTGAATGAAATTTTACCGTTGCTCGTTTAATTGTTCATAACATTAATTGTTTCCTAATATTAATCACACCGCCTGGAATGCAAACATACTTTTGACTGCTTGTTCCCCATAATTTGTCTGTCCTCTTCCTTTTTGCCTTCAGAGCTTTATCCTTGGGCAAAACTGCCCTGTTGACCTTATATGGTGAGTTTATTCTAGGAAGTGAGTGCTTCCCTGATGGTGATGGTGGTTGTGGTGTAGACCATCAAGTCCAAAACCGTAGCTGACCCTCCAGTGGGTTTTCAGAGGCAGGTAAATAGCGTGGGAGGAAACTTCTCACCTTTCTCCCACAGAGCAGCTTGTGGGTTCAGACTGGTTCCTTTGGGTTGGCAGTGCAATTCCTTACCATTAAGCCAACAGAGCTCTCTTTCCTGGAATTAATGTTCATCTTATAGGCTTATCTAGGGTGGAATGTAGAAAGAAAGATACTGTTTTGTTGGTTTGTTCAAGTTCAAGGTGCCTAAATGATCTATTTGAAAATAAAATGAGAAAAATGTAAAATGGAAGTTTGACTATTAGGATGATCAAGTCATCAGTTTAGATTTACCTTTATTCATTTAGGAAAAGATTAAATGAGTGAAAGAATCAGATGTATAATAAATTTAGATTTTAATTGTGTACATCACTGAAAACTCTGTAAAGAAAATGTAAAGTATAAAATTCTGATGCTAGTTTCTGAGATTTCATTACCAATCTCAGTAATACAGACACTATGTAAGTTTTCACTTTAAAAGTATAGAATATAATTTGTTGGGTTTTTTAACTTGATCACAAATTCAGTATCATTTTATGAGAGGAAATAAACTGAGAGGTGAGCTTGGAAAGGAGAATAAAGTCTTGTTTTCTGGTTTTTATTCAGTGTATTGGTTAAGTAAATTTAGGGCTTGTAATGACTATTAGCAACATACATGAATTTTAGCAAAATATAAATGGAGTAATTTTAAGACATGTTAGTATATCTAAGATTCAAAGTGATTGTGTAATTTAAGGTAAAAATGGGCTTATAGATTATAAAATATTATAAACAGATTTCTTAATCTTTTTTAGCAAATTTTTGTGGTATGATGTCTTTAGTTTTAACTGATTAAACTTAATCTTCTTACAGATGTGCCAAATACTGGTGTAAGCAAACCTAGAGTTTCTGATACTGTCCATCCCAACACCTATCTCATCCGGGCAGAACCAGAACAAGGGGCCCTGTACTCACCAGAACAGACATCTCTCCATGAAAGTGAGGGTCTGTTGTGTTATCTTTTAAGTATTGGATTTTACTCTTACTACTTTTCTTTTTAAGACTGAAGATTAGGAGTGTATATTGAATGTCCTGCTGGTGTCATTCCTGCAGGATCATTGGGTAACTCAAGAAGTTCAACACAAATGAATTCTTATTCTGACAGTGGATACCAGGAAGCAGGGAGTTTCCACAACAGCCAGAATGTGAGCAAGGCAGATAATAGACAGCAGCATTCATTCATAGCATCAACTAATAACCACTTGGTGAGGAATTCAAGAGCTGAAGGACAAACTTTGGTTCAGGTAAGCTGAAGACATGAAATTCTTTTTTAAGAAATACCCTACTAATTGAATGTCTCTTATAGATAGTCCTTATTAAATGTATATAACTAATATCTACATTGTGAATTTATGGAATGGGTAAGAAAACATAATCATTATACACTGTTCAGTTCCATGATGTAAGAGAATTTTGAAGCATGAAACCTGAGAATATATTAGTGTCTATTTTTTAACTCCTATGAAAGGGCACTGATCAGTTCTCAAACACAGAAATGTAAGCCTCCAAAAACAAGAAGTTTGATACTAGTGGAGGAGCCAAGGAGTGTAATAGAACTTGGTGGAATGTTTTATTCACTGAGATTCTATATTCCTAAAAATAATGAAGTATGCCATACAGAGTCCTAGAAAACACACCACCACTCTTATCACACCTGCATATATGAAATGAGTTCACTCTACCACAAGTTTTGTTGGTTTTTTTTTTTAAATTACTAGAATTAATACCATGAAAGCCTATTTCTTACCTTTTGTTAAAATATAATAGATGCATACTTTCTCATGGAAAGCCATTGTATAGACCCATAGCTATTTTGGTGTGTTAGATTCTCTTAACTCGATAGCCAAACACTAATCACACATATATGCCTTAAGTACTCCGTGGCTCCTCTTTCCATGCCGTGGTAGTCACATCCGTCCATCAGCCTAGCCCAGGGTTAAGAGAAGCTGCAGGAGTCTTCAGCAGCAGCAAACGGCAGTGATTATTGGTTCCCCAGTAATTTCTTGGAGCTGAAAAATGACAAAATTTTCAAAGAAATTGAGTTAAAGTAATGCTTCTTACAAAATACAGTAGAAAGCTTTCCAAGGTAGATGCCATGGGATGAACACAATGCTGCTTGGCTCTTTCACTCGGAGATTTAGGGGGGAAACTTCTGAGAATTGAAATATGAAACAGGAAATTTTGTGCTCACCAGTTAATTCAAATTACACTGTAGTCTTTGGTTCTGTTTGTGTTCCTTTGCTGTTAGGATGCTTTGGTGAAGCTTTGTTCTAAATATGTGTGCTAGTATATCTGTCTGGGAGGATTTGCATATCAGCATATTAGGAATCCCACTTGAATACTAACTGCTTTAACTGGAATTTTTTTTTTTTAATGATCATGTTACCTTTTTTTAAAATGACAACAAAACCCTTATTCACATCCATTGTTTTTTCTAAAGCTGAAATATGTTGCAAAGGAGTCTTTAAAACTGCCATTTGCAAATAGTCTGGAGAACACATTTTCTAGCTCTCGGAACCATGTGTTGTCTTTGGTAGTTAACTATTTGTGTGTCTTGTTTTCTTTACTTGCTTTTAGCGCTATTAGTGAATCACAGCATGAAGCTTAACTTTAGACTTGTACTGATTTTGGCTTGACATTCATGAATTATTCCCTAACCTTCCCAGATGTTCTCTTCCTGATAATGGCCTTCCCTGAGTTGTTGAGCTTCAGCCCACATGTAGTCTAAGGGCAGGTATTTGAGCAAAGCTGAGCAGCACATGCCACCTGCAGGCAAAATACACATCCTCTTGTACAACTAAGGGTGCACAAAGCCCTTTTCTTACCTTTTTCTTTCTTTATCACTACTACTAATAGTGGGTGAGGTTTGATAACACCTGACATTATTGCTCACTAAAGACATGTATAAGGGAGCTCTGGTGGTCTAGTGGCAAGAAGCTATGCTGCATTCCCAAAGGCATGCAGTTCAAATCCATCAGCTGCTTCTCGGGAGAAGGTTGGGCAGTCTCCTCCCACAAGAGTAAGTGCCTCTGAAAACCCACCCAACAGTGAGCTACGGGTCAGTTACTACTCAATGGTAGATAACAACAAGGACATTTACAGAATATCTTGTGACTAAACTTGTAGCACAGGCCCTGGTGACTATTGACCTTTCCCAGCCTGCTCTTCTTGTGTTTTAGGCCATTTTTCCAAGTCAGTCATCATTCTCGTTACACAGCATTAACAAAGGTATTTGAGACCCACCTTCTCAGCGGTCTACAGATTCATAGTAGGATCAGCACTGGCAGAAATAATTTTTAGTTTCTGTACTTGTCTTTTCCTGCTAACCCAGAAAAGGACCCAGCCTAGACCCTGAACATTCTTCTGGTTAGAATATTGTTCGGTGCCTTTATTTACAGTTCTTTCTATCCACCAATTAAATAGCACATAATTAAAAAGACTATTAGAAAAATGGCTAGAATCTCTGGAAGCGACCCTTGAGCTAAAGGAAAAAACAAGTTTCGCTGAGACATATGTCAACCATTCTTTCCTTTGAGCATAAATTCACAGAGAAGAGTGTTGGACTCAGATGCTATCCAAATACTCATTTGTTCCACATTGAAAGTGCACAGCCTTTCTGTTAGTGTATCCAACCCATAAAGACAAAACAATCATGGGTTCTCTTTTAGCTACATTTAGATTAATATATTCAAGAAAAGAGGTTTTGTTTTTGTATTGCATAATGAATTACCTAGGTCAAATTTTTTTTATTATTATTATTAATTTAGTTTGTTTATTTTTCATTTCAATGAACATCTACAGAGATTTTGGAATTCCATTCATTCATTGTTGCACCCTTCTCCTGCACAAACCCCTCCCCCCGTTTGCTCCTCTCCTTGAAAAGCAAAAGAAAAACTCCCTCATTGGTACACAATCACAGGGAACAAAAGTAAGTACATTTCTCCAAGTATGAAGTGACCCTTCATACTTGTTCATTGTTAATAGTACTTGGAATGAGGTATTTGATATATTAGGAAAGATGCATAGACCATAAGGTGAAAATATAAAGTAAAAGGAGTTTTAAATGTCTTCAGATCTGTTTTTTACATATTTCTTTTATTATGAAGTGAGCAAGGTGCAGATTAAACCACACACACAAAATAGAATAAGGAATGCCCAATGAGAAAAAAGACCCAGCTCAAAAGCATAAAAAGGATTGTAAATGCCTGAAAGATATAGATTCTCATGTGTATTCAGCTGTGTACAGTACACGTGTGTAATGACAGTGGACAGAAAACCCTAGCTAAATCCATTCTCTCTTTTTTCCCCCTTTCACCAGCCATCAGTAGCCAGTCGGGCCATGAGAAGAGTTAGTTCGGTTCCATCTAGAGCACAGTCTCCTTCTTACGTTATCAGCACAGGCGTATCTCCTTCCAGGGGGTCACTGAGAACTTCTCTGGGTAGTGGATTTGGCTCTCCATCAGTGACCGACTCCCGACCACTGAACCCTGGTGCGTATTCCTCCACCACTTTACCTGCTCAGCGAGCAGCCTCTCCATTCTCTGCACAGAGACCTGCCTCCCCAACATCTATACGACGGATTGGGTCTATCACTTCTCGGCAGGCCTCCAATCCTAACGGACCAACCCCTCAGTACCAAACCACCACCAGAGTGGGGTCTCCACTAACCTTGACGGATGCACAGACTCGAGTAGCTGCCCCATCCCAAGGCCAAGTGGGGTCGTCATCCCCAAAACGCTCAGGGATGACTGCTGTGCCACAGCATCTGGGACCCTCACTACAAAGGACTGTTCATGACATGGAGCAGTTTGGACAGCAGCAGTATGACATTTATGAAAGGATGGTTCCGCCTCGACCAGACAGCCTGACAGGTGAGTACAAGGCAAAAATGACTATGTAAACCTTAGAAGGAAATGAAACACAGAATGATAGTGTGGCAGAAGATCCTGGTTTAATCTCAAAATTTACACTTCGGTCTTCTGACTCAGCTTATCATTTTTAATACTTATAAGGATATAACATTTATGTTAGTAAAAACCCTCTGTTTATAATAAATAAAATTTTCCCCTCAAAAAACTAGAATTTAAAATGGAGGGGATTTTCCATTTTAGAATTATTTCTAATTCTAGGTTTGTTTTCTTTTTTGTGATGATAGTGCTTATTAGAGAAGTAACAAGTTAAAATTAGAATCAGAAACACTCAAGACACCTGCCCTGCTAAAGCACATGTTACAAAGCTCCTCAGTTCTAATGATGAGTGCTCACAGCCCCCCACTTAGCCAGTAGATACATCTTGGCCAGAAGTCACTGGTCTCTCTCATTCCCTCAGTGAATTGGCAAGTTTAATTCTGATGCTAAGTGAATGAAGCTGCCCCAAGCCACTAGCAAGCCTGAAGACCTTGAGTTCTCCTTCTTCATGGATCAGCATACTCACTGCAGCCATCTTGGTCCGTGGGGTGGGAAACCCACTGTACCATCTTGTATAATGGTATCTTAGTTCTACTGCCACCGTTCTACTTGTAGTACTTCTCACTGTTTCTTACCATGTTTGGTATTACAACTCTATGTCTCCTGGGTCTAAAAGATTCTCAGTTCAGGGTCCTCCAGTTTAGAAGGTACATTCTGTTCCTTTCTGCTCTTCTTGGTGGTCTCACCTTTAAGCCTGGCAGGATGACAGAACTAATCAATCACTTCATTAGGGTTTCATACACTTGATTTGCGTTGTCCCATGCTTATAGGGGATCCATGTACCTTAGTTACACCACCTTGCTCAGTCATTACGTGGGAATTAAAAGACCAAGGCAAGAAAGGCCATTTAAAAACAATCCATCTCACTGTAGCTAAGAATATAATTCCAAAATCAGATCTGTTTTGTTACCATGGAACTATATTTAGTAAACCACAAAAATTTTTGGTGCTACAAATACTGCTTGGCCAATGTATAGGTTTTGCATGAGCACAATTAAGTGTTCTAGAATTCCCATTCTTCTCAGTCTTAGCCAAAGTTTGTTATAATCCACACAAACACCTTTGAATAGTCAATAAAACACAAATAGACATCTTCCTGGTATTCTGATTTTAACCAAGATTCATCTAGCATCAGCAGTGATATTTCTCATACAGTGTCCTCTTCTGCATCCATCTCTTGTATTTCTGGCAATTGCCTTTCTATTTACTTATTCTAGCCATTTCTTAAATATTAAATATTATTTTACCTCATTAACAATGTTAATGATATTGTGCAATAATTTGCACATTCTGTTGGATCATCTCTTTTGGAATGGGAAAATTTGACTCTTTCCCTCAGTTGCCAAGGTAGCTGTTGTCCATGTTTGTTGACTCAGACTAGGGAGCACATCCAGGGCTGCATGTATTTATTGAAACAGGACAATTTACATTTAATCAGTTCCTGGGACCTTTCCCCTCTCCCCCCAATATCTTCAGTGGAGCTTGAACTTCCTTGTGTGCTACTTCCTGAAATGTTTCCATGTTGATGAGTTCTTTTTCATATCTTTTCTGTATGTACCCCTCTCTCTTTTGATGCTTCCTGGATCATTCAAGATCTTGTCCTTAGAATCCTTCAGCATTGCAACCCAAGATTCGAATTTGTTTTTCAGTTCTTTGAGCTTGAAAAATGCCAAATGTGCTCTTCCCTTGTGATATTCTAATTCTAGCTCTTTACACATTTTGTTTTAATACTTTTCTTTGTCTTCTTGAGCTACCCTTTGAAATCTATTCATCTCTTTTTCTTTTTTCTTTTTTACTTAAGCGTTTCTTTCTTTTGTTTTGACCTCTCTATATGCAATTGAAATTATCAGAGTCTCTACAAACATCCAGTTTGGTTCTTTCTCCTTCCTCTATAACTATTCAATCTGTATGCCAAACAAGTAATTCAAGAAGCTGGGCTATATGAAGAAGAATGTGTCACAAAGATGAGAGGAAGACTCATCAGCAACTTGTATTATGTAAATGACACAACCTACCGTGCAGAAATTGAAGACGACTTACAACACTTAGTGCAGAAGATCAAAGGCTATAGCTTTCAATGTACTTTACATTTCAACATCAGTAAAAGAAAAATCCTCCCACTGGACCAATAGGAAACATGAAAGATGGAGAAAAGATTGAAATAAAAAATTTCATTTTGCTTGGATCCATGATCAAAACCCATGGAAACAGCAGTCAACAAGTCAGAAGATATGTTGCATTGAGAAAAGCAGCTTTTTAAGACCTCTCCAGGGTGCAAAAGAGCAATGATATCAGTTAAAGGAATAACTTGCTCTGGTTCCAAGCCATGATGTTTTCAGTAATGCATCTGAGAGTTGTATAGTAAGTAAGGATAATAGAAGAAGGATGTATATCTTTATATTTTAGTGTTGAAGAAGAAAATATCCCATGAACTGCCAAAAAGACAAATAGGTCTGTCTTAGAGGAAGTACAACCAGAGTGCTCCTTAGAGGCAAGGCTGGTGAAACCCAGTCTTACAGCCTCTGTGCATGTTGTCACTAGGGCCTAGTCCTTGGAAAATGACTTCATGTTAGGAAAGAGAGGAAGACCCTCGACAGGATGTATGGACTGTAACGGTGAGAAGAGGCATGTTGGAGCAGGACAGGGCAAGGGTCAGACCTGCTGATCAGAGGGAAACTAGGAGTTGCAGTGTGCACCTGTCAACAAAACATGTAGTAGCACCTGTCAACAAAAACAAATGCTGCAAAGAAGCTGAGGCTTTCCTTAGGAAGGCTTAGGCAGCTATTGCTTCCTGTCATCTATTTGCCCACTTAATCAGAGCAGGGATCTTAATTTGTGAATTCTGCTTTTTATTCTTATTTCAGAAAGATGATGTACTTATATTTTCTATAATTCTTGGCTTTCAAGTACTAATAAACTTCTAATGAACATAAATAATAAATTTCGTTTCTTAGGCATTAAATGATCCTAATTTAAATGATGCAGTGTGTTATAAACTTAATTTCTACTACATATGTATGCCCTAAAATATTCATTTTTGTATAATTGTATATTATAGGAAAATTTTGAGAAGAAAAAGCTTTGATGTGTATAAAATGAATTTCTGTTTATTTCTAAATATCAAGAAATACATCACTTTAATAGATATGTTAATGTATATTTATGGACTTGCAAATAGAAATTAGTAGTTAGATAAATAAAATATTGAGGATCAGTGTTTTCTATTATTTGGAGGGGGAATTGGGAGGTAAAAGTTATTAAAAATTAATCTGTTGAAATAGTTTTGGAAAATTATTTCTAATACCAATTATAAAACATAATTATGTTCTTCCACTTTAAATGCTACTTCGTTATAGTATGCTTTGTACAAATAATTACTTCCTTTGCAGAAGTCATGTAATTTTTTTCCAGTGTTATGCTTATGTGTTTTGTATCTGTTTTTAATGCATTCACAGAGACACAAAAATGGTAATGGTTATGTCATTCAGAAAGATTTTTTTAAAACAAAGTATTGTATATATTTAGAATTTTAAGCCTTTTATTTCCTGTTATACTCTGTTACATATTATTATATCTCACTAATAAACCTTTAAGGAGCAGTCACTCATTGGTTAACACTTGTCTGTTAACCAAAAAGATTAGAGGTTCAAACCCACCAAGCATCCCGCTGCTATTTGGGAAGAAGACTTGATAATCTGCTTTAATAAAGATGACAGAATTACATTCTAGAAAGCCTTACAGGATACTTCTGATCTGTCCCATGGAGTCACTACAAATAAATTACTGACTGGAAAGTACCTAATAACAACGATAATCATTTAACAATGCTAACGTTTATGAGAGTTTTCATATTACTTGTGTTTCAATGAAAAATTCAGACAGGTGTTGGCACAGTGAGAACATAGTCTTGTGATAATGACACAGAATGCTTTCTCTTTTTTCATGTTCCAGTACAATGATGAAATCACAAAGACTTGAGAGGGCTTCAAGGAGCAGCCAGTGCTCAGGTCCTTCTTCTCAAATGTGTTATTATCCTCAGTGGATCTTAGTGAATTAAGAGAAACTTTAACTCCATTAAGTGTTAAACAGAACTTCACATTTCCCAGGATTGGGCTTGTATCGAACAGTTTATATATCACTAACCAAAAAAGAGTATCTGTATTTATATTCAGAATTCTCACAGGCTGTATAAAGTAGTAGAATTTAAACTCTTTTATGCAGAATGAGAAAATGGCCTGTGAATAAAAAGCTGAGATCTTCAAATGAAAACTTTACAGTAACAGTTATAATACCGTCTTTAGGTTTGCATCAGCTTCCATAGCCCCAAGTAAGCTCACAGTCCCTTTGGACCTTGTGTTTTGGAAGGTTCTGCCACTTTCTAGAAAGTTTCTCATTCCATTTGTCATTAATTCATGAGAAGTAGACGTTTAATCCTGCGCTTATGGCATAGCATATACCTTTGGTTTCCTCACAGGAAATAGCTCTGTGATGGAAGTGAATAACTTTTCCTTTGGAGCTCTAGGTTTCCTTATTTTTCCAATTAGATGGTTCAGCATCGAAAACACCATTATAAAATTGTATGAACTTGTGGGCTTCATTTTATTAAGTGAGGAGGGAGTAAATAAAACCTATCTTGGTTCATTTCCTTTCTTCCCATTTCACATTCTTTTCAGGGTTGGTATAATAGTCATTCCCTTTTAGCTTTGTATGTTTATTATGTTTCTTGCTGCTTCTTCCTAAACACCATACAGCTATCACATTAGGCCCTTTCACTTTTACTTGTGATAATGTAGCTAACAGTATGCCTATAATCACATCATTTTTATAATTAATTACTATGCTAGTTAGTTTCATCTACTTTAAATTATATAAAGTATTTAAAATGTTGTTAGTTATTCTACTAACTTTATAATTTTTTATACAGAATACCTTTGTTTTGCTTTGTTTCTAAAAGAAATACAGTGATAAATAGTAACATGTTCAATAAATTCTGTTAAGTTCACTGACAATATTCCGAGGTTTACAGCATAAAATTTCTAGTGGTTTCTTGTAAAATTCATATATTAGTTAATAGAGACACAAGTTCTTGAACATCATACTTGATTAAGCTCTCTGATGTAGATGTTATCTTAGATGCTGAGTTTTACACAAGTATGAGGTATGGCAGGCTCTGCTCTCAAAGAGCTCATCATTTGCTTATAAAACCAGGCAGTTAGGCAGGGCAAGGAAAGAGAATTACAGTGGAATATTGCATATATGTGTTCTTAAATATTAATATCTTATCTAAGTAGAAGAGGACATTTTCATTTTGGTCCATATCATATGATAGCTTATGAGTAGGAAATAAATTTCAAAGTGTCATATTATTCAGTCATTTTCTTATTGTTGGTTAGGAAATTTGCTGCTTTCACACCTGCCATTACTAGTTTTGCTATTTAACATTTGAGTCACTATTTGGGATTATTGTCGTTTTGCTGCCTCCAGGCCTACGGAGTTCATATGCTAGTCAGCACAGCCAGCTTGGGCAGGCCGTGTCGCCTGACTTGCACATCACTCCTATATATGAGGGGCGAACCTACTACAGCCCAGTATACCGCAGCCCAAACCACGGAACCGTGGAGCTCCAAGGATCACAGACAGCCTTGTATCGCACAGGCTCAGGTGGGCACCAGCTATGTGTTGAATGGTTTTCTAATTACAGAGTTCAACTAGAAAAGAATTTTATTGAGGCTGGCCTCCCTGTTAGGATGAAATCATGTTGCCTATTAGGTTGTCAGATAAGCAGCTGTGACAGCAGATCAATAAACAGTAAAACATATGTTCATTTAGTACCTATTTATTGGTGGTATATTTTTCCCTTAGTTCAGCCTAATCAATAGAACATAGTGATTGTATTGTTAATTCATAAATAAGTTTGTAGAGCCGTAATTCAAACTCTCTTCAAGTTAGAAATGTGAGATGTAAATGGGAAAGCCTTCATTAATATACTTACTTGTAATTTTGTTGTCTGGAACAAAACAACAAGGAAATCTATATGTAAGTTACTTGATTTCTTACAGTGTGATATCCAGAGAAACAAAACCAATGAAGTGTTGGAGTGCTGCAACAATGAATCCTAGAATTGATAGTCAGGCAAAGTCTGCTAACTCAAGTGCCAAAAACCCAGTCTCCCATGGTAATAAGTTTGGTGGAAATCCAGAGTATGAGACAGTCCAGCCAGTACGGGT
>NW_006399760.1:32896418-32904691 GCF_000299155.1 Elephantulus edwardii
GATAGATAGATAGATAGATAGATAGATAGATAGATAGATAGATAGATAGAGACTTGAATCATGGTATTTTTGTAAGGTAGTGATAAAAATTACTCAGACTCAGATCTACTACTTTTGAGTCAATTTTAACTCAGACCAGCCCTCAATTGGATTTTCCCAGACTGTAAATCTTAGTTGGAGGAGTTCTCCATCTTCCATAAAGCTGCTGATAGTTTTAAACCCCTAGAGATGCAGAGACTTTTGATTAACAGGACAATCCTATAGATTATACCTGATACTAATTCTACCTCATTAAAATAGTCATCCCTCATTATTTGGAAGGGATTGATTCCAGGCCCCCTCATGGATACTAAAATTTGAAGATGCTGAACTCCCTTACATAAAGTGACATAATATTTGCGTGTATCCTATACTCATCCTCCTATATACTTGAAATCCTCTCTAGATAACTTATTCAACATAATGACAGTGGAAATGCTGTGTAAATATCATCTTAATCTCCCTCAACTTTTAAAGAATTGCTTTGGCCACTGTCCCAGAATGTTTTTGGCATACCCTTGGTGAGTGCAGATGCCAGTCCCTGCGGGCTGACTGTACAGAGGTTAGGATTTACAGGTCATAAAATGAAGGATAATTATGTCAAATAACGAAATGGAGGAAAACTACACAATACTAGACATCATAGTCTAGAGAGATTGACATGTAACCTCGCCAGCCAAGTTGGCACATTACACTGACCATCATACTTGGCTATCTTTAACATGTATGTACTATATTTTAATCCCCCTTCTTAAAATATATTATTTCATCTGAATGTTGTAGAATGTAAAATAATTATCTTTTGTGATTGACTCAAACTGTTACAGCATGTAATTAGAGAATTAATACAAACAACAGATTAATACATTTCTTTAATACCCCAACCCTACAATTTATGCTCACCCTGCAATGTGGCAAAAACTAGCTTGTAGCTGTATGAGCTGCCATATTGCGCTACAGGATTGTTCAATATCAGGAGCCTTCTTTTTAAAAACTGAAACTATGAAAGAGGTAGTATAGCTTGTTTGGGGAATTCCGGTGGCTTACTGGTAAACAATTGTTCTGCCAACACAGAAGTATGCAGTTCAAATCCACCAGGTCCTGCACAGAAGACAGAGGGGCAGTCTCCTCCCGGTGTAAGTTATTGCCTCTGAAAACCCACTGGAGGGTCAACTATGAGTCAGTTCCAACTTAGTGATACTCAACAACACCACAGATTAATAAACCCTCAAATAAACTCTACATAGGAAAGGCACAGTTTCAAGAGTTATAACTGTCAGAGCTCTAAGAGGCAGAAATCATATTTTAATTAGCTTTTTAAGAAACCAATAATGTGGTCCACTGATGGATCTTATTTTAATAGGTCAAATTTTCCATTTTTAATAGACATTAATAAAGAACTGTTTGTTCTGAAGCTCCCTAAATTCAAGTATTTCTTTAGTAAGATTAATAAATGAATACTATTAAAATCTTAAGAAGAATATATGTATTATCATTAGATATCTGTGGTAATTATTACAAAGACTTTTTTTAATACTGTGTACATTATCTTTAGTTGTTGTTGTTGTGTGCCACCGAGTTGTCTGTGACTCATAACAACCTTGGCCTGTATACATACATAGCATCATGCTATAATTTTAAGGAGTGGCTTAAGAATTTGATACATAGATCTCTCTTGTGAAGGAAATTTCCAATATTCACAGTACCCATAGTTCTATAAATAAAATATGTGGCCTAGTGATAAAAATCTGCGCTGCAATCCTGACGGCACGCAGTTCAAATACATACACCAGCTGCTACATGGGAGAAGGATGAGCAGTCTCTTCCTGTGCAGTTAACTGTTTCTGAAAACCTGCTAGTAGGTCGGCTGTGGGTCACTTCTGTCTCAATGGTACACAGCAACAACAACATATCAAAATAAATAATGTCTGCACACTGAAAAAGCAAAAAGTTGTCACCAAGACAGAGGAGGAAGAAAAGATCAAAATGGATCACTGGAAGGACTTTGAAAATTGCACTATAGTGTTGAGACCCTAACACAAAGGGGAGAAATGCAGAAATAAAGCAACGACACACTGTCAAGTTTGTTTCAGTTACATAGAAATTTCACTGCATAGTGCCACTGTTGTAAAACTGACATGGGGGGGCGGGGGGCAGAGATTGAGAAAGATAGGATAAATTATGTATACTGCATTGAAACAGATGAGAGAGAGAACTGTTTAAAAGCAATATATGATTCGATATTGTCATGACAGGAGTCCAGAATGAAGGCTTTAATAATGGAGTGGACTTGGGGGGAAGGATAGTATAACAATGAAAGAATTTTTCCTTTGCTTTTCAAAGAGAAGAACGAACTTTAGGGGAGGGGGTGGGCAGGGAGAAAAGTGCAACAGTGAATGAATGGAAATCCAAAATCTCGTTAAATTTTCATTAAAATCTTAAAAAAATTCTTGCAAAAAAAAAGACATTTCAGTAAACGTCTCTATTTTTATCACTAAAATAAAGGTACTCAAATTAGCTTTATTGTTATGTGTTTGTGCAATTTAAAAACATTAAAATGAATTTTAATAAAACCTGTTAAGAATGTTTTGTTTTATCTTGCTAATAAAATTGACATATTATTAGAATAGATAAATAATTTAAGTACCTCTTCTTAGTGCTGTTAGGCTAGGTTTGTACAATCTAAAAGTAAGCTATGTAAATAATTGCTGAAATGTAGAATCTTTCTCAAAATTATTTTACCTTTTAAAAATCAGACCTTCAATCTGAAATAAATTAGGCAGTCAGACTGCAGTGTATTATAGTTTACAGTCTGGAACGGGATATAACATCACAAATGAATATGGGGGAAAGAAAAATGAGGAAACAATATTAATGAGCTGGAAAGATGGGTGAAGGGTCTGGCAATATCCACTAAGTATTTGCTTAGGCATTGTCATTAGTGAATTGAATCAATTAATGGTAGCTATTGCCTATGAATTATTTGTCTGAAAAAAACTTGAGAATTATAAACTTTCACTCAAATAGATTTTTTTTAATGACCTCTTTTTAAAATGCTGACTTTTTAGTAGGTGTTGGAAATCTGCAAAGGACGTCCAGCCAACGAAGTACCCTTACATACCAAAGAAATAATTATGCTCTGAACACAACAGCTACCTACGCAGAGCCCTACAGGCCGATACAGTACCGAGTGCAAGAGTGCAATTATAACAGGCTTCAGCATGCAACACCAGCTGATGATGGCACCACAAGATCCCCATCAATAGACAGTATTCAGAAAGACCCCAGGCAAGTATCAGTTATGACTCCAAAACACTGCAGTCTCACAGGATCCAACCAGTGTCTTCATTCCGACTCTTTAAGATGCCAGATCTAGTGCCGTATCAGTGATAACACAGATGTTTAATCTTTATTTCTAGTACTTTCTGTGGTGTATTTTTAGCTATATAGGCCACTGAAATTAATTTCATTTCAAAGATAGTATCCTCC
The DNA here is from genome assembly GCF_000299155.1 of Elephantulus edwardii. Classification (NCBI taxonomy): domain Eukaryota; kingdom Metazoa; phylum Chordata; class Mammalia; order Macroscelidea; family Macroscelididae; genus Elephantulus; species Elephantulus edwardii. Next base: position 32,899,947 of record NW_006399760.1, read on the forward strand.
TTTAAATGCTTTAATAGTAGGTTAGAAAATGCAGTTTTGTGTGAATATCTGTAGCATTCATTTTTTAAATATTTCACCAAGGCAACCGCCCAGGGTAGCCTCTACTCTGAATTACACAGAAGATTTAAGAGGATCACTTTACCTTTTTCCTTCTCTTGACTGACTTTTAGGTGAGAAATTTAGAAAATTTATTTCTTTTCAATATTGTGGGTGTATTACATTATAGTGGTCAACTTGATAGCTTTTTATTAAATAGATCCTTTTAAAACCCAACTGCCACTTAGGAGAGACGGTTTACAAGAAACTTCTATTTCATAAGAAAAAGAAAATTGGCAAATTTTAGATATTTCCTTTTTAAATTTTATTTGGCCTTACAAAAAAACATTTTTATTAACTGTGAATCATTTAGTGATTCAGTTTTGGAAAACTGACCTTGTCTTAATGAAACTCATGTAAAAATATTCAGGAAGTAAAGATGTTTTGAGCTAAAAGATAATTTTACTTTTTGAACGAGTGAAATTGTTACTAAATTTTCACCAGATTCAGTGCTATTTTAAGGTATATGTTCACAAGATTTCACTCACTCCTCGCCCACAAATAGTTGTTTCACTGGAAAATTGTTATAATTATCAATTCCAATTTAGCAACCTAACAACGTATTTTGATGAATATAAATTAAAAGCATGACTGAGGTTTTGGTCATTGAAACAGAATAGCTAAATGTATTGCATAAAGTTGCATGGGAAAAATAACTTTTAATAAAACCACTCTACCCAATTCTTTTTTTTTTTTTAATGTAAATGGTCTAACATTTCTGCAACAAAAGCTCTGCTATTCCTTGTTGGCCACCTTTTTGTCATGCTGATGGCCTAGTGGAAAGGTGCTACACTGCCATTCCAGAAATATGTAGTTTGAATCCACCAGCTGCTCTGCTGGAGGAATTTCCCCAGAGAACTATGATCAATCAATTTCCATAGGATTTGCAGCCTCTGAAAATCTGCTGGAGGGTCAGCTATGGGTTGATTCTGACTGACTGGATGGACCATAACAGCAGCTAGCAATGAGAATGAAAAGAATAATTTGACTAATAGCATCTTCAATATAATTAAGTCAAAAGTACTACTTACTATATAGCTTCACTTTTAAAAATCCTGACTGACTCTTAGGACACCCAAAAGAATGTAGAAATTCCCAAAAAGATTGTTTAATTATGGGTAATATAGACCATAACTTAGCTCTTCCTGGAGAGAAAATGATAACTACCTAGAAAAGCAGTTAAGTAGGATTGGAGCTTTGAGTTTAATGTTTCCTAAAGACTTCAGTTTTGACCTCTGACATTCATTCTTCAGCAAGGATAATTTATATGATAATATCCTGCACCTATTCATAGTATGATAATTTCAGTCTAATGCATAAACTGTTATGGCTAGCTTTGATTATGTAAAATTTAGCTGATAATGAATTTCATAAGATGAATAAATAATTATCTTATAATAATAGAAACATTCGCTCTATCTGAAACTGTAATCCAGGAGAACTTGAATATGGAAGCCTAAATAAAAATTTCTGACAACTTCTATTTCTTTTTTCATTTTAAAAATAGCAGTTTAATAGGGGTTTTTCCTAGACTTATTTTTTTTTTATTATTATACTCTTCATGAGACTGATGAGGGGATAAACATCCTAGTGTTCTTTTTTTAATAGATCCTAATCTGTGACACATATTTACCTCCATATTTAGATAATTCATCATGTTTTCCTATAAATTCAAGTTATAATCTGGATTGTATACCTTCATCCTGAAGAACTTCCTGTACTTTAACCTTCTCATCTTGAAAGTTTCCGACAAAATGTTCCCTCAGTTTTTATTGTCTGAAATTATTAATTTACACATTAAATTTATTTAATGTAAATTTCACCTTTTTTTATAGTTATGAATTTTGGTTTGTGTATAGATATCTTTCTGGCCTGAAAATAGCCCAAGACTGTCAGCTGAAAGCCTTTTTAAATACAACGCCAAATCCAATCAGCTCACACCCTGTTGTGATCAACAGCCACACTAAAATCAGGGTATAGAACAATTTTGGGATTTTTTTTAAAAAATCTATTTTATTTGAATGAAAGTTTATAAATCATGTTAGTATTTCCAGATAATCTATTCGTAGACATTAATTACTATTGACTGAGGCAATTAATGTTTCTTTAATACCTAAGCAATATCTTCTTTTTTCTTTTTCTTTTTTATTATTATTAAATTTTATTAGTTTCAATGAACATTCACAGGGATTCTGGGCTTTCACTCCTTCATTGCTGCACCATTCTCTCCACCCTCCTCCCCAGTTTGTTCTTCTTCCCCGCCATCCGAATGTCTGTTTTAATTATCCAATTGCCACAGTGCTTGTCAAAGTCAGTTCTGATTAATCTCCTTTGTCGGTGTGTCCTTTGCCATTCCCTATCACTCCTCCCTGAGAGAGACTTCACCCTGATTCATAAGGAAAAGGGGATGGCGTATTCTCTTAGCTACTTCCTGCTGAAAAGGGACGCTGTGGGTTTCAGGGTGAAGATCTTCTCTCACTACTCTAAAGGGCCCCTTTGGCAGTAGGAAACACATAGACTATTATGGAGATTGATTTTGGAATTTAGATGCACTCTTATTGATTGTGTTTGGCCGTACATGTTCATATCCTTGAAGATGTATCATGGGGGTGTTGCAACCTAGAAGACATAAATTTGACTAACAAGTTATAAGTACATGAGTCAAAAATTATGGAAAAGTAAAAGAAAAGATTCTTTCATTGTTTTACAAACCCTCCCCCAGGTCCCCTCCACCATGTAGCCCTCGCTCTAGACTTCTGTGATGACAGAAATACCTAGTCACATATCTCTTTTAAACCGTTTTCTCCCTCCTCTGTTTCAGTGCAGTATACATTATTGAACCCATCTTACTCAGTCTCTCCCCAACCCCAAGGACAGTCCCATTCTACAACAGTGGCATCATGTAATATTTGTCCTTTTGTGACTGGGATATTTCACTCAGCATAATGTTCTCCAGAGTCAACCATTTTGAATAATATTGCATGAGTTCCTTGTTTTTTAATGCAGCATAGTATTCCATTGTGCGAATATACCACAGCTTCTCTAGCCATTATTTTCTCTTTTTCATTCTACTACTTTCTCTGGTTGGGATCTGGTTTTTTATTTTCGTTTTTTTATCTTCCCACCCTCCCCTTCCCCATTTCCCCTCTGCATAGTGTACATCCTGTTCCAGATTGTTAATTTCAATACTGTAATGTTGCTTGTTTATTCATTTCAATTTGTCCTTCTTTTTTACTTACTACAATACAGGAATTATCTATCAATACGTTTCCTACATTACTGAGATATTTTACTGATTTTTAAAGCATTATTTGAGATACATGCATATATATATATTTGTCCTAGAATGTGACATCCCTGAAGTCTTTGAAATCTTGATTGAATGCCTGAGTTTCTCAGTGTAGACGATCTTCCTTTATACTTTTGCATTTTAAATGATGTCATTCATTCATTGTCTTTTTTTTTATCTTTGACTTTCATTTTTTACTTTATGTAAGATACGCTGAGATTCTTGAACTATGGGTTTGTAACTTTTTTAAAATGAGACTTTTTCGGCCTTTCTGTCTTTTCCCCCTATTTCTCAAACCTCTTCTCATTCTTAAATTCCAATGAAACATTTGTTAAACAACTTGGTATTATCCCACAGGTTGCTGAGGTTCTAGTCATGAATTTCCAGTATTTTTCAAAACGTATATATTTTTATTGATCTTTGTTTCCATTTATTATACTTTCTTGTGACTTATTCATTCTGTGGTTAAGCCTATACAGTGACTTTTTTTTCACCTATTTGTATTTTTTTTTAAAAAAAATTCTCTGATGAGAAGCACCATGCATTCACCCTTTATATCTTTCTTATCCTTCAAGGCTATTTATTATAACAATTCTAATATTTTCTTAATAATCGGTATGTTTATATTATGTATGGATCCACTGCTAGTGGTTGTCAGTTCTCTTCTTTGAAAATTATATTTTTCTGTTTCTTCTTATGCCTAGTTCTATTCTGACTGTAGTAGATAACATTGTAGAGACTCTGGATTATTTTGTCCCCTTAGAGTGCTTATTATTGTTCAGACAGATAGTTAAAATTACTGAACTATACTTGTGTATTTTTTCTTTGTTATACTGTGTCTATGTCAGATTTATTTTTCTAGAACATGACTCTTCTTTCTGGGATCTTCAACTAAATGCCACAGGTGCTTAGCACAGTCTTCACTCGGGCTTACGTTATTTTCACCCAGCAGTGGTTTTTGTCCAGCTCTCGGTCCTAAAGCCTAAATTCCAGAGTTCAGATCCCCAAATTCCACTCTCCCTCCTAATCTCTTTAAGTCCATCATACTCTGGGCTCAGCTCTCTGCTTGAAGGTGCCATCAGGTAGAAAGTCCTGTAAATGGGGCCCTTGGATGTTTTACTGCTTTCAAAGATTGCATTCTTCTGTTGTCTCTTGCCTACAAAAATTTTCCTATACATTCAGTCTAGTTTTATAGTGTTTTTGTTTGCTTTATGGTATGAGAGTAAGCATGGTACCACTACTTGTTTGTGACTGTAAAAAATATAAGTCCAATTTTATAACACAGTTTATTATCCAGTTGCACTTCAAGTTAGAAATTTTTTTAAAGTTTATTCTTTTTTTTAAAGTTTATTCTTTTTTT
>NW_006399760.1:32905816-32913485 GCF_000299155.1 Elephantulus edwardii
GTAGACAAATTAGAAATTTTTATCTCTCCCTTGATGAATTTTTTTATAAGATCATCTAGCTTTTATACAAACAGTGGATTTAGGAACAGAAGTAATAATTGAGGCAAAACATAGTTAAGGATATTTGAGTAATCCAGTAAGACGGAATAAATGGATAGATCTGATTTGTATTAAATATTCTCTACATAATAGGATCTGATGATGAAAGAAATTAAGAGGATGAATGAAATAGAAATTGATGGTTCTCTCTAGTTTCAACGAACTCTATAAACTCTTGTGTTTGCTTACCACTTCATTTACTGATTCTGGTACATTCACTACTTGGCCCTCCAGAATTAACTTCCTAAATAAATGTGGTCATTTTCACACTCTTGAAATTTCCTAATAGAAAACTTGCATCAGCTTTCTGTTCTTTGTATGTAAAGACAGAATATATATGGCCTCGGTTTCCCTAACCTTTACTACTGAATTAAGTAATTCAGAATTCCTTTTCAGTATTTAATGGTCCCTATTTTATGGAACTATGACTATGATGTTAGTAGATGCCTTCAAGTCAGCTATGACTCTTAGTGACCCTGTAAACAACAAAAGGATCATTCCTTTCCCCACCCTGCCCCATCCTCACAATCTCAGTGTGTTTTTCTGTCTCATTGAGGGTATTCCTCTGATGCTCTGCTTTTTCCAATATGGTGTATTTTTCCATGGATTGACTCCTGACAATATACCCAAAGTATGTGGGACAAAGTTCTACCATCCTTGCCTCTAAGGAGCCCCCTGGTTACACTTCCTACAAGACCAGTGTGTTTCTTTTGACAGTCAGTGGTCATTCCAATATTATTCTTCTTCACCACAATTCAAAGGCATTGATTCTTCAGTCATCTTTATTCAGTGACTAACTTTTAGAAGCATAGGAAGTAATTTAAAAGATCATGGCGTATATCAGATACACCTTACTCTTTAAACTGACATATTTACTCGTTGGCACTTTGAGGAAGTGCTTGATACTACATTTACCCAATGCAATATGTCTTTTGATTTCTTGACCACTGTTACCATGGATGTTCATTGTGAATTGAAATAGAATGAAGTTTGTGACATCAGTCTTATCTCCTTCTGTCATTGATCCAGTAGTGAGTTTTACTAAAGTGAGATTTAACAGTAGATCTCTAAGCATAAAAGAAGCAGTGCATAGAAAGCGCTTCACAAAACTGAAGTATAGTAAACTCAAATAACAGTCATTTCTGTTTTCTTGGCATACAAAAGCTGTACATACAACTATGTCTATTCAGTGTTTTTGTTTGTAGCAAATAATCTGGATTCTAATAAAGGTTCAGTAAATATTTATTTGGATGGGGAGGGGATGTATGTATGTAAAGACCTCCTTTGCATGTGAACTAGAACATCAGTGCCTGAAGCCTTCCCAGATTGAGAGAAACCTTGTGACTTTTTTAAAAGTAATAAACATATCAGTGAGTTGTTCATTTTATTCTTTTAAAGTTTACTTGGCATTAATTTTTTTTTAATTAACAGTTAACTTCATCCTGTAATCAAAGCTTATAAATTTGTGGTAGATTAGAGAGGGAAAACAGGATATAGTCATCCATAGGTACAATGTAATTAGGCCCTTTTTATAAGAAATAGTGTAGCATAGAGGTTAAGACCATAGACTCAAAAGGCAGACTGTTTGAGTTTAAATCTTACTCTTTATTAGTTTGCTCTAACATTTTAGAACACTTTATAAGTTGTTTCACTTCTCTACCTCACATCTCCAAACCTGTTAGCTTTGCTAGAAGTATAAATTAACTAATATAGATAAAACTCTTCAAATAGGTCCTCATAAAATATGCAGAGTTATATAATAATAATCCAATTTTATGATAAAATTCTCAACATTCAGATGTGTATATACTTGCACAGGTACACAGAAAAAGAACCAACCGATTTTTCTCTAAATGTGATATAAAACACACACCCTGAGGCAGACACACACATAAATTGTTTTCTGTGTTTCATTGTCTCATAATAAAGAGTAACTATTAAAGCTATGTTTTAAAAATAATTGCACACAGTATTTGAGATTTCTAGATTGATGTTAGCTCTGTATATCCCCACCATCTCTTTTTTTTTCTGTCTTCTCAGACATGACGTCTCATTTTGTCCATGTGTTTTTACCTGTGTTGTACACCTGCGGTTTCCTTACGTAGATGAAAAGGTATTAAAAATATAATCAGAAGGAGGAAAAACTATAATGGAAAATGTATTCATGTTAGAAATTCTTTGTTCCTCTGTATCTTTATATCTGTACATCATGATTCCTTTAAGATTATAAGCATCTGGGGCTCTGTTCAAAAGAGGTTATTGTTGTTCTTGCTTGCTGTCGAGTTGAGCACAACTCATAGCCACCCTATGAACAAAAAGCCTGAAACATTTCTATAACTGTCGTCATTCATCAAAGTTCATGGAGTTTCCAGAAGCGTGTTGTTTAGGAAGTGGATGCCACTCCTGCTTCCACAGTAGGCGTAATCATATGTATTTTATATAGATTCTCTATTTATAACTCCTACTATTTGCCTTCCTGAGGTTGAGAGTTTTTCCTTACAAATGTTTTATTCAGTGTAGTCAATTAAAATATGGAAGCAGCCTTTTCAAAGTCATGTTTTTCTTGTGCAGGGAGTTTGCCTGGCGTGATCCTGAGCTGCCTGAAGTCATTCACATGCTGCAGCACCAGTTCCCATCAGTGCAGGCAAACGCAGCCGCCTACCTGCAGCACCTGTGCTTCGGTGACAACAAAGTGAAGATGGAGGTACTCAGCCTGGCACCTGGATGATGCAAGACAGTGCCTTCCCGCTCAATAGTCAGGGGCTTTGGAAAGTGCCAGATGCAGTCCAGGGGCCTTTTTAAGGAGACGTTTTGATACCTGTGCTCTTTTACTTCTTAGTTATGCATCTCATATTTCCCAGGATAAACTGGAATGAGTATATTTCTTGAAGTGCTTTTAGCACTTTTAAGTCATGTGTCCACTTCATTAGCTTATTTATAAAACATGAAGCAAAATCAATTTAACTTGCATTTTAAAAGGCTTTTTAAAAAAATCTATTAGGAACAAATTATGGTATGCAGTGAACTGGTGAGCTCATGTATTTCATGAGAGTCTGGTCAAGATTGATGCCCACATATAGTTTAAAGTTATAGGGGATTTATAACCATTACTAATATGGAACATAGGGATATTTTATTTCATATTTTAATCTTTTTGGCATTTATAGAAACACAATGAGCCATTGATGATTGGCTAGTGTGAAATAGCATACAGATTGTTTATTTTAATGGCGTAAGACTTTTCTTCCTCTGTGGTATATAGCAATAAAGATAGACCCAATAAACAAAACTCAGGAATATTCAATAATGTACTAATGAATTAAAAAGTAGAAGAAAATTTGGAGCAATCCTAAGAACTAAAATATCTGAGTCAAAAGTCTTTTCTTTAAAAAAAAAAAGTCTTTTCTTGTACTACTACTGGCCTTGCATATATCTTTGCTGTGGTATTTTGTGTGGTCTTTTTTTGTTTATATTTTTGCTTTGGGTTTTGTTTGGGGGGGAGGGTATATGATTGAACAATACTTAAAAATTATTACTTTTTAATTAATTAATTTAATTAAAAAATTAAAAATAGTTTTAAAAATGTAAATACAAAAAGTAATACACAACATGTAAAACATACAAATGTATCTATACAGTATAAAGAGTACACTGTATCCATGGCAACTCTGAAGTGAAATCACACCCATGTGTGTTCTTACCTAGTGCTCTTTGCATGTGGACATTAGTCCACTAAAGTTGCCTATATTTAAATCATAAACTCAGGAAATGAGTCATATCTTGGAGTCTTCTCAAATTTAGAAATGATGTTTAGCATAAAAAAAAACAAAACAACTTTTGAAATCATTTGCTTTAATGCCTGATTATATCACTGATATAACACTTAGGCCTTATATCTGATATTTTTCCTTCCAGGTGTGTAGGTTAGGGGGAATCAAGCATCTTGTTGACCTTTTGGATCACAGAGTTTTGGAAGTTCAGAAGAATGCTTGCGGTGCTCTCCGAAATCTTGTTTTTGGCAAGTCTACGGATGAAAATAAAATAGCAATGAAGAATGTTGGTGGGATACCTGCCTTGTTGCGATTATTGAGGAAATCTATTGATGCAGAAGTCAGGGAGCTTGTTACAGGTAAGTATAAAACTAAGTCTCATTCTAAAGAGAATATTGGAATATACCTTTGGTAATGGCAAGTTCTTGGTACAGGTGATGATGCTCCTAACTGTGATGATAGCTAAATATATTTAATGATTTAAAAGGCATTTGCAATGCTATAGAGTCTTCTCTGTTATGATCAGTTATTGTATTTTATTAATTCCTAAGTGTTAACAGTGATGTCTTCTTCATGGACGACTGAATAAGTCATCTTCTGTGTAGTCCTAGGTAAATCAACTTGTTTAGAATATACTTGCTTTCTTTTGTTGTTGTTGTTATTGTTCTGTACCATAATGTCAGAACCAACCAATAGCTGACTCTCCATTGGGTGTTCAGAGTTAGTTAACAGCATGGGAGGAAATTGCCCATCCTTCTCCTGCATTTTTTATTATAAAAATAAAATGTATCTAATGAATTGCTTACCCTTTGCTTTATTTTAGCAAATATCTGAGTGCCTATTTGTAATCCCAGATTCTTTTTCTAGGTACTAACAATAAAAAAAAATGAATAAAACCCACATCATGCCCTCCAGTAGCACAAATGATCAGTGAATTTCAGTGGCAAGTGAGGTGATGTAGCAGAAGTTGCATTAAGAGCACAGAGGATGGGTAGAAGAGTTTCTTGATCCATTTGAAACCAAAAATACCCTAAAGAATGAGGTAGTTATCTGCCAAGTAAGCAGGAATGACTTTTCCAACCTAGAGCCTCAGAACCATCATGACATGTGGGCACTGAACAGAAGTTGGAAAGCTGCTATAGCATAAAACTTACTGGAAAGAAGCAAGGCTAGAGAGAGATGCAGACTTGATATGAAGAAACTTTATGAAGCATTTAATTGTGTCCGGCATGCAATAGAGTGTCATTGTAGGGCATGGCATGGCTAGCCTTGGACTCTTAAATGCATTCTTCAAGAAGACAGCAAGATAAGGGATTTCTTTGTGGGGACAAGCCTAGTGTCAGAGGGTCTAAAAGGGGAGCCAGTAGTCTGAACTGTATCAATGATAGAAAAAATTGGTGGAAGTTGAGATAATACTTTGAGGTGAGTGAATTAATGGCCGCATCACTAATAATAAAAAAATTTAGAAAAAATGAACATGTTCATTAGCAGAAGAATTTTTAAATAAATTCCATTGCATTAACACAGTAACCACAGAATATAGAAATATGTTACAACTGGTGCATTAGAGGTAAATATAGCAACATAAAAATAATCTCAGAAAACATTTGCAGTATGGCTGGTACAGCTTAATGCCATTTGTTTAAAGTTTATAAATAAACACACTGAGACTATAAATTCTTTTGAGTACATGCACCTGCAGTAAAGTTAGGCATCTTCATTATAGTGGGGGGGAAACAGATTCAGAACAGTGGTTCCTCTGAAGGAAGAGGAAAGGAAATGGAATTGGGTAATGTAATCTCTCTATACTTTTTCAAAGGGAAATAGGAAACAAGGTAAAATTTTAACATTTTAAAAAGTTGAATGATGGCTAACAGGATTTTTTTACTTTATTTGCCTTGTTTTGTTCTTGAAATAATGTAATTTGAAAAAATTTAAACAACATTTCTATGAAATTAATCTCATTCCCTGCTGACTTCCACTATGTAATCCGAGCTTTTGGATCCTCCAGATAAAATTTAATAACACTTGGGACCTAGAAAACGATTTTGATCCTAATATTTAAGGAAAAACTCAATTTTCTTTTAAATTAATACAAATAGAGCATTTTGCTTATCTTATATGCAACAAAGGTATGCAAATTTAAGTACTAAAAGTAAAGTAGTAATGGACTACTGCTTTAACATATTTTCAAAACTGATACAATAAAAGCTCCTACAATACATCCAAGTTAAACCTTCATCATTTTGATTTAATAGTTTCAGGAAATCATTCTCAGTAAAAAATGCTGAGATATCTCACTTTTCTGCACCAGAAAACATTATTTTAGCATCTGTGAGTCTGATACAGGCCATGGTCTTTGCTGTCACTTGTTATGCATCAGAGAGTTGGACAATGACCAAGGAGGATAGAAGGAGAATTGATGCCATTGAGCTGTGGTGCTGGAGAAGAGTATTGAATGTACCCTGGACTGCTAGGAAAATAAACAGATTTGTCCTGGAAAGGGTTAAACCAAGTGGTTCCTTGGAGGCAAGGATTCTGAGGCTCCGTCTAACATACTTTGGACATGTTGTAAGGAGAGACTGGTCCTTGGAGAAGGACATCATGCTTCGGAGGGTAGAGGGCAGGCGCAGGAGGGGAAGGCCCTCTAGGAGGTGGATTGATTCAGTGACTGGGGTAATCAGGATGGGAGTGTCAAGACAGTGCGATTGGCACAGGACAGAGCAGAGTTTTGGGCTGTTGTACACAGGGTCGCTATGAGACACAAGCAACTCGATGGCACATAACAACAACAACAATGCATACATGTATCAGTTAGATGAAATTCAACTCATTGTGCTCTCGTAGCTGACCCTCCACACATGTTTTCAAGACAGAATTACACGGGTGATTGACCATCTTTTAACTGTGGAGCAACTGGTGATTTAAACTTCTAGAGGCACAGTGTCTTTGAGTTAGCAGCAGAACTCTTTACAGGCTATGCACCATAACTTCCTACTTAATTAAATTGTAACAAGCAATATAAAAGTAAGAACAGATATGCCAACACTACAATTCACCATAGTTATTGTGATTGCATCCATGGAAAAGTACCATAAGGGAGCTCTGGGGCGTAGCCTGTAGCAGGTTGTGCAGCTATTACAACAAGTGCACATCTCCAGTGGTTAGGATCTAGCAGTAGCTCTCTGAAAAGAAAAAAAAAAAATAGAAAATTTTCTTCTATTGTGATCCACAGCTTCAAAAACCCAATGTAGAGCTACGATGAGACTGAAACAACAGTTAAGTGAATGTCCTCTAAACTCCCGAATAGCAGCAGTATTGAAAAGAGAAAGTTACAGGCCATATTGGAGTACATGCTTTAGTTGTGTGGCATTTCTCTCACCCTTTTTATTCTGTAATATCCTACTGTCTTCTCATATTAACACACCTGTTCAGCAAATACATTGTAGAATGTTGTATACTACTCACCCCAGGGAGGGACCTGCAGTTGTCTAGAAATACCCTGATGTTAGAAATATATCTTCTACTAAAATTTAGTTTTCTTTTCATTAACAAGCCAGGTTTATCATTACTTGGTCCCTACTCCTTGGATTGGTGGACAATTTCTTTTCTATTCTTTTTTCTTCAGTGCCCATAGTAGAATTAAAATGTTTTTTTTGGATTTTTCCTTGAGAGGAAATGTTCTGATATTTTTCCCTGAGATGAGCTCAAGGAATTTTTATCTTTTAATGACAAACAGAAAGACAAATGCACTGATGTTTGCAAATTTCTTTTTCACCGTTGTTGTTGTTGTTGTTGTT
>NW_006399760.1:32916220-32949213 GCF_000299155.1 Elephantulus edwardii
CTTTCGATACAGTGATTCAGTATATTCTTTCCATCTTCTTTTAATACTTCCTGGATCATTTAACATTCTGCCGAAAGCATCCTTGATTATAGCAACTCAAGGTTTGAATTTGTTTTTCAGTTCCTTGAGCTTAAGATATGCTGAACGAGTTCGGCCCTCGTGTTGAATGCAAATTTAGATGTTTTCTTCCATATTTTATTATATCTGTGAGGATATAGTACTAGTTGCTGATGCTTTATGATACAGATCCTGACCTTCAGGGAAGACTGTGTTTCCTTCAAAAAGAACTAGAGGTCGTATCACTTCCCATTTAAAACTAGCAACCACCTCTGATATTTCTGGAAACATCTACTAGTAGCTTTTATGAATAATTTTTTGGTTGTACTTATGGGAAAATTAAGTCAGACTCTGTAATTAGATACTTTGCTGTTATTCTCTTATGAAGTTACTAAGTAATAATACAGATTTGATAAACTTACTTGGATCGAGTTTGTGTTGTATGTGTGCATTTATTCATAGGCCAAACCCTGGAAATACCAATGTTATTCGTTCTTCTTTCTCAGTCCTAAAATTTAATGATACTAACCTTCATGGATGTTCATGTGTCTTAAGAATGGCTGTTCTCTGTTATATTACAAATCATGAATACTCAGGAGATCTTTGAACTATTACTTGTTTAACTCTTCCTCAAATCAGATGCTTTAAAACTATGATTTTGTTATAGAATCTCAAGATGGTCGGCAACTAAGTGAGTCTTTAAACATCTTCTATACAAAATCATTCCATTGTGCCTTCGAACCTAAAAGAACAGGAAGTTCGTTACCTTGTGAACTTAAAGGTTAGCGGCAGGATTATCCAAAAAGCAGCAAGAAGATAATTACCATGGCATGAAAAAGCAAAAATGAACTTAAAAATGAGCTCAGAAGCTGATTTTGCCTTGGAAGGTGTTACAAAAGAAGACCGTTTGACCTAAGATCCTGCCTTTTGAACCCTCCTAACCAGGAAAGCTTGCCCACATTGAACTTTCCTCATTAGATCAGCTCCAAAGATAGACAAAAGATAGTTCTTTTCCTCAGCATTCTTTATAATTTGCAAGTCTTATACTCTTCTGTGGAAACATTTTTCTTTCAGATTTCAGAGCTCTGTCAGTGACGAACCACACAAATACCATGAGCCTCATCAGACTTGCACAATGCTTGTGCTTTGTAGTTATGGCCTAAGTTCGTCAATAAACTTAACATTAGAATAATGTAATTTGAAACACTCTTGTTAGTACAACACTTGTCTGTCAGTTTCTGTACTAGGATAACTTATAGGTTACTCTGATGCTGAAAGGGTCACTCATTGTAGACAGGTTTCAATAGAGCCCCCAGATTAAGAAAGACTGGAAAGCAAGATTGACTATCCACTTCTGAAACAGTAAGCCTCTGAAGCCCCTACAAATCAATAAAGGAATAAAGTATTAGAGGTAGAGCTCAGATTGTAAGTCACTCAAAATGAGGGAAGGTGGAGGGTCAGCAAAAGAGAGGAAGACCATCGATGAAGTGTATTAACATAGTGACTGCAAAATGGGCTCAAATATATCAGAAATTATGAGGATGACACAGAATAAGACAGGGGCTTCAGATCTGTTGTTCATTGGGTTACTGTAAGTTATACTCACCTTAATGACACCTAACAACAGCAATGTTAAAACACAACAAACTCTACCCATTCTTCATTTATGGGTGTGACCTGGCTCTGAAGCCCATTTGCTTATGTGAAAAATGGTATTATAGGAAAATTGATGATCGTGATTCAGCTAAGTTGGCACAAATCCTTAACCATCACAGCCTGCATTACTCTTACCTGGAAGCACAATATTTGTTATTGCCAGGCATATGTGATTAATGTGAAAAATAGTTAAATAATAGATAATATACTATTGTTGTAAATGTGAAGTATTGGCCTACAAGATAGTCATTAAGTGAAGAGTAGGTGTATCATGTTCAAAATATTGTATAATCTAAAGGAATTACTATTCCTTTAAAATTAAGAATTATTCCTCACATTAAGCAATCCAACCCAATTATTAATGCAAAGTCTTTATTTTTCCAGTCCTTTTGTTTAAATTTGACAATTTTTACTATACTTAAATGAAGAAATTTCAGCTATTCTTTTTACAAAAGGTGCCTTGCCATTGCTTCAAGTGTAATTTCTCAGGATCTGCAGTTTTGGCTACATCTTTATTTTCAGAAGGGAAAAAATTGGCTTTTGCCAAATGCATGTTCCCAAGACAGTATAAGCTGTCATTGTTAATTAAAATAGTTATCTCAAATGTAACCTGATTCTTGTGTTTTCTCCATTGTGTTGATCACTTTCCAAATTGAAATCTAACAAGCTTTTGTTTGAATGTTTTGTTGTTGTTGTTGTTGTTGTTGTTGTTTGCCACTGAGTCCAAAACTGACTCATAATTGACTCTCCAGCAGGTTTTCAGAGACAATAAACCTTACAAGAAGACATTGCCAGCCTTTCTCCTGCAGAGCATGCTGCTATATTGGTGGTTGTGATTTTTTTTTTTAAATTCCAGAGATGTGTTTTACCTTTACTGTACTTAAACTTGAAAGTTGGATGAAGTATAGTTACTCCGAAGTTGGATAATAAATGTGTGTGAAGCCACAAACTATGGATGGAAAATAGGAATGTCTTGTCACTAAAAAAGATATATTGTACTCATTTGTTCAAGATAATTAAGTAGTGTTTCTAGGCTGGGAAATAAGGAGTTGAGAAGCCTGAAAGCACCTTTTTTTTAAGAATTGTAGAGATTAAATATATTGTAAAAAATGTCAAAGGCCTGCCTGCCTTCTAATACACCAGATGTTCCCAAACCTCACTCACCCTATCACTTAACAGGGGTGTGAAATAAAATATCTTTTTTAAAATTGCCTTTATAATATTATTATAATAATAATTGACAATAGAATTTGTTCATATGGCTGCTATATTCACATCCCTTCCAATTTAGCAAATGATTATTCATCCATATGGTGAAGTAAAATATTTCCACACTGTTTATTTTGGAGTTTCTGGATGCCAGCAATAGATTCCAGACATTATACAGAACATGAAATTAGGCATATTCCCTGCCTGGTCATTAATTCTCTATTTCGAATTAGATAATAAATTACTGAGAGAATGATAGTTGTACACTAAGGCAGAGTAGATTGGGCCAGGATAAAGTTTAGCAAGCCAATAGAACATTCTGGCAAAAATCTTAGATAATATGATAGGCAGAAGCTTGCTGGGCATGTGTTCAGCTTTTTCAGCTATGTTTGTCATTACAGATGTAATCATTCACTGAGCATGTCCCTCTGGCCTAATTAGTATACCTAACAAATGAACTTTTATAGTCCTTTTCTGGGCCACAAGTGTTGTCAGGAACCACATGGATAGTTTTCAGAAACCGGCCAACTCTTTACTCTTACTCTTACTCTTTATGTTTACATAGCGTATACCACTCGGCATACGTTATGAAATAGTAAGTGAGATGGTCTTTCATTCTTGATCTCTTTCTCATTGACTGAACATTTTAAACCATAAAAATTGATAATGAGAAGTAAAAGGACATAAGAAGTTTTAATCTGTTATAAGATAAATGTTACAAAATTATAAAAATAATAAAAAGTTGTTAGTAGTAGTCACAGAACTTTTAACTGTAAAGGGCCTGAAGAAGTCTTCTATTCTGTCCTTTGTCACTATGCATTAGACACAGTGTTGACAGGGCGAGCATGGAGGTCAGGCTCCTGCCATACCTTCTCTGCCTTGTCTGGCCACCAGAGAATGCTAAGCAGGAGCACAATCTGAGGTGCAGATGCACATTTTCAAGTGTCAGTTTCTCTCTCTCTCTCTCTCTCCCCCTCCCTCTCTCCCTCCTTCCCTCCTCCCTTCCCCCCCATGTGTGTGTGAGAAAGAGACAATAGTATCAAAACAGGAAAAATAATATTCTCTCGATTTCACCGTGAAATGTAGAGAAATACCTTAAATTTTGCCACTACTCCTTAATATGGCCTTTAGTCACATTGGACTGAGAATCAGGCATAATCCTAAAGCTTCAGTTTCCTTGGAAAACAGGTGAAATGGGTTCTAGCTTTATGAGTATTTCAAGATTTATCGTTTTGATTATGAAAAGATTCAAACTTAAAGTAGCTTGTGGGTTTTGCCTTATCATTTGAAGTATTTGCTTTTCTCAACACCAAGCAGAACAAGGCCTTCCTGAGGGGGCCACGTGCAGAGCATATTAGTCCACCACCTGTAGCAGGGAATCTTTGAGCAGATAACCTGGACCAGGTCCGTCAAACGTCCTACAATTCCTGAGACTGTCCGATTTCCTACAGCTTGAGGTTACTGGACACTCATGCCTTTAACCATCTACTGGTATAGACAGTGAGGTTGAAGACAGAGAAGTTCCCAGTGATAAGGAGAATTCCTGGAACATACAAAAAGCCAGTTGTGTATACCAGTCATCACTGATTTTTTTCTGTGCTCAACATCTGTGATCATGAAGATGGCATAATTCTGTGCCATCTAAAGTGACCTGAAGAACAAGGAAGGATGTTACAGCCACTGGCCACTTCTTTTCCTTTCATGGGAGTTTCATCAGAAAGATTCTTTAAGAAGGATTTCCTTTTATGCACCGTATTCCATTTCATACACCTTCTTTAACAATAGGAACTAATGTTTAGTTCTTTATGAGACTCAGTACCCAATCAGCATTTCTGAATTGTAAGCTTATTTATTTTCTGTGGAAATGTCTTTCCAGGGAACTTAGGACTGTATAACTAATTATGTCATTAATCTTCTCGATATACCCATGAAATTTTAGGATTATCAAGAAAAAAGAAAAATACACTGAAATGCAAATGCAATTCTATAAATGGCTCTCCAGAAATCGATAGATCTTTTCAAAGATTCTGTGATCTGCCTTCTTTGTTCCTGAAAAATCACAGGAAAATAGCTGAACCTTATGTTCTCTAAAGACACTGAAAATCTATCATTTGTGTCCTTTGGCTGTAGATAAAGTTAAGCAGCAGGAATGAAGTCTTTCTAATTGAATGTGTAAGCTGGGGCTCCAGGCTTCAGTTCTTCACAGCCACCTACTGGGCAGCTTTCTCTGTTCAGTTACCTCAACACACACTTCTTCTGCTCCTGAAACTAGAGATGGTATCTACTACCTCTGTGGCTGGTCCTGAGCAAACTGCTTCCTCACCTGACATGGTTTAAGCAAACCACCCAGAGGTGCCTGGCAAGTAGCTTCCAAATGGTCAGTCTTAAACTCTGGAGCAGCCCTATTCTGCACACAGAGTAGCCACAAGTTAGAATCAGTTCACCAGCCACTAATATTAGCAAGTGTCGGAAGAACTCCAAGAAACAGCTAGGTGAACAGTACTGAAACAGGCTTCACACGTGGTCCAAGCTCCTGCTGTCCACCCCGTAGGAGTCCAGCAGTCCCCCAGCAGGGATATAGGAGCAGGAAGAAGAAAGCCAGGCCATGAGGTTGGGACAGGACAATACATGCCACTGTGCTGCAAATCACTACACATGTTTCAGGAGCCTGTGTGGAGGTGGTGGCATCTGATGGCCTTGGAATTACTGTGAACCACCATCACTAATATCTTCAGAATTCATCTAGAAAAAAGCCTCTCTTTAATTAAAGACAGTCATTTTCTCCCACTCTCACAATAATTGTTGTCCCATAAGTCCACTGCAGTTTCACATTAGGTTCACAGCACTCCAGTCCTGGCAGAAAGCTTGAAGCAGACACGTTTTATTACACTCTCTTATCCCACTACCTCCTTGACTTCCTCTTTTCTATTAACAAAGCCATATTTTCACACATATGCCAAACTGTTGACTCAACTTTGGAGTCACCCTGTGCTTGCATCAGAGCTAAATTCTCATCACAAGCACTGCTCTTTCCCCTTTGTCTTCCCATTTCATTACTTCAGATGATCATCACTTCTCTCCTGAGCTCACAGGCCTTAAAAGTCATACCTGTTCCTGTGTTGCAAATTTGACTTCTAGTCAGTCCAAATCTGCAGTCACTATCTCCAGCCTCTCCAACTCCTGCCACGCCATGGGGCAGTGGTCTACCTGGAGGGGCTTTCTCTCTACCCAACCTGTTTCTCCTTGCTCTGTGCTGTTCAGATTTCAGTACAAATATGTGTTCTCTGATCTTACTGAACTAGATGTAAAGAGCAGTCCTGAAGGTGTCATCAAAGGCTGTGGCCCAGGGGAGCTCTGGTGGCCCAGTGGCAAGGACCTGCTACTACAATCCCAGAGGCGCACGGTTCGAATCCACCAGATGTTCTGCCAGGGAAGGAGGGACAATTTCCTCCTGTACCAGTCAGATCTGATTTGACGGTACACTCACACAAAAATTTAAAAAATTTAAAAAGAAAAAACACCTTAAAAAAAAAAGGCTGTGGCCCTTTTGGCCAGATTACTTTCTCTCCAGTCCTATGGCCCCAGACAAGTTATTTCACCAAATAGTGTCCTGTTACCTATAATACCTCCCCCTTGGTATTTTTGTGAAGGTGTGTGTGGAGTTCTTGAGACCCTATACAGATAAGCCAGGAGTATGATTATTTCTACTCTTAAGACACTGTCTCACAGCTGCCTTGTTTGTAATTGCTGACGCTTCCTGAGAGCAGAGAACTCATCTGTTTTTCTCAGAGTCTGGCTTAAAATGAATAGCACCAACGTTGTCCAATAGAAATATGATATCAGCCCCATGTAATTCTGAATTTTCTAGTAGCCACATGGAAAAGGTAAAAAGAAGTAATTGGAGTTTAGTGTTATTTAAATTGATATATTTAAAATAGTATTTCCTTTTTATTGTGATTTTAATGAAAGTTTACAGAAAAGCTGGATTTTCACTCATTCATTGTCACATATTTTCCTTCCTACCCCCCCAGTTCACTTTTATTTTTTTTTCCCAGTTCACTTTTAAAAAATAAAAATATTCATTCATTGTTGCATAATTCCCTCCCCCTCTGCCAGACCACTTTGCTATGAATTACTTATTCTGGACTGTTGTCATAAAAATAGTGCCTAATCATATATTCCTTTTAAACAGTTCTTTCCTTCAACTGTTCTATGTAGTAGTCATTACTTATTCCCTCTTTTCTTAGTTCCCCACCCCCCAACCAACATGTCAGTGTTGTTTTATAACAGTGGTGGTGTATAGTATTTCAATGTAATAGATAGGAAAAGCATTAAAAAATTTTACTTGATTGGAGTTTAGGGGGGTCTGTACTATGTATTTGTAGTCCAGTATTTATAATTACAGTGCACCTCAGTTTGGATCTTTCAAGTACTCTTTAGCCACATGTGTAGCCACAGGCTAATGATTATACTGGAGCATCAAGAATTCAAAACAAAGGAAAACATGTCGAAGTGAAAGAACTGAGTAGAAGATATCAGAGGGCAACTCAGGATAACAAAGTATTATAATGAAATGTGCAGAGAGCTGGAATTGAAGACTTAAAAGGGAAGAGCTCACTCTGCATTGCTCAAACTGAACTGAAAAATAAGTTGAAGCCTCATGTCGCAATGTTGAAAGCTTCTATGGGCAATATATTGACGGACGCAGAAAGCATCAAAAGAAGATGGAGGGAATACACAGACTCACTATAACAGGAAGGATTGATTGACACTGAAGAATTTCAGAAAGTACCATATGAACAGGAGCCAATGGTAATGAAGGAGGAAGTGGAAGCTGCATTGAAGGCACTGGCATAAAATAAGGCCCCGGGAATCAAAGAGAAACCAACAGACTTCTTTTGCAGCCTTGGATGCACTCACCAGTCTATGCCAGGAAATTTGGAGGACATCTGTTTGGCCAACAGATTGGAAGAGGTCCATATTTGTTCGCATTCCCAGGAAAGGTGATTCAACTGAATGTGGAAACTACCAAACAATAGTATTAATATCACACGCAAGCAAAATATTGCTGCATTAAAAAATGGCTAGAACAGTATATAAATAGGGAATTGCCAGAACTTCAAGCAGGATTTAGAAGAGGTCATAGCACCAGGATATCATTGCTAATGTCAGATGGATCTTGGCTAAAAGTAAGGAATACCAGGAGAATGCTACTTGTGTTTTGTTGACTATGCAAGGCATATGTCTGTGTGGATCATAACAAGCTGTGGCTGACATTGAGAAGAATGGGAATCCCAGATGCCTTACCTGGAGCAGGAGGCTGTTGTGCAAACAGCAAGAGAACACTGCATGGTTTAAAATTCAGAAGGGAGTGCATCAGGGTTGTTCTATTTCTCCATAACTATTCAGTATATATGTTGAGCAAATTATCCAAGAAACTGGACTCTGTGAAGAGGAGTGTGGCATCAGGATTGAAGGGAGACTCATCAATAACCTGTGTTATGCAGATGACACAACATTGCTTGCTGAAAATGAGGAGGGCTTGAAGCACTTGTTGCAGAAGCTCATGTAGCCTTCAGTATGGATTTTATCTCAGTGTCGAGAAGACAAAGACTCTTACCACTGGGCCAATAGATAGCATCATGATGGATGAAGAGAGGATTAAAACTGTCAACAGCTTCATCTTGCTTGAGTCCACAGTTAACACCCTCAGTCAGAAAATAGGAGTCAGCAAATAGGAGATTCATTGTACTAGGAAAATCTGCAGTTAAGGATCTCTCCAAATTATTGAGGAGCAAAGCTGTCAATTTGAGGACTAAGATGTGTCTGAGTCAGACCATGGTCTTTCCAATTACTTGCTGTGCATCAGAGAGCTGGAAAATGAATAAGGATGTCAGAAAAGGAATTGACGCCTTTGAGCTGTGGTGTTGGAGAAGAGCACTGAACAGTGCATGGATGGCCAAGAGAATGAGCAGATATATCTTGGAGAGGGTGCAGCTGGAGTGCTCGTTGGAAGCAAGAATGATGAGGCTTCACCTCACATACTTTGGGTATGTTATTAGGAGGGGCTATTCCTTGGAGAAGGACATGATGTTGGGAAGGGTGAAGGGTCGGCAAAGGAGAGGAAGACCCTCAACTAGGAATTGACACAGTGACTGCTGCAGTGGGCTCTTGTGTGTCAGGAAGAGTGAGGATGGTGCAGAATAGAACAGGTTTCAGACCTTTGATCATGGGGTCACTATAAGTTGTAGTCGACAGCATCTAACAACAACAAATAGTGGTTGCTCTGTTGATCCGCATAGATCTGTATTGTGCTTGGGTATATGTAATACCTTTCTAAAAGGCATAAAATGCACAGCTGTAAACTTGGCTGTTGTGACAGAATGTAGTACTCCTAGCATCTTGACAATACTGACTTCTAACAAAAATTTACTGAGATTAATTAAAGCCTTGTTGCCAGGTAAGGAGAGAACTTCAGAGGCTGCTGCAGTGAAAAGAAATGGAGGTCCCTTTTTACCAGTGTTGATCATGGAAACTGCTGCAACAATACTAATGGGATGTAAGCAGGCAGGCACCCCTTGTCTCAGAGGCCTATTATCTGACCCTTCTTTGAATAGAGAATGGTTTTAAAAGGTGCACATACACCATGGTCCATTTATGTAATCTGCAGCCTTGATGTTTGTTTCATACTTTCACTATTCATCAGATATTCAACACCAAGCTTTGCCAGCAGGCTCATGGATGCAGAAATTCTAGGATGGAATCAATATGTATACCCAGGCACTGCTCCTGACCCCATAGAGTCGGAGCATGGTCCTGACAGCTGGCTTGTGTTGGTACTTGTTCTGCACCAGGAACTCTGAGACGAAGACCTCATCATCTGTTCTCTTACTTAATACCCCTCATGTCCCTAAGGCTTGAGTAATTTTGCTTTTCCCATTGACATCTTCTGAAAGGGCATGACTGAAATAAGGACATCAGGGAACGATGAGAATAAGGCTAATTCATTTTTATTTTTAAAAATTGCCAGGGACCTGTTCATTGGTAGAACATTTATACATATTGGCAATATTTTTACCTTTTGCAGTGTTTGCAAATGCTTGCTTTTTAATAATTAGAAAAATAGCGCATTAATTGAATGCTGCCTAAAAATGAAAAGCAGTTGTGTGTTTATGCTATATATGTTTATGTTCATTTTATATACTACTTATATTTAAAAAAAAAATCACATCTTCCAAATGGCATTTGCTTGATTTTTAATGTTATAAGTAAATGTATTTTCAAATAGTTGCTATTATTTAATTAATCAGTAAAATCAGCTTCTAATTTGTAAGATTATCAGTTAGCCATTAGAATAGCTATAAAGCTATATTTAAGTATGAGCATTTTCAGAGTTCTACAGCACAGGATTTATGTGAAATGGTATTTTAATTACTTTATTCATTCTGTGTAGGGGAAATGAACTTTCCTTTCTCATGGCAGTATTTCATTGTAATTATTGGTTACTCATAATTATCTGTACTTTTTTCCCATGGCAGAGAATAAGTAGTGTTTTCTGCAATAATATGTATTAAATTCCCTAATATTTTCTAAATTAGTTTGTATATGTATAGTGTTAGTCTGCACAGCAAATAGCTAATTGCTTTAAATTAAATAAACCTCAAACTTACTAAAACAAAATTATAGTTTATTTTTAACTTTCTTTTTAGGAGCCAGGAGATAATGGATTGTACTGCTAAATATTGTTGAAGCATATTTTGCATTAGGATTTTGGAGTTGATGGTTTATCAGGTTGATGGAGATGTTAATCCTCTGACTGTCCATTTTCTCATTGGTCTTGCTATAACTAGGAGTTTGGTGCATTTTCTCTTCATTACTTATGCCCTAGCATATTCTTTCTGACCCATTAAATGAAGCCCTGGACAAAATAAGTGGAGAGAACATTGGTTTTTACTGCTTTGGTGAGGTGGAGGGCATACAGGTGTAGATGGTCTGAAGAATAGTGCTTTTTAGTTTGAGTAGAAAAGCCAGATTAGTCATTCTGTATCTGAGGCTTTTATGTTTAAGTGAACCTTTTTCTTCCAATATTGTTGGGAATCAACTGCTTATTTTGCCTTTTCATAAATTTATTTGAAATATAAAGTGGGAATAGAAAGCCCGTGAGATTCACTTTTAAGATTCCAACTGGTTAGTTAAATAAACACCAAATGTTTCAGCTCTTTGTGTTACAGGATAAAGTACAAGATTAGAGGGATAGTACAAAACATAAGAAGGAAGATAAAGCTGGTACGGTGTATGTCCCTTGGATGCTATATGTTTAACCAAAATAGAATCTTTCCTTTTTTTCTACTTAAAAATAACTGTACCTTTTTTTTTATTTTTATTTTTTTTTATTTTCCTAAGACTACAGAAGTGAAAGCAAGAAGTACTATAAGAGACCAGGTTTGGGTTTTAGTTTTTATCAGTCATCTATTGACAAAAAAAGATAGCATGCATAGCAGCTTGTCTACTGAAGGGTTACATATTTTTAAGTGCCGAAGTTTATAATTTGAAATATAATTTTAACTGTGAACTCTAGTTTAATAGCACAGAGTTTCTTCAATCTCTTTAGCTGAACCAGTATGAAAAGAGGAATGATCTTAACAAGTTTTTCATCTGGTCACAGTGTGAAAGACATTCAAAATTATGGTGGCTATACAGCTTTATAGGTTTTCAAGCCATCTCTTTTTTAAAAAAAAAAAGTATTTTTTGTGTGTGTACCATCAAATCAGCTCTGATTGGTACAGGAGATTATCCCTCCTTCTCCATCATAGCATCTGATGGATTCAAAACGCTTACCTCTAGGATTGCAGTGCAGCTTCTTGCCACTAGGCCACCAGAGCTCCTTCAAGCGATCTCTTAAAGTCAGTCTTTAAAGATACTCCTGAATGTTGTTGTTGTTGTTGCTGTTGTTGTTGTTGTTGTTGTTATGTACCATCGAGTTCCCTGCGACTCATAGTGCCCCTATGTACAATAGCTCTGAAGCCTGCCATGTCCTGAGCTAGTCTCCAACACACCTACTCCCATTGCCCCAGTTGCTGTATCAGTGCATCCCATCTCGGATCTTCCTCTCCTGTGCTGTCCCTCCACTCTTTTGAGCATGATGTCTCTCCAAGATTCAGTCCCTCTTGGCCACATGCCCAAAGTATTGTGAGACAGAGCTTCAAAATCCTAGCCTCCAGGAAGAAACTTGGTTTCACCCTCTCCAAGACAGACCTATTTGTTTCCTCTCTGGTCCATGTTCAAGACTCTTCTCCAGCACCACAACTCAGAGACATCAATTCTTCTTATGTCATTTTTAGTCATTGTCCAGCTCTCTGATTCATAGCAAGTAATTGTGAAGATAATCGCCTGGGTCAGGCACACCTTAATCTCTAGACTGACATTGTTGCTTTTCAGTACTCTGGAGAGGTCCCTGGCAGCACATTTACCTAATTAAATTTGTCTGCTGATTTCCTGATGCTGGTGCCTAGAGTATTAATTATGGAGATGAACAAGCTGTAATCATTAACAACCTCAATCTCTGTCTCTCATGGTGCTGCCAATTAGCCAAAATTTAAAAATCTTTGTCTTCTTGATTTTGAGCTTCAATCTGTATTGAAGACTACAGTCCTTGACCTTCTGCAGCAAGCACTTCCAGTCCTCCTCAGTTTCAGCAAGCAGGGTTGTTTCAGCTGCATAACGT
Source organism: Elephantulus edwardii (assembly GCF_000299155.1). Lineage (NCBI taxonomy): Eukaryota > Metazoa > Chordata > Mammalia > Macroscelidea > Macroscelididae > Elephantulus > Elephantulus edwardii. Next base: position 32,928,867 of record NW_006399760.1, read on the forward strand.
AGGCTATTGATGAGTCTTCCTCCAATCCTGATGCCACATTTCTCTCCATAAAGCCCAGCTTCCTGAATGATCTATTCTGCATATAGATTGACGAGATATGGAGACAGGACATGTCCCTGATGCACTCATTTCCTGATTTTGAACCATGCAGTGTTTCCCTTCTCTATACTGAGGACTGCTTCCTGGTCCTATAGGTTTCACATAAGCACAATTAAGTGTTACAGGATTCCCATTCTCCTCAAGGTTAACCATAATTTGTTGTGATCCCCACAGTCAAATGCCTTTGCATAGTCAGTGAAACACAGATCAATATCTCTCTGATAGTCTTTGCTTTCTGCCAAGATCTATCTCACATTGATGATAATGTCTCTAGTACTACAGCTCTTCTCAAAATCCACCTTATATTTCTGGTAGTTCTCTGTCAATGTACTATTCCAGTAATTTCTGATAACCTTCAGGATTTTGCTTTTGTGTGGTATGAGTGATAATTGTACGATAATTTCCACACTCTCTCGGGTGACCTTTTTTTGGAATGGGAATAAACATGCATCCATTCTAGTCAGTTGGCCAGGTAATTATCCTCTAAATTTCTTGGCACAACCTGTTGAGCACATCCAGGGCAGCATCTGTTTGTTGAAATATGTTTATTATTCCACCAGTTCCTGGGACTTTATTTTTTACCAAGTCCTTCAGAGCAGCCTGAACTTCCTCCTTCATCTCTATTGCCTCTTGATCATATGTTGTTTGTTGAAATTCTTCTGTGTCAGCCAGTTGTGTTTTGTTTGTTTTTGTTTTTTGTGTTTTGGTTTTTTTTGCACAGTGACTGTATACTAAGTTTATAAAGCCACGGGGGTGGGGGGGGAGATGATAATGAGGTGCTAAGTTCTACAGCTAAAAGAGAAGTTGGAAAAAAATACACAGCATAAAATGGGTTCCTCACCGCCCCCCAAAAAAATGAGCACCTGCTATCTCTTATGTATATGTGTAACAGGATATACTGAGTGATGGATGATCCTAGAGCACTTGCTCCACAGGATACTTACCTGATGAAAGAACATTACCAGAAGTTTCATATTAGAATTTTACAAGACCAGTAACTTATTAATTGCAAGTACAGTTTTCAACAACAAGCAGTGACTATACACGTGGACCTTAGCAAATGAAACACACAGTAACCAAAATTACTACATCCATTGCTAGGAGAAAAGGGAGAAGCTTTGTATCAGTCAGAATAAGGCAAGGGACTAGCAGTGAAATGGACCATCATTTAAAAGAACAGAAGGTTTCAGAAAAGCTGCTCAAAAGACAAAGTGTTTTAATAAATGTACAAAGACCTGGAACTAGAAAATAAAAAGTGAAGTACTGTTAAACAGAACAAGGGCATAGTGTGTGGTTTTAAAACAGAAGAAGTGTATATCAGGGGTAATTCTTTCATGTTTGGTATAGTAGAAGTTCATTAAGAAAGCGATGACCCAACACTGACTTTCCAGGGAGATATGGTCCCCTCCCCCTTCCTTCCTTTTTCTTTCACATGGCCTATCTCTATCTTCCACCATATCTACCTTACATTAGTTTAATAAATCTTTTTGAGCCAAGGTTTTCAGGCAAAGGGCTTGCTAAGGCCTTGGGCATGAAAAACTCTACCACAGCAATGTCACAAGAAAAGGCAGACTATCTCACACCCTAAACAAACCCAAAACAAGATAGCACACACACCACCACCACCACCCCGAAAAAAATGCACAGTATCAATGGATTTCCTGAAGCCAGAAAGTCTGATGAAACTTTCTGACACAGAATCCAAAAGAACAATGATTGAATAGTTTCAATGGGTAAAAGATAAACTCAAAGAAGAATTACAGGACTCTGCAAGCAAAACCAAAAGGAACTTAAACAATCCAAGACAAAGCAGATAAAACAAATGAGATATTAGAGGCTCTGGAGAAAAACATGTTTTGCTAAATTAAAAAGAAAGAGGACTCTACAAGGGGATGGATTGACATAATGTTAACAACAGTGAGTTCAAACATAGGAACAAGGGGAGGAGGATGCAGGTCCAAGCCATGCTTCATTCTGTCATACAGAGGATTTTATGAGTCAGAACTAAATTGGTGACAACTAACAATGTATTTTATTAATTTACATTTCCCTTAGGGATGCAATTATTTATCATCTTTTAAAAAATGTTAACACATAGAATTCCAAACCTGTAAAATAAATAGAAGCTAATCCCATCTTTATACATTAAGGTGTATATATAAGAATGACAGTGCCTTGCAAAGAATAAAATCACACGGAGGAGTGATGCTACTACTTACATTGATTTATGGACATATATTCTCTGTCCAAGCTTGTTGTAGAAGCTTAGTGCCTAGTAGTCACTTTAGCTCTGTGTATGTTTCTGCTGATCTCTCATTACCTGTGATGAAGAAACACCCTGGAAATAGCAAGGAGAATTGATGAGTTCTCAGGTCTGAGAAGTATCTTTTTGCCAGGGTCAGATGTTAGGAGTATCTAGGAGTAGAAGCAAGAGCATTAAAAAAAAAAAAAAAGAAGAAGTGCCAAGGTTTTTTATAAAGAATTGGAGAACTTTAGTCATCAAATCCAGATTTCAATGTGCTTAAGAACCACCCTCATCTTAGTCATGTTTCCAGATTGTGTTTATGACTCAGTCTAATTTTCTGTAGCAATTTATCTAATTTTATACCTATAGTTTATAATATGAAAGGTTTTACTTAACACAAAGCAGGCTCTGCATTAAATTTTATTGGCATACATTTATTCTCTGAAGTAGCAGCTAGTGTATTGGTTGCAGCAGCTCTCTCCCAGTGTGTAAGTTTGTGGTGTGAGGAATTTAACAGGCTTTCCCTGAATGAGTGATCTCTGTTGGCTTGGGCTACAGGGTATAGTGCTTTTAATCCAAAATGCCTCTCTGGCTGTTGGAATCCACGAGTGGCTCAATGGGAGGAGAATGGGCAGTCTCCTCTCGTGCACCTTACAGCCTCTCAGAAGTGTGATGGAGGGTAAGTTAGGAATCTTTTCCAACTAGACAGCAATGAGTTTGAGTTTAAGGTCTCCACTGGAAGAACATTTCTCTATGGCCATTGTTATTTTTAATTCCATCAGAAGCACCTCATATCTGTTTTCAGAGGCAATAAATCACATGAGAGGAGATTGCTCATCCTTCCATGGAGATTTAATCAATGTACCTTGGGATTGCAGCACAGCTTCTTACCACTCATTCACTGTAGCTCCATAGAGGCATTAGGAGCCCTTTAATGATGAGGGGTCTAGGAAGTGACCGTTGGCCTGTACAGCGTCAAGACAGGCAGTGGTCAGCAGGTTGCTTGCTACCCGTGTGACTGATTCCTGCTCTGACAGGCACTGTGGTGGGTGCTGAGTGTTAAGTAAAGATGATCTCGTTAGCAGGAAATATGACAGCCCCACTCTGGGAAGCCTTAGCCATGTGTCTGCCTCTTTGTCACCCCAGGCAGCTATGCTTCATCCCACTCTGTCTTCTGTCTTTTCCCTTTTCTCCTGTTATCTAGGTCAGGACAGACCTCCAAAGAATCATTTCTCATCCTTAACTCTCAGATCCCTTACAAGTCCTCTAATACTTTTTCCCTGAAACATCAAATGTCTTTTAAACACAAAACCTTTTCTTCAAACAGAGCACAGAGTACTGAGAAGGCCTCGCTATGGAGCTGTTCTAGGTGAATGGAAGTGGGGCCTAGCCAGTACCACAGCTTTCTCCTACCCCATCCCCCACATGGCTGACCCTGGCGAGTCCCGTGAAGGGAGCACAGCTTTAAACCATTGCTGGAAAACATTTTTATGTAGAAACATGCAGCAATTTTAGGAGACTGTGAAGAAATAACTCAGTCTGTGGTGTTTTAACTTCATTTCTTATAAACCCAGAGTGTTAACCAGGATCACATCTGAGAACATTATAGAAGCAAAGGTCTGGTGTAAGCTGACACTTTCTGAGATGAGGCAAGGTCTTTACTTCTCTCCATTCTGAACTGTCTAAGTTCCCCTATCCATTGTAGAGAGAATCACTCTGTCCCTGAATTGATGACCTGCTCCTGAAAGTTGAGTTCTAAAAGCCGTGATTGGGTACCCTAGTTCAGAACATAGGAGAGAAGGGGTGAACATCCTTGAGGAGCAAGGGGAGCCACATCAGTGAGGTTGCAAAATCAGCCAAGTAAAAGGAAAGGAGTTGTGAACACAGAGGCAGAGCACAGCAAGGGACCCCAGACCTTTGCCCAGGACAGAGCTGCCATCTCTAACCATTAACTTACCTCATGAGATTGACTCAGAAAGAACCAATCAATACAGACTTGCCAGAGGAGACTTGTCTTCACTCAGTTTATACTGTTGTTTTGTTTTGGGGGTTCCCCCCCTCGTCGTATTTCCTGTTTTATATATATTTTCTTTGATTTTAACAAAAGTTTACAGAAAGGTCGTGTTTTCATTCGTTTATTGCTGTATATTTTCCTCCCTTTATGCCTCTCCACAGTCCACTTTGCAGTGCACCTCTTGTCCCAGATTGTTGTCATACATTCCTCTCAGACAGTTCTTCCCCTTATCTGTTCCAATATGGTGTTTATTATCAATCCACTCTTGTCCTATTCTCCCTCCAACCCCCCATGTCAGTCCTATTTTATAACTGCAATGTTATTTGTCCTTTTGTGACTAAGATATTTCAGTCAGAATAATGTCTTCCAAGCTTACCTATGTTGTGTAATGTTTTATGAATTTACATTGTTTTGGTTTTAACTGTCTTTGCTTTAACTTATTTCTAAGGAGTACAGGGAGAGGATGAGGGTAGGTGGGGAGGGAGACAGTTCTCCTATACCTCCCTTGTTTACAAAAGCCTTATAGCTTTTTCAGAACCCAGGAGGACTGAATAGACAGTTTTCAAGCTGAGTTCTTTGGCTGCTGTACACTGGAACACTGGTTCCTGGTCTCATCTTTGCCACAGCCTTCTTGATCTTTAACATTCCTATGTCTGATTCTCTCCCATTGACTTGAACAGATCTGACCAACTCATCCCCTGACCATAGGGCCACAACATGTTTCTGTGTTGATAGTTTAAAAGCACTATCCAGATTTTTGAGCCACTGGACATGAACGTGTCAGGATGTCAGGGCTCTGCAAGACTTGAGTGCAGACAACTGGCTTCCTCACTTTCTCAGGAAAATGCATAGGTGTGAAATTACACTATTGTTGTGTACTATTGAGTTGAAGACAACTGACCGTTCCATAGATTTTCAGAGCCTGTAAAATTACACAGGAGTTTGCCCATCTTTCTCCTGTGAAGCAGTTGATAGATTTGAACCATGTACCTTCTTTGGTACCAGCAGCCAGGAAATTAAAAAACTAATTGCACTGGAAAAGACTGCTGTCAGAGACTTTTCCAAAGTACTGAAGAGCAACGATGTCAGTCTGGATACTAAGATGTGCTTGATACAGGTCATAGTCTTTGCCATTACTTGCTGTGCATCAGAGAACTGGACAATGACTAGGGATGATAGAGTTGATGCCTTTGAGCTGTAGTGCTGGAGAAGAGTATTGAATATACCATGGTCTGCTAGGAGAAATAAATAAGTTCATCCTGGAGAGGATAAAAACAGGCTGCTCCTTGGAGGCAAGGATTCTGAAGCTTCATCTGACATACTTTGGACATGCTGCAAGGAGCAATCAGTCCTTGGAGAGGGATGTCATGCTTGGGAGTGTGGAGGAGAGGAAGACCCTCGATTAGATGGATTAGTTCAATCACTGGGGTAATGGGGTTAGGTGTGTTGTAGACAATATGATCAGCAAGCGATAGAGCAGGGTTTGGGTCGCTATGAGTCACATGTTGCTTGACGGCACATAACAGCAACAACCTTCTTCAGTGGGTGGGGGTGAAGTAAAAATATTGTAATTCAGGTTAGTAGCAGAACACAATCAGGACAGCTTCCAAAATGTGCATGCAGGCACCTCAGCCTTGAGTCTCCCAGCTTTAGACCAGTGTTACAAAGTTCTCAGTCCTGCCAATATTGATTCTTCCCACCTCCCATTCCAAAATGTACAAGCTTAGACAAAGGCCTCTTACTTTAGCTTTTGTTCTGCCCATTGGGCTTGGGGGTAACAGCCAGCTCCATCTCATATCAGGTCTTTCCAGTCCTCTGCTTCAGTTATGGCCACTGCTGCTGTGAATGTAGCTGGAGCAAGAATGTCTGGTCCTGAAGGATGTCCTACATTCTCTTGCTTCTTCTACTTTTTCACCGCTAGGGAAAGTCTTGAACCGTGTACTTTTGAGCTGGAAGCACAATTACTTATCACTAAGCCATCAGATCTCCTTATCAGTACAATAAGCTATATGTAAGCCTTAACAGTACAATAAGTTATATATAATATTTCATTTATTATTAATCACCCTCTATCTTCAAGACAGAAATAACAATAACTTGCACTTCTAAAGCACAAGTCTTAACAGGGAAATAGAAATGTTTATACCTTACCTAAGTGTAGACAATAAAGCAAATAAAATAGCTCTCTATGCTCGTATAATTACTGCAAGTGTTATGCGTAAGCTTCCTAGTAGCAAAAGTAAGACTAGGAAGCATGATGAAGAGAAACATCAGGTGTCTGAAAGATCAGGGGATGGGGGATTACTTTTTGTCCCAAATACTAAATAGTTCTAAAAATGCTTTGTCACATAGAACATTGAGTCTTGAGCTCAGTTAACCCAATAGAAACTTCACAAAAATCACAGATGCATTATATTGATGACACTTTACAGCACCATCATCCCCCCAACTCCCATCCATCCCTTCTACTCACAGAGTAACTCATATTTTGCTTTACAAACCATGGTCATCTTGCCTGGTAGAGCATAAGATGTGTAACTTCACAAAATTGTAACAGACTTCATGTTACTGCCAGAAGTGTGTATTTATTCACTCGCATTTTCTAGTTTCTTTCCTGGTTTGAAATATAGACCGTAAATTAATTTTGGAAGAGGCAGGATTCACATCTAATAGCATTAATCTGTTTATATTATTACTGAAACTATAAGATTTCTAAATGGTGATTTCCCATTCTTTTTTAGGAGTTCTGTGGAATTTATCATCATGTGATTCTGTAAAGATGACAATCATTCGAGATGCTCTCTCAACCTTGACAAACACTGTGATTGTTCCACATTCTGGATGGAATAACTCTTCTTTTGATGATGATCATAAAATTAAATTTCAGACTTCATTAGTTCTGCGTAACACGACAGGATGCCTAAGGTATTCTTTATTTCTTCTTTCCACTTAATTCTGTGGTTAAATAATACATGTCATTATAGATAAATTAATTTTATTAACAATTGAGTTTCCAGTTTTGTTTCAATATTTAGGCCAGTTAATTTTGTTATCCTATGAGGAAAATATTAGGAGGACAGACTTGTGGGCTTAAGAAAGTTATCTTACAAATGACTCTTCGGTGAATTATTCAGAAAGGCCCTTTCAGTCTGAGATTACTGCCAAAATTCCAATGTTTTTTCACTTGAACAGCATTTTTCTAGTTTTCTAGTTTATCTAGTTTATCTAGTTTATCTAGTTTATCTAGTTTATCACATTCTGATTGCTAATGTGTTTGCAGCCTGGTTTTTGTTTAAATCCCAGACATGATAGCTATGATCTTTTTGCCTTTAAAAGGGTATGAAGATGTATATGATTTAAACAAACCATGGCTTTGAGTTTTATAAAGAAATGAAAATAAACCCAGACACTATTTTTCACCCATTACCTGTAGCATTTAAAATGTGTACAGCCTCCTCTAAGTGCACATAATCTTGCTCATTAATTGCCATTAACCTGTACTGGCTTAGTTTCTACCCCATTTTCCAGCCTTCCAGTGCCTTAGGAACTTGAAGCAAGTCTTAGGCGGAGGCAGTTAATGGTAAAGGGCATAAGCTCTAGTTTCAGGCTGCCTGACTTCCAGTATCATCTCTCGGCCTGTTTCCTCATCTTTAGAATGGACATAGTGATAGCATCTTGGAGTTGTGAGGAGGTGGCAAGATACTCATGCTTAGTGTAGTCTGGCACACGGTAGAACTCAAGTGTGTACCACATGCCATTTAAGTTGAGACCTCCAAGCATCTCTACAACAGAGACTTCAGGAGAGGGAAAACATGACTTATACTGCTGCTCTGAAGCCACTGTTCCAGAATTGTGAATAATGACTTGACTCCTTGACTAAAACACACAGGGAGGACAGAGAAGAGAAGGTGACAAGTGCCAGGTCGTAGAAAGCAGACCAGCTCCTCTTAGCCGAGATGTCCATGTCACAGGGACACATCATATCACCTACGGGTCATCAGTCGAGCAGCATCTGCTGCTGCAGCTGCGAAAACCATGATCCCTCCTCAGTTCACAGGCTTCAGAAAAAGCCCAAAGGTTCTCCCTCAGTGAATCAGAGGACTATGTACTTTCGGTAATACCTCTGTGTGTCCAACACTCATTCAGGTCCTCAGAAATCAAAGGAAGGAGTTTGCATTTTATTCTGAGTACCATGGGAAACCATCAGGATTTTCCACAGGGCAGAAGAGATGGTACTGGTTTCTGGGTATGTTATGGGTAACAAACAGTGGTTGAAAATAGACATAGACATGGGCTAACACAGTGATCACATCTCCGACATGAAAGTGAGAAGTAAGCAGATTGGGATGGTTTTTCAGAGAGAGAAGGGATGAGGAGAAGGAGGGAAAAGAGGAACACCTTAATCTCTGGCTGACTGGATCAGTGGGGTTCGTAGAAGTGCCATTGGTGATTTCAGAGAGAGAAGAGAAGTAATGTTGGAAGGGATATGCACCTAAGGGTTCTGTTTGGCCACTTACATTTTGAGATTACAGTTAGATATCTGTGCTCTAATGCCAAGAAAACACAAAGGTAAATCAGTCTAGAGTTCTGAAAGAGATAGAAGTGTACGAGTCATAAACCACCTGAGAGAATGCAAAGATTAAACCACAGAGGAGGATCAAAATAGAGCCAGGGTCATTTTAGGAGATCACACAAGCACAAGGCACAAAGAAGCAAAGGCAGCCAGAGAGAGAAACCAGAAAGTGTGGTATCCCCAGAAGCTCTAGAGGAAATGAGAAGGCCAGCCACTGGGTGGAGTTGAGACAGGCACAAGAGCAGAGGAGGGCAGCAGGGAGCAGTGTATCCCTGGCCACCGAAAAACAAAGGGGTAAAGGAAGAGTCAGAGATTCCTAGGTGGCACAAATTATTAAGCACTTAAGTTGTTGCTTACAAGTTAATGGTTCATGTGTACCTAGATGTTCCTCAGAAGACAGGACTGGCTATCTGCTTCTGAAAGCAGAAACCCTGGGGTATAGTTTTACTTTTGCACATAAGGGAGATATGAGTCAGAATGGACTTAATATGAAAACCAATAAAAAATATTTTATTGGTTATATTTTTTAATGTTTAATATATATTTAATATATTTATTTAAATTTTTTTTTATTTTTTTAATAAAAGTACATATAAGTGAAAAAACAACAACAAAAGAATGGGCTTAATAGAAACTAACAACAATAAAGACACGTCATTCTGGATAGTCTTAATTTTGCAAGTTTCTCTGTAAAAACTGAGAGTCCATGTGGAATCTATCTTATTGAGTCATAAGATATGTCAGTAAAACTTGGTCTCAACTTAAGAAAATACACTGATAAAAAAACTTACATGGATGAGACGGAAATTTTCAAGCATGCTTATAACTGAGAAAACTGGTAGCTGAAGCAGATACCTATTTCATTTGAGGTATTTCTACAAGAAATATGTTCTTTGTTCATTCAAGACACATTTAATGATCACTTAGGACAAGCCAAACATGGTAATATGTGCACGGGAGTGGGCACAGCTTGTAGACTAACGAGAGAAATAGAGCAAGCATGAAACAACAAGTGTAGCTTCTGTAAGACAAACACTTTAACACTGTTTTATGTGTAGTAACTCTTCATCCTCAAAGCAACACCATGAGGTAATTTCTGTTATTTTCCCCTGTTTACATATAAGGAAGCTTAGGCACATAACCTCCAAAAAAATTAATTCCAATGAGAATTGAAAGTTCTATTTGTGTAGGTAATTAGCAGCTACTTGTAGTGAACTTCCAGTATATTAAAATGCAGGTTTCAGCCTGCCTTCTCAACCCCGATCACTGCTATAGGCTGCCTTATCTCTCAGATCTTTAGCATTGGGCAATGTGGCTAATAAGTCACTTCTTCATCTCAGCATCTCTCATGTGTCTCCACCATTTAGGAACCTCAGCTCTGCAGGGGAGGAAGCCCGGAAGCAAATGCGATCCTGCGAGGGACTGGTGGACTCGCTGTTGTATGTGATTCATACATGTGTGAACACATCTGATTACGACAGCAAGGTTAGTGTCTGACAGGCCCTGTGAGAACGTGATGACAACAGCTGTCCGGTGCTGTTTGCGTGTTGTGTTAGCCTCCTAATTTTTTGTATCCTTTCCAGAGGCAAAATGTCCAAAGTCAGTCTGCCAAAGGGTGGTGGTCTAGCCATCGGATAGATAGGAAGACACGTTCTTGTTTCTCAGTTTCTGGTAGCCCACATGCTCCTTTGCTTGCAGATAGATCTTCACGCAACCATCCTCTTGCTCACTGTCTTGCAGGTGCATTTGCTCTCTCACTCGCTCACTCACTCACTCACTCACTCAACTTTCTTTCTCTCTCGACTCTGACATAACTTCTTTTTTTAAGGATACCACTCAGGGAGCTCTGATGGCCTAGGGACTATAAACTGCACTGAAATCCTGAAGGTGTTGGTTCGAATCCACCAGATGCTGTGCTGGAGAAGGGGGTGCAATCTCTTTCTGTGCCAGTTGGATCCGATTTCAACGATACACAATAAGAAAGAAAAGGGGAAAAAAGAATAAAAAGTAAAATTTTTTAAAATTATACCACTCAAATGGAATTAAGATACTCTACTCTCTACTTGAATCTCATGCTAACATGTTAACATGGTAATCTCATGTTAACATGTTTCTATCAAATTTATTCCAACTCACAGCAACTAAGGACACAATGGAATTGCCCTAGGGGGTTCCCAAAGTTGTAAATCTTTACAAAGGCAGGCGGCAGCGTTTATCTTCTGTAGAGCAGGTGGTGAGTTTCAACTACCAACCTTCTGTTTAGCAAGCAAATCCTGTGTCCTCAGAGTTCCTTGCTTAACTAACAACCAATTTCCAAACAAGATTACTATTCAATTTACTAGGAGTTAAGACTAACCTGCTTTTTGGATGCCACAGTTCGATCTATGATACATGCCATCTGTTCTAGAATTCTTGAACTTCTCGTTAAACCACATTCCAGATCAAAGGGAGAATCCCTGTGAAACTTTAAAATTACAGAAATATGGCAACTGACCTCTTCTGGTCCTCCTGGGTTCATGCTCACATTAATTACCCATGTAGCTATTTCTTCTGATTATCTGTCCCCTACACCTAGAGTTGAATGCATCTCTATTTTATTATCTAGTGAATAAAAGTTACTGATCAAGGCACTATCTTCCTCCAACTTCTCTGCTCTTCTGACTCCAAGGAATCCCTAACTCACAGTCCAGCTCCACCATTCCCAGGCACTATTCTGCATCTCAACCTGTGCCCTACACGTATTCCTCTGTTGCTCTGCTGGATGGTCTGTTCCAGCATGGACCCCTTACTCTCTGCCTGCCCCCTTCATTCCTGCACTGGCACAGGGCTTTCTACATCATCATCATCATCATCATCATTCCCCACCCTTTCCCAGCAGTGATGACCATCATTATTCTGCAGAAGGAGCAGGGATGAGGGAGATAAAAAGAAACAGGATAGAGGATAATATTGTCAGAAATGTCAAGGCAGGCAGATGACATGCTAATCAGGATAGGCTTATTTAGAAAAGTACCTACCTAAGAGGGTCTTGGATCATATCACGGATCTCAAAGAGAGAAGAAGAGTTGCTGCGTGGTCAGCTCAGGGAGAAGCAGGAGCAGTTCAAGGTGACATGAAAGCCAGGTTTTTGTCTGACCCTGATTGAACCCAAAGATCTGCTGGGTCCATCAAGAAAAGTAAAAAATTTGAAAGGGAGATCGCTGGGCAATAACCGAGCTGTGTTTTAGACACAATGAACTGAAATGACAATTGGCCTTCCAATTAGAGATCTTTAAAGGAACAAGAAACCACACACAGTAGGCAGATGTTAAAAGGAACATGATGACGCTTTCCAAAAAGAGAGGAGAGGAACTGAGAGATTGAAGGAGTGGACAGAGATGGAACTGTCTAGGAGCTGTCCCCAGACATGGTGGTGGTGACTCCTCATCACAGTGAGGATCCACAGTGCTGAGGTGCTGGCGTCAGGGACACATTTCCGTCCCTGCAGAAGAAACTCTGGGCATTTCCTCTTCCAGAACTTGTACATTTTATCAGCTTGAAGCCAGACATAAACATGTATTGAAGATGGCTCTATACTTAGTCATCTGGATATTCTAAAAAATTCTAGAATCTTAATTTCTTCTAAAAATCTTTCAGGTCTCTCTAATCTTTCAGGTCTCTCTAAGTTATCAGTAGCATTCCGCATGGGAGCCTTTTCTATTGATTTGCTACGATGGTTTTAATTATACGCTGTGTTGGGTTTCAGACAGTGGAGAACTGTGTGTGTACCCTGAGGAACCTGTCCTATCGGCTGGAACTGGAGGTCCCTCAGGCCCGGCTGCTGGGACTAAACGAATTGGATGACTTACTAGGAAAAGAGTCTCCCAGCAAGGACTCAGAGCCAAGCTGCTGGGGGAAGAAGAAGAAAAAGAAAAAGAGGACGCCACAAGAGGACCAGGTCAGCATTTTATTTGATGTAAAACTTGAGTTTTCTTTTTCTGAGAGTAACATGTCACATACTTGGCAACAGCAAGAATAGTAAAATCCTCATGACACAATTTCTGGACGTAGAATCCATGAGAAGTGGTGCTGCTCACCCACATATGGGCAGTCTCCTGCTGTGCGGCTTACGGCCTCCTAAACCTGCTGGAGGATCAGCCATGAGTCACTTCTGACTCAATGGTCATGAAGGTGTTTTAATACCTGAGTTCAGCAAAGATGATTCTAAGTGTTAGAGATCGTGTTGGGTTTGCTTCCATTTAATGTTTGCTGTTTGTGTTTCAGTGGGATGGAGTTGGTCCTATCCCAGGGTTGTCAAAATCCCCCAAGGGGGTTGAGATGCTGTGGCACCCATCGGTGGTGAAACCATATCTGACCCTCCTCGCAGAAAGTTCCAACCCAGCCACTTTGGAAGGCTCCGCTGGATCTCTCCAGAACCTCTCTGCTGGCAACTGGAAGGTAGGATGTCTTCTACTTGCCTACACTTCTTGATGTCTTTGCGTTCATTCAGATGAGCAATGAAGTGTCATAATTGTGTAGAATTTTTCTTGAATAGGGTAGGAGAAGACAACTATGGCTCTGGGGACACAAAGATAAATATAAAAATAATCTGAAATATCTCCACATTAGATATTTGAAGGCTAGTGAGAAGATTCCGTCAGTACTATGTCTGACCCACACGACCTGTGTACTGTAAGATGTTGATATGAGACATCTAGCCCAGTCTAACAGGATGAAGAAGAGGCCAGAAAAGAGAAGGTTCCTGAAGAGTACTCCTGCCCAGATGGAACCTAAAAGAATGAATGAAATTAATCCAGCAGAGTCTGACGTTTGAGATAAATAGAGGAGAAAGGTCTTGAGGTGAGAAATGGCAGTGTGGATCATGACGACAGGTGCTCATGGTTGCTAGAGCACAGGAACAGGGCAAAGTAGCCAGGCCAGAGCTGGCCATTCTCTGCAGGCCCAAGAGGCTGGGCTAGAAATGATGAGGCCACTTGAAGGGTTTAAGCCAACAAGTGGCACCAAGGGGCAGATTTATACAGTGTTGATGCATTTTAGTGATGGTGCGGAACAAGAGTTTGGAAACGGGAACAGTAGAGACCGAAATTCCATTTTGGATCCAGTGCCCTATTTGGTGAGAGATGATGAGGGTCCCCATTATAGCAGAGATCAGACAGCACGAGCACAGAAAGCACAAGTCACTACTGTTCTTCCAGGCTTTCACCGTGCCCCTCTGTGAGAAGTTTCCACATCCCCTTTGTGACTTCTTTTGCTTCTTTAGCCAGGGAATTGAAGGTTTCCTTATGTTACTGCTGTAAGAAATGTCTCAAAATTAGAGAGCTCTTCTAGCCTAGTGGCAAGAAGCTGCAGTGTGATCCCAGAGGTACGCAGTTCAAATCCACCAGATGCTCTGCTGTAGTAGAGATAATGTTTGATTTTGGCTACATTTCTGGTATGCTTCCCCAAAATTCAGAACCTTGACCATTCCATTATCCATGGTAGTGGAAAGTCTTGATAGGCTGAATTTGTTTCATGCAGACAGCCACTAAATTGATTATAAATAGATAATTAGGGTTAAAAATCGATGTGGTTATTTCTTTTCTTCTTCATTAAAGGGCTAACAGCCTAGTGGTTAAGCACTTGCTCTGAAGGAGGCCCCTCTGGCTTTGGATCCTGGCTCCTACTTAGTAATTGAGACTCGAGAGAGAAAAGTTACTTATCTGTTTCCTGTTTCTTCATCTGTAAAATGGCAGTATTACAAATTTCTACTTGATAAGGTGATTGTGAAGAATTGAAATAATAAATGAGGAAGACCTAGGACAATAACTGTCCTATCATGCTCATAAATATTTATGTTTAGACCCTGTGTTCACTCACAGCTTCTTATAACCAGAGGATCATCTGACAATTTATAAAGAGAAAATAAAAATAGATGGGATTTGAGTTGTTTCTGGGTTCATTTAGTGAATGAAAATTAGATGGCAACTTCGTTTAAAATACAAACAGTATATTGAAATTCTATTTAAAGTATATCAAATGATTCACTAAATTATAAAGACCCTCAGTAAGAAAATAAGATGATCATGGCCACATGTATTACCAAATCAGAGACTGGTTTGAAAGCAGTGACGTCTGGTGCTCCGGGAGGGAGACACTCGGGCCTCAGCTGAGCTGGTCCATCTTCAGATGAGACCGAAGGAGCCAGTTCTGTTGCCATTTCACGGAGACAAGCCAATTACTCTGCCGTAGTATGTTGCCACTGTAGGAAGGCATGTGTTCCCATCTACCCCACTTCTGAGTTCTTGTGATTTGGAATATTTGTTTCATATGAAAGGTTTTAATAGAGCTTTCAAATGCCTTTTTCCTCTTATTTGTATTGTTAAAATACATTAGATATTAAAACTGAGTAGTCAGTCCCATATCTTAAGTTTTAATTCATTTGAAGGACTAGAAGACATTTGTACTCATGACTTGTCCACAGCAGGAAAGTATTAGATGTTTTATGAACAACATCTGTCAGTTCTCCTAAATTTTGAAAGGTATTTTGTGTTGGTTGGAAACATCAGTTTAAGTTCAAAACAAAATTTCAGATCCTTTTGCTAATGTTACTTTGTGAAATTTTTGTTATGTTTGTCTTGCTGATGACATGGAAACCTTATGTTCAGAGACAAACTAAATCCTGAATGCAGAGGTATTTTGCATACAAATATATTCCTTTTTCCATTAATATACATAAGTTATGATGTTCAGTGTTTCTGGAGAATTCTCTTTCTTTTGAGACAAGGGATTTCATTCTCAATGATCTTTTTGACAGGGTACTAAAATATAAATTTGGTTGCAGGAAAAACTGACATGGCAGAAAGGCAAGTTTTCCTTTAATGTTGCTGATTGGTTACGGTCTCTGCCATCCAGTGTTGAGGCCCTGAGCTTGGCATGGGACTAACTACAAAGACAACACATAATTTTTCCTTAATCACTCTTGGGTGTCTGAGAGAGAAAGTGATCACCACCTTCCCTTTTCAAACTATCTGGCAGATGGTGGTTTGAGATTCTCAGGTTTTAGGGTTTTCTTCTCAAATCAGCCATCCTATCCTTTCTCCCAGCCTGCCATTTCCTCTTTACTGACATCACCGGTTTAATCTCCAATGGGAGAGAAAACATTTACTCTACTCTTTTGTGAACTTTTTTTTTTTTTTAGACTCCGGTCACATAATGAAAGTTGAATTCTATTTTGTATACGATTGATTGACCTCTTTTGTTTATTAGTTTGCAGCATACATCCGGGCGGCCGTCCGAAAAGAAAAAGGGCTCCCCATCCTTGTAGAACTTCTGAGGATGGATAATGATAGAGTTGTTTCCTCCGTGGCAACTGCCTTGAGGAATATGGCACTGGATGTTCGCAACAAGGAGCTTATAGGTATGTCCTAGTGATGCCACGCTACAAAGCAAGTGACCACAGTATTTAAGTGCTCTCTTGATTTATACAAATAAAACCACATTTAAATGTATTAACAAGTGAGTCCTAGTCTCCAACTGTTTGTGTCCTTTGTGACCGTTGGTTTGTTTTTTTTTTCAGTGCAGGTTTCAAAGCCGGATGCAGGCTTATAAATATTGATATCTTTGATCAGGAAGGGCAGAATTGCAGAAAAGCCAGTAATTTCATTGAAACATTGTAGTACTCCTTGTTAGATTTAATATCTCTGTGCCCAGAGAGAGAGAAAATTTCTTGAGCAAATAAATTAATTTCTCATTTGTATTTTTTGAAACTGCCATCTGCTAATAAACAAGATATACCCTGTTTCTGGTGGCTTAATGGTAAGGATCTGTGCTGTCAACCTAATGGCACGTGGTTCAAATCCACCAGCTGCTCTGGGGGAGAAAAGTGAGCAGTCATTTCCCATGCAGTTAAATGTCTGAAAAGTCCCTGGAGGTTCACATATAAATTGGTTCTGACTTGAGGGTACATACCAATACCACCACCATGGTAGCTCTGGTGGCCTAGTGGGTAGGCAGCTAAGCTTTAAACCCAGGGGCAGAAGATTTGAATCTACCAGCTGCAACGAGGAGAAAGATGGGCACTACTCCTCCCATGTGATTCCAGCATCTGAAAACCTGCTATAGCGCCAGATATTAGTTGCTTCTGATTTAATGACAGTGAGACAGAGAAAGGTCATATTCTAAATTAAAATAGAAAAAGCAATAATAACTACAATCCCAAAGGTGCATGGTTCAAATCCACCAGATGCTCCACTGGAGAAGGAGGGGCATTCTCCTCCTGTGCCAGTCAGATCCAATTTGACAGTACACAACAAGAAGGAAAAAAGGAAGGGCAATAATAAGGGATTTTCCTTCTCAGACCCTTTAAAATGTTGTCCTAAGACAGAGCCAGGGCCCTTTCTGCTCTAGGCAGTGTGGAGTAGGGCAAGGCAAATGAGGCTCCAATAGCATGAAACTTAAGGAGGTGTTTCACTCTCAGGTTTATGCAGTGTAAGATTGGCACTTGCTTAAGCCTAAAAGAGTGCCTCAGATTCTGTGCCTTATGTGGCTTGCTTGCCTCACCTGTCCTTGCCCCTGGGTGTTGTCACATCCCAAGCAGGGTGTGGAATAAAGAATAGATCAGAGGCCTTTGAATAGACCTAAGTTCAAGGTCTGTGCTTACATGCTGTGTAGCCTTAGATATCCTATATAACCCCAACTGGGCTCAATTCTCTCATAGAGATTGAGAGTGAAAGGAAATTCTTACTAGATTCCATCTCTAAAAAGATGCTGATGATACCTGCTAACCTAACAGTGGGTTAGCTGTGAAGATGAAATTAATTCATGAAGCAACTCCTTACAAACCACCAATGCTGCTTATAAGCTGTTGCTGCTAGCTATAAGCAGTTCACTGCTGTGCCCTTTGATAGGGAAACAGCTCTGATGACAGTTTAGGGGACAGGCAAAGGAAACTAGACAGTATTTTCTGTGGTTGGGTGTGAATATATATGGAGTCTGTAAAATAACCTGGCTATATGAGAGTGAAGGGGAGGAGAGAGAACAATATTTACTTCCAAGGGTTTGCTGTGAGATTTACTTAACAGCAACTTACAGGAATACCTATTGTACTATGCCTGACACAAAGTTAGCACAACAATAAAGCTCACTCCATTTCTGTTCCTCAGTAGCAAAATTGCTGTATTTAATCCTTACCTAGATTAACTTGCTCTTTAAACAGCTTTCCTTTGAGCCAGATCTTTCCTATTGGAGATGTAAGGACCTCCCTCTTCACAATCCAGCTTGTTTCAGCTTTTAATGGATGTGTTAGGACTATGAGTTTCCATGCAGCCCCAAGAGAGATATTTTTTAAAAATACTTTCGATACATTTGATTTTTCATGAGAAATGTGTGGAATTTAAGGATTCTTAAAGCTTTCGCATTCACTAGAATATTAAAGAACAAAGATGTCAGTCTGAAGACTAAGTCGACAAAACTTTGTCTCATACTTTGGGCGTGTTGCTAGGAGAGGCTGTTCTCTTTGAGAGGGACATTATGCTTAGAAAGGTCAGCAAAAGAGAGGAGGATCCTCAACAAAATGGATTAACACAGTGACTGCGGCAGTGAGCTCAAGTGTGTCAGAGATGATGAAGGTGACACAGAAGAAAGTTCAGATACGTGGTTCATGGGGTCTCTGCGATTGGTACTTGACTTGACAGCACCTAATAAAAACAATGCTAAACAGCTATGTGCCCTAGGAATATCTAACCACCATTTAAATTGTCACTAAAATTTTATTTTTCCATTAAGGTACTTTGGGATTTTTTTGTGTTTTGTTTTTGGGTGTTTTTTGTTTTGTTTTTTTTTTTTTAATTCTGGAAACTCTTGAGAATGAAAACACAGCATAATCAAATCTTTGGGAAATTGTAAAACTAGATGTTAATTTATATGAAGCGAAGCACACATAAAAAAAGAATAAAGAAATCAAAATTTACACCTTAATCCATTATCACTGACAATTAGAAAAAGAAGAGCAAGCAAAGCCTACGTACTTTGTTTTTTAACCCAGCTGAAGCATTGTTTCTTGAGTCACTTATTCCCCTGTAAAGATTCCTTGCTTCCTATGAGATTTGAAAAAACCCCCATTCCATATTTATGTAGCACTTCTGTTCCTAAGAACCATCACATTCTCTGAACCACACTTCTCTCTTCAGCTTTAGCAGTGGCCTTTCTTTTCAGAGCCATTTTTCACAAAGGCAAAGTTTCATCACTGCACAAGTTTTCTGGAGCTACAAGCACCACTGGCATTTGAACTGCCTTATCTCGAGCTTCATAGTGGTCAATTTAGAGTTTTGTCATAGCAAAATTATAGGTCATAGACCTTTCAGTCATTTGTGATTATTCAGAGTATTACTATTCCAAATTTCTGGATGGTATAAACCATTTTATATTGGCTGTTGACTTCAAGATTGGCATTTTCAACCCAAGAGCCTGGCAGTTTTTGTCCACAAAGATTATAGACAAGAAAACCTTTCAGTAGAGTTCTGCTCTGTGAAATAGGGTCACCATGTCTCAGATTTGACTTGATGACAACTGAATGGGTCATCACACCCCTATTGTCCACTGGCTTTCTCTTCACCCAGCCTATCAATCTTTGTTCCCCTTTCCCTCCCTTCTCATTTTGAATAACCCTCCTGGATTGATGCTATGTGTAAACCTTTCCTTAGCATCTTTTCTTTCTTTCTATTTTTATGAGTCAATCATATCTATTTTGTTCCATATCATTAATTATAATTCCCATATTGTCTGCCCATCCGTTCGTTCCACATTATCCTTCCCTTCATCCTATTCCAAGAAAATATTCATCATCTGTTCAATAATTTTCCACTCCCCCTGCCTCTGCCCTCAGTAACAGTACTAGAATGATTCTCTTAGTATGTAAACCTTCCTGTAGTATAGTGTTTTGTTTTCATTGGTTTTCTTGTTTTTAAAAATTTCCCATCTCACATCTAGTCTCAAAATCCACATTTATCTTCTGTGCTTAACAACAGCATCCCTGTTTTTTCACTCTTTATTAGAATATTTACTTTCATTCAGATGGAGCCTTCCTTCCCATTGACAAGCTGTAAATAACGTAGGCATGGAACTACGGCCTGTCTCCTTCTGTTTACCGTTGCATATAAATAGATCTTTAATAAAAAACCCATTTACCATCCACTCAATTATTGAGGGGAGGGGGGTGGAAACCTAAGTTAATATTTACTTGAGCTCTGCATAATTTCTTTGTTGGTAGTACAGTTCTTCCACTGTGTCGTTTAGTAATTGAAATTGAAAAACCTAGAGGTAATCTTGTTCAAAACGTGCAAGAGAAATTGAGTGTCTATAACAAAATACTTCAGAAACTAAGGGACTGCTCCAGTACTGCCCTACCAAGAATTTTATGATTATTGCCACTCTGCTGAGT
>NW_006399760.1:32952828-32954276 GCF_000299155.1 Elephantulus edwardii
GTTTTCCTTTCTGGCCCAGTGCACAGCTTCCCGGCTTCCCTTCCACCCAGGAATAATGCTTATTGTCTTCCAAGTAAATGAAAATATTGATGTAGCCACAAGTGTCACGCTGAATGACATGCACTCACCTTTTTTATTGTTTTGCATACAATAATTCATTTACATTGTGTTTCATTCATGTACATTGTGTTTTACACAATCTTTCATTTACATTGTGTTACATAGAATCATTCATATACATTGTCTTTTACATAATTAATTACTGTTGATCTAGGCCTCTTATTATTCCATCTTTTTGAGTCCTCACTGAATCTGTTCTATTCCTTCAGCCACCTGGAATCTGCCCACTTGACTCTGTTATCCTTTGCATTTTCACCCTTTCCCCTTTTTTTGCCCGCTTCATCATTTCCCCTTAACCGTTTTGGATGTTTATACACATCTGACTAGTTATCCTTCTCTTTCTACAATAATGATCGTATGCAGTATTTGTCTTTATGAAACTGAGTTAGTTCACTCAGCACAGTGCTCTCTAGACTCTCCCTTGTATTTTACAGAATCATTGCTCCTCAGTACTATGTAGCCTTCCATTGTGTGAATGTACCACCATTTCTTAATCCATTCTTTTGTTGATGGGCATTTGAGCTATTTCCATTTTCTTGCTATGGTGAAGAGCACTACTGTGAACATAGGTGTACACAGCTCCATTCATGTCTCAGTTTTCATTTCCTTAGGGAATATTCCTACCAATGGGATAGCTGGTCATATGGGATTTCTCTGTTCAGCCTTTTGAGGAAATGACAAACTGCCTTCCAGAGTGTTTGTACCATTTTACAATGCCGTGAGCAGTGTATGAGAATTCCAATCTCTCCAACATTTATTTCTTTCTGTCCTGTTAAATTTTGCCATAGCTACTGAGGTAAGAAGATATCTCATTGTTTTGATTTGCATTTCTCTGATCTTCAGTTATTTTGAGCATTTCTTTATGTATCTATTAGCCATCTGAATGTCTTTCTCTGTGAAAGTCTTTCCATGTCTTTTGTCCATTTTGTAATTATGTTATCAGCCTTTTTCTTGTGGAGGCCCTGTAGGATTCTATAAACTTTCATTGTGAGACCCTTGTCTAAGATACCATTGCCAAATATTTTTTTCAGTTTGTAGGTTTTCTTTTCACCTTATTGTAAATTTTTTTTATATACACAAGGACTTAATCTTTAGAAGGTCCCATTCATCAATTTTATCCTCTCCTGGTTATGCAATACACTCTCATTTTGATAGAAAATTATAACTGTACCCTGTTCACACGTGCCCAGAAAAATTCAATGAAAAGTGTTGTTTGGTAATCTTACTTGGACTAAATTTAGAAATAAGTTATTAAAACTTTAAAAAATAATGCACACCCATGTTTATTGCAGCTTTGTTCACAATAGCAAGGAGTTGGAAACAACCTA
>NW_006399760.1:32955847-32980547 GCF_000299155.1 Elephantulus edwardii
TAGAAATCAGGCATTCCTTCAAGTTACATTGACATGAATGTTGACTTTTCCCTAACAATTACAGTATTTGTCATTTTTTGTTTACTGTGGGTTTTAATTTTTTTCCTCTCTGCTATTGTTTCCTTGAGGATTTTATTTCTAAAAAAGTGTACATTATTGGAATCTTTAAAACAACAACAAAAGTGTAGTATCTTTTAAAAGCAGAATTTCATTTTCTGCCTTGACAGGTAAATATGCCATGCGAGACCTGGTCAACCGGCTTCCCGGCGGTAACGGCCCCAGCATCCTCTCTGACGAAACCATGGCAGCCATCTGCTGTGCTCTACACGAAGTCACCAGCAAAAATATGGAGAACGCCAAAGCCCTGGCTGACTCAGGAGGGATAGAGAAGCTGGTGAACATAACCAAAGGCAGAGGGGACAGGCAAGTTAGTGCACCTACTGCAGGCTCAGTGGCACCACAGCATTTGTTCCTGAAATTGTCCTGAGATAAGGGCCTCTGAGGAGAATGCATTTCATGCCGGAAAGGATTTATTTCTGCATTTCCTACAAGCTGATAAGCAAAGCAGTCTCCAGCAGTTAACACGTGCTGGGGAGACATTTTTCTCACATGTGTCTTTTCTGGTTTTTAATTTATTACACTGTGACTCTCTAGCACTTTAGTTTTGGTGGTTTTATCATGCTTGAGCCCCTGAAAGAACCAGAAATGCAATGATTAGAAAAATCCAAGGTACCATTTCACTTGTGTTCTTGGCTCTGCTTCAAGCATAGGAGTGTCTTCTGCAGGAACATCTTGAGGGCTTAGCTCTGGAATTGATTTTTTCTGCCAAGTGCCTAGAAAGTAGGATGATCACCATTCAGCTTCAGTGAAGCCTCAAAACATGCACATACTGTAGGCTTAGAACACTTTACTGTTTGTTTCTAGATGACACTTAATTGTTGAGCAAAAGCACTAGGGATTAGAGACCGTGTAGGAAAAATTGAAATGGGATTGTGTGTGTGTGTATGTATGTTGGTTTTTGTGATTATTTTTTTTAATCGTGGAGCTATTTCAACAACTATAAATTGTTTTCTGTATCAGAGAATACCCATATGAGAGAATCCTTCCAAGAGGTGGTAGATTATGGTGTGTTATACCTTCTCCAGAACCAAAAGACAGCAGTCAGATGGCATGATAAAAGTGTATCTTTGCACCCTTGGTCTCCTCTTCGTTCTTCATACCTCTCGTTCCTGGCTGATGCCTTATTTAAGGACTTTCCTAATCCTGTTCCTAGCATGTAAGCCCCCCTAGATCAGGGACTAAGTTCACTGCAGCGTCTCCACCATCTAGAACCATGCTGGCCAATAGTAAATGTTCAGTAAATATTTCATTAGCTCAGCAACAGCCCTAGAAGTCACATTGTGCCTCATCTAATTACCAGTTACGCATTTTAAGGAGTTTCTAAATGATAATAATATTATAGCAAACACCACAATTTCCAGTCCTCACTGGTCAGAGACCATGCTTATCACCTTCAATTCTTTCCTTATGCATTAAATGTAATGTGTTTGTGTTTGTTTTGTTTTCATTTTGTTAGTGATAAATGTACAGGCTCTTTTCTTTTTCTTTTCAAAGAAATAAGATATTATGGATAAAACTAAGGTGCTCTTCTACTAAATCCCTTTCCTGGCCTTCCTCCCTTGAGATGGTAACCTTAAAATTTTACTTACATAGCCTTCACTGTTTAAAGTCATAAAAACATGCTAGAGAAATCACTGAATTAATGCTATTACCATTGTTTTATATGTGAAATTCAGAAAGTTCTAAATCAAGTCAGATTATCTTCTTACTCCACACACTTCACTCATGACTCATTTATCAGGTCGTCACTGCTTGCCTGCCCTGTGACAGGCACTAAACTCAGTGCCGGGCCTGCAGCACTGAGCAGATCACATCGCATCCTCTCCACCCTGGGAAATCTCTCATTCCATGGGAGACATAGTACACCGAAGTATGTCAGGTAGTGCTAACAGGTGACATTAAAAAAAAATAGATCAGAGAGAAGGTGATAGGCTATATCTGGATGAGTTAATTTATGCATCATAGAAGGCATTATCATTTTTAAATTTCGTGATCACAGATATTGGTCAAAAATTCATAAAAAGCCAAGAAGAAGAAAACTCTTTTGAGGAATTTTACTGCAAAGAGGTGCAGAGGACTTGCCTTGCTTTTGTCATAGACACTTTCCAGCTCACAGAATTTGGGTCTAAAAAACATCTAATCTAGTCCTATTTGAATCAGGGAGTACTTGGTACTCTCTTGTCTCCTTAGATGTGGCAGATGTCTTTCTCAGAGATAGGGTCTGGTCTGCCTTTCATGTCTCTTTTCCAGCTGCCTAACACCTGAGGATAAGGAATGTTAGGGCCCAGCTAAGAAGAATAGGATGACTATTACAATGAGGGCTCCCCTACCCACTTCTCTGTCCTCCTAGAACATTCTAGAACCTGCTAAAACATTAGAGTATCCCTCCGCCTCCAACCCCGAGTCTGCCTTGGCTGCACAGACTTTCTTCTTGGTCATATGTTAGTACTGAGGTCTTAGCTTACACTGTGGTGCTTTGTGAACACGTAATATTTAGACTGAGTGGATTGGTTTCCCCAATGCTACCCTTGACTAGCCAGGATGACATCACTGAGAAGGTGAGACTTGGTTGTGAGGTGTATTTGGAGCTGAGTCTAGAGTGCCCAGCACTAGGTTTGGAGGCTGTGGGGCTCAAATCTGCCTGTGCTCAGCCCTTATTCACACCCTCAGATCTTAAGTGGCCTGTGGTTGAGGTCAAGGGTGGAGGAGAGAGCTTATGCGATTCTGTACTTCTCTCCTTACTTCATGAGTTTATTTGGGAAGGTAGAGAAGAGAAAATCAGATTTTAGGGGATAGACTTTTAGAGTCCAAATTTAGAGTGAATTTTGAAGATTGAGGTATTCAGTTATGCTTAGGATTAATTTCCCAAACCCTAAGACTTGAATGGGGAGCTTTGGTGGGATTGTCTCTAGTGGTACTGACCCACTAACTGTTCCATGGGGAAAAAATTGGCAGTCTCTTCCTGTTACAGATGATAGCATGGGAAAGCTGGTGGGAGGGGGCTCTGAGTTGGAACCAACTTGGGTGCGGTGATTCTTGGCTACCACCACACCTTGGTGAGGTGAAAATCTTAACTGAGCCAGGAAGCTGTATCTCCCTGTTTACTTGCCGGGGGAACCACTGATTGAGAACAACATCTCCCAAGGGGAAATGTGATAACTAGACTGTTGTTAGTAATGTTTCAACAGAACACTAGGTCCCTAGAGTCCACTGCATAAAAATCCACAAGCTTTTCTTCAGGGGGAATTCAAGAACTGATCATATTTCCAAAATCAGGCATTAGAGCACACGTGTATTTGTATATGTATCATGTGTGTACATATGAAATGTGTAGTTGTCAATATAGAGGCATAAATGATAAAAAGGCATTGAACATATTGGTGTGAAGGTCTGAAAATTAACTTGAGAGTGTCTCAGACACTCGGGATGTGTGGTCATGGTTGCATTAACCCCAGTCCCCATGAAGACAAGTAGCTCTTGGTTGAGATGCATGATGCAGGCTGGGGCAGTGGCACCTGAGAGAAGCCCTCCACTTAGGGTGACTCGACCACAGCTTCTCACCACAAAGCCAGCTGCTTGAAGGCCTCTCTCACGTTCTTGACAACCCTGCCAACCCGGATGTGATTAACTTCCAGATGCATCTCCTTCTTTGGTAATGTTTTCTAGCTTCAGCCCTTGTGTCCTATGGCACCGTAGAGAGATGGCTTCGTGGCTGGTGGTTTGCAGCCTGATTTTCCTCAAGTAGATCCTGAAGCTGTGCTCCTCCCATTCATCATGTCCCCACTCTCTCCATAGGTCATCTCTGAAAGTGGTGAAGGCAGCAGCCCAGGTCCTGAATACGTTATGGCAATATCGGGACCTCCGGAGCATTTATAAAAAGGTAACTTACAAGGATAGCTCTGGCACTGTTAGCATTCATCGGAGCACACATTCATAAACACTCATTGTAATGAAATGTCATTATTCATTTTGAGAGGTTCCTTTTTCTCTTCTAACTCCACAGGATGGGTGGAATCAGAACCATTTTATTACACCTGTGTCAACATTAGAGCGAGACAGATTCAAATCACATCCTTCCTTGTCAACTACCAACCAACAGATGTCTCCCATCATTCAGTCAGGTCAGTGGGTAAACGTCACTCCTCTGAGAGCATTTGTGTGACAGGACATTGTTTCTCAGCCAGGGAATACTGAACATAAGCTGACTAAGCCTGTCACTTTCAAACACCAAGGAGGAAAATTTGCCCATCAGGCTTAGAGCTTTCTTTGGGAATTACAGGTTATTGTAATCAACAAATCCATTCTCTTCATTCTGTCTTAAAAGTCTGTGCAAGTTTACCCCCACCCAGCTTGAAGGCATCCGAGTGTCCCAGAGTTCTCGCCCTCAGGTTCTGCTTTACTATGTTTAAGAGGGACCCAGGATGCATTAAGTGAGTTATTCTGGCAGTCTGGATGCAGGAGAGTGGGAGATCACACTTTAAGAACCCTGGGTTGTGTGCAGAGGTATATCTAAGGTAAGGCCAGCCAGCATGGTATGTGCCCTGAGTACCTCTTGAAGCTGGGAAGAGGACCACTATCATCTTTCAACATTGTAGAGTAAGCAGACAGCAGAGAGACTCTTACCCCTAGTTTAAGTCCAAGGGAACACCAGCCAAGGCCTGAAATGATATTCCAATGCTTCACAGATAGGATTCCTTGAAGCGCCTGAGTGAGGCAGCCTGACAGGAGAAGGAAAGGTGTTTCCACTGACTGACATGGTTTCTATGTCTGTTCTTTTGAAAAAGGGAGATCGCCTCTAGGCAGCCCACACTGTTGCCTCTAGGGGGACAGTTTTAGTACGTGCATTGGACACCATTGCCCTTATTGTTCTCTGGTTAAATGTGAAAACAACTGCCCTGTTCACCTGCTGGCCCTCAGTTTAGAATCTCCTCCAAAGTCACTTTTTTATTTTCCTAGTAAAAACTCTGAGAAACTAGATTTATAAAGTACAGTCTGTAGATCACTGCAGGAGGTAACAGACCATGATCTCCTGGAACCTCCTTCCTTACCTGTTAAACCCTCAGGCCTTGTCCACTTCCCAGGCACCTAGAGTCCTGCGGGACAGATTTGTAGGGCTTCTTCCCTTTGGTTTTAAGTTGGGATTCTTGGTCATCATCCTTTTTCCCTACTGGTGGTGGTTTTCTTTTTTTCTTTTTTTTTTTTAATTTTATTTTATTCTGATTTATTTACAAGGTTTGAATAACTTTTTTTTCCATAAAAGGTCCTTGCCATTTCCTTTATCCTACCCACCCATCGAATTGTGCAATTCAATACCTAGTTACCCTCTGATACCTAGTTAATGTGATTGTGGAAAGCAGGCAGGTATGTCCTCTGTCCCACCACCTTCTAGAACATACAAAAGGTGACTGATTAACACCCTACCCCCCTCATCACCACCTTCTAGAACATAAAAAAGGTGACTGATTAACACCCTACCCCCCTCACCTATCCTCATCCTCTATTTCCACCACCCCCACCACCCACTCACTCATTCTACAATAATGGTTTTAATATGATATTTGCCCTTGTGGGACTGAGTTAGTTCACTCAACATAATGCTCTCCAATATCTCCCAAGTTAGGTTTTCTTTCTTGGTGGAGGTAAAGCAATCAGTTTGGAAATATACATTAAATTCTTTCACATGGTAAGATTATTTGCTTTCAAGCCAAGATTGCCCTGTAAGTTTAATTCTTAACTAAATGAAACAAGTAGTAAATACCTTCTTCCTATTTGGCTTTAAATCACCCATTCTGACATGGAACTATTATCTGCTGTAGTCAACTGTGCTGCAGCTGGCAGTCTTATTTCTCATGTGGACAAATGTGGACAAAAAGACTAATATGTGGCTGGTGCTTTTTGCCATGTAATTGGATATCTTCACTTGTTCTAGGTATTTTTACAAATTATGTGTGCCTGTGTGGGGGTGTATATATCTTTGTTTTAAAATTCGGAGTTTTTTTTTTTCCAAGAGACCTGTCCCCATATTTTAACATCCTTGCTGAGCTTCTAAGGGCAGCTGCAGACTCTTTTCTTTTGTAAAAGTGCTCCAGATTCTGTTGGGAATGAGGACTAGGGATACCAGGGGGATCAAGAGATTCAGCAGCTTAACAAAAGGCACACGTACAAGCAAAATAATAATTTCAAGACAGATTAGCACGTAGTGACTGAGCACGGGCTTGTTTTGACAACTTTATAAATACACACACGGGGCAGTCCTTTTCAAGCTGCTAGGTGCCTCTTTGGACTTCATCCAGAAATAGGATGTGATTTTACTCTTGAGTCTCCAGACTGGTCCATTGCTCAGCACTAGTGCAAGATCTGCTAATGGTCACCTCTGATACCTAGTTAATGTGATTGTGGAAAGCAGGCAGGTATGTCCTCTGTCCCACCACCTTCTAGAACATAAAAAAGGTGACCAGCACATGAACAGTGCCCAGGCATGCTCTCTCAATTTTAACATGGAGTAACTCTATGTTGAGCCCAACGACTTAAAGTAAACTAGAAGTCAGTCTTGGAAAGCATCAATACATGTAAAACCACCGGTGCCAGGTTCTGTGGCTACTGCTTTCAAGTGTTCAAGTGAATAAGTGGTCATTCCTGTTCGTAATTAATGTTAGTACAAGAAAGGTGATTTTTTTTTTTAATGAGAAAAAAAAAGATGTGGAATGCTTATCTGTCTTCTCCCCAAAAATGTCCAAGCGGCGACCCACGGAGAGATATGTTGGGGGGGGGGGTGTTTGTGTTTCTTTATGCGTTTCGCTCATGTTTGGATAAAAGCTTCGGGGTGTCTGTGGAGACTGGGACTCCTCAACTTCTCTGTGAGCTTCTCTCGAACCAGACTTTCTTGGTTCACACAGTTTCCCTGACAGCTGAGAGCATAAAAGTATTCTAAATTTTATGGACTAGGCACTCTTGTTCAAGCACATTGAGAAATAATAGATATTTTTTTAATAATTAGAAATCAAAACAGGTTGTAAAACTCATATTTAGAAGAGCTGCACATAGCAGATATTGGATTCTTTTATGAGCAATAGCACTGAGATCATAAAATAGCAAGTGTAACTCTTGCATGGCGAGTAAGCCATTATTACTCATTTGGTTTCCGAAGCCTCACCAACTCTTTGAGACTCACTGCTTAGAAACTTGCATGATTTCTGCAGTGGCCTCTAACTGGGCAGCTTGGCCCGTAGCTGACACCACAGACGCTGACTTCACTAACTCGCACAATGGCTGAGGGGGCACGTTCCGGGTGCTCGGGCTGGGCTGCTCAACTCCCAGCACCTCTAAGATCTAATTTCCAGCACCAGCTGCTATGGTCTTACTCATTACTGATCTTTGTTTTTCCATAAGGGGTTTTCCAGAGACATTGATAATCTGATTTCTCTTTCTTCTTGTTTCTCTCTCCCCCCTTCTTTTGCCTCTCCCTCAGTTGGCAGCACCTCTTCCTCACCAGCACTGTTAGGAATCAGAGACCCTCGCTCTGAATACGATAGGACCCAGCCACCTATGCAGTATTACAATAGCCAAGGGGATGCCACACATAAAGGCCTGTACCCTGGTAAGACGCCAGTTGAGTGTATGATACAATATATGATACATCTCTAAGCACCACGTGTGTCCAGGCACCAGGCCAGTAGTCTGAGAAATAATCTGTGTCTGCACTGAGATGGTCCCCCAGCAACAAACCATGCGTCAGCCTTGCCATTTCCTACTTTGGGGCTGTTGCCTTTCCCACTTGTTTTTATGTAAAACAAACTGGTGGATTGGTATGGTCAATCACAGATACAAAGTGTGCTGCAGACAAATGAGAAGGGAGCTCTGGTGGCCTGGTGGGTAAGGAGTTGCACCATCAACCCAAATAAAGGCAGTTCAAATCCACCAGCTGCTCCACAAGAGAAAGATGAGCAGTCTCTTTCCATGTGATTTACAGCCTCTGAAAACCCTCTGGTGGGTCAGCTATGAGTCATTTTCAACTTGATGGCACATAACAGCAACCACCTGAATGAGAAAAGTTCCTGGATATTATGAACACCTACCATCCTGGGGTAGCTCAGAAAAGAGGTCTGGCAATCTCCTTCCTTAAAAACAAACAAACAAACAAAAAAAAAAACCCAAAAAAAACCCATCACCCCACTAGCCATTGAAAACACTGTGGAGTATACAGTTCACTGACACACACAGTCTCCATGAGTTGGGATTGATTTTATGGCAACTGGGTATCCAAACAAGAAATGAGTTCAGGCTGTGCAGTCGCTTTGCTTCTGCTCCTCCCACCCTCCCCCTGACACGATAGTCTGTTTCCCACATTCATCTGACCACTAATCTCTGGCTTGGGCTACGTCTCCTACATGGCTGATTTCTTAATTCAAAACTGAGAATGGAGATCGATTTCATTTTTGTTTTCATGGAGGAGTTTGAATGAATAGCCAAATATATGTGCTTTGCCTCAAAGTGACTTTTTTTAAAAAAGAGTAACAGAATTAATACTGCACACTACTAACGTTTATGTCTTATTCAGAAAGCCATATTCAGAAATACAATTCATTTATTGGTTGCCAATATGCAAAGCAACCCCACTCTACACTATCTTACAGATTATAGCTACTCTAGAAATTTTAATAAGGCAGCATGAAAGACCATTTTTTAAAAGTACTCTTTTCTAAAATAAGCTATTTATTAGAAAGAAAAGATGGTGGCATTTTAACTGCCGCTGAGAGAGCATTCTCAGTTGTACTGTTGCCTTTGAAATTGTGATTTCATAGGACTGTTTACTAATCGACCATTGTTACTATGGCAATTAATAGCTCAGAAAATTGCAGAGACTACATTTCAACACCAAGTCCTTTGCGAAGGAAATACACATCCCAACATGCTATTGTTGCTTCTGGCTCGCAGCAGCTTGCTTTATTCTAAAGAGCGTCTCTTTAGCCTGCACGCCCTTCTGTATCTTCTTTGCTTGCTTCAGTAAACTAATTTGCTTCTAGTATGCTTCATTTTCCTCACTGAAAAACAAAAATATGTAATTCTTTGTTAGCCTTAATAATAGTAGAAGGTTGGCCATTACATCATTAGAAATGTGCTGTGGACTGTCTTGTTTCCAGATCTTTTTTGTTTGTATGTAGTTCAGTACGGCAGACAGTACTGGGGCTCCATTTGGCCTGAGTGCTGTGAATACAATTGTCCTGAAGAACAGTATATTTTTGCTCCTTTGCTTGTAATCTTTTCTCAGACTCAGTGTGCTAGATTAGACAGCAAGAAAGTGATTTCTTCAGCTCAAGAAACGGTGGTCTGCTACTGTTAACAGGCATCCTAGGACATCTTCAAGGAACAGTTTATGATAAAAAAAGTACCCTCCCATGACCAGAGGCTGAGAAATAGCCCGTTTTTGTTGACCTGCACATACCTGATTTTGCCATTTTCCCCAACCTTTGGTTTCCCTGAAGTAAGCAGTAACCAGGCTAGATGGAGGGATGCCAAGCTGTCGACCCCTAGTCCACAGTGACACAGGAAAGCAAGGACTCACCAGCCCCAGGGCAGGGACCACACCATTTAATGGACCAGTGATGAACACGCGTTTTTTAATTTCCTAAAATATTTTCTTACAGGCTCCAGCAAACCTTCACCAATTTACATCAGTTCCTATTCCTCACCAGCAAGAGAGCAAAATAGACGGCTGCAGGTGAATTTGCAATATCATTTTACAGAAGGGCAATTAGCAGGGATCGGCACTGTGAGGGGTCCGTGCTGGGTAACTTGCCAGCACTGAGCCAGCACAGAGGGGTACAGGAGCTTTCCCTGGGGACCTCCCTCCTCGGAAACTCCTCCGTGGGCTGAGCAAGCTGCTTCCAGTGTAGCCTAAATTTCTTGAATGTCTGAATCAGTGCTGCTCAGACCTTACTCCTGAGGGGAACCACCTGAGATGTCTTCAAGTCATACTCTTTGCCCCACAAATCCCTTTCCAACTCTATTTTTTATTGAAATCTGAAATTTTCCCATTATCTGTGGGGAAATGTGGGAAGGCAACTTCATTCTCTAGTGTCATTGTTCTTCTTTTCTGATATCTCATTCTCTATCTTCATGACTCCCTCCCTGCCCAAGCCTTCAGGATGTAAAACCCTTCATGATTAATCCACAGTCAGAGCTCTTAGTCCCAAATGTCAAAGAATACTCAGCCCCTGCTTGGCTGGATCCCCGCCTCTATCCGTAAGGACAGAGGTAAGGAGTCTAAACTCAGCTTCAGGTCCTTCCTGACCCACTGACGACATACGTCCAGTAACATCACTTTGCATTCATTATGTGAACAATAAGGTTTTCCAAAATATGGTGAATCCTGGCCTGCAGACAGAAGAGTCTCCATTTTATCTTCTCTCTGTGAATGGAAAAAAAAAATTTCTCACATGAAATAACATAAGATTTTGTAGTTTCAGGAATTTAGTGTTTACTTTTAGTCAGAAAAATAACCTCAGAATTAAAACTGTAACATGAAGAATATCACTCAGGAATCCATATAATACTAGAACATGATACCTGTATGGAAGCTTTGTTGCATTTTAGTAGAAACACTTGCTTATGGTTAAGAGGAAATAAAAACTTAAGAACTGTGACTGTTTTCCTCCAAACATAGGAAGAAGCTAAGGTGAGATCAAAGATGAGATGGTACAAAAGACGGGCAGGCTCCCCATGTGCCTATTCATACCAGCTTCCTCACAGGCATGTTTATGAATTCTGACTAAAGAAACCTTTTTCTCTAGAGAAAGGTTAGACCTAGAGGTCAAGTCTAGAGTTGTACCTCCTCACATGTCTCTTCTAATTGTATTACTGTGTTAAGATGGCTTGCTCCTTTAATATCACAATGTATAGTAGAACTCCCAAAGTGAGACAGGTGTTCACCAAACCACATATTTCTTTTACATTTTTCCCATGTTGAAGCAAAGCTCAAGTACACTGTCTTGTTTTGAAGAGCTCTGTTAGACAGCACAGCACAGAGGGTTTCTGGGAAGCTTGGGAGGTAGCCAGGGACTGTCTACCACTCAGGTATGGTTTTCTCCTGAGGCATCAACTTCTCTGGAAGCCTTAGGACAAGACTTGATCATATTTAGACAGTCTGCCTTGAAAGTTACAGTTTAAATTCTTTATAGTTTGCGAGTAAACATTCCATGTTCACCAGAAACAGCATTTAACCGTAAGTTCGTATTGCCTTAATAATATGAAGCAGGGAATCCATATTTATTTTCCTTAAACTCATGTTGCAGAAGATTGTGTTCATTTATTTGGTTTTTCATTTTGTCAACAGCATCAACAGTTGTATTATACGCAAGATGACTCCAACAGAAAGAACTTTGATGCATACAGATTATATTTACAATCTCCTCATAGTTATGAAGATCCTTATTTCGATGACCGTGTTCACTTTCCAGCCTCTGCTGATTACTCAACACAGTATGGACTGAAATCAACCACAAATTACGTAGACTTTTATTCCACTAAACAGCCTTCTTACCGAGCAGAGCAATACCCGGGGTCCCCAGACTCCTGGGTGTAGCCTCACAATGCTCAGTGGAGGAACTCTTTCTTTCTAACTTTGTTTGGATTGAGATGAAAAGTCCATCTTGCTGATTCGATGGTGAAATGTGAAAGTGAAATGGAAGGAATGAGTGAAGAGTATATATTTTTTTCTTTTTTGAGGAATTATCAGGGAAGTAAGGAAACCTTTGGAAGAGGACTTTCTAAGCTCTATTTAGGTGTTAAGTCTAATTACTTGTAGATTCTGTAGTCTGGTGAAGGTGTGGGCGATGTGATGAAAGGTTTTGAGAAACGGGTGAAATGAGATGGGGGATGTGTAGGTTAAATCAACTTAAAGATGATTTTTTTAATGTGAATAAAGTTATGTTCTGATAGTTTGTACAGAAAAAAATTAAATGGATGCCCTTCATGTTTTATTGCTATTACTAAATGTCAAGATTGTATGCTATTATGTCTTGTAAATTTCTTTTGTTGGTGTAAATATGGAAATGCCACATTGGTTAAGTGCCATCATTTGTAATGCAGTGTGTCATTTGAAAGGAGATTTGAAGAAACTGACAACTTACAAAACAAGCAGGAAGCCCAAGGAACTGTTAGCAATTAAAAACAAATGGCAACATCCTTTGTTTTCAAAATGAATAGTGTACTTTGAAGCACAAAGTCCAGTCTGGTATAGCTACGCCACGCCCATTACCTGCCTCTTTCATAGGACACTTCACTGCCATTTTCTATGCACATGGAAGAAAAATAAATGTGGAAATTTCATCCTTCAAAATTTGTTCTTTTTTTTTTTCTTCTTCTTCTTCTTCTTCAGGGAACTCTGGTAGCTTCGTGGTAAGTAGTTGCGCTGCCAGCCCAAAGGCTCGCAGTTCAAATCCACTGGCTTTTCCTTGAGAGAAAGACGGGCGATCTCCTACCAAGCAGTTTACTGCCTCTGAAAATCTATTAGAGGATCAGCTATGAGTCAGTCATGGTTACATGATACATAACAATGACAATATGGAAAAACAGGTTTGTATTAATATATACAAATAGAATTGCATAGTGTAAGGAGCTTCAGTATATCCAGCTGTCTTAGTTTATATGGTTAGTATGCTTGGTTAGGTGAACACACTAAAGACTAAAGCTCTTCATTTCCTCTTAGTATTTCCATTTGTGAGGAAGGATTGCTTTGGATCTGATTTCCTAGGCCATTTTACCTTTTTCTTTTTTTCCAGACTGCTGTGTGTATTTATCACCCTGATGGCAAGCAGTGGTTTAAGTATTTGGCTGCTAAGGGAAGGGTCAATGACTTCCCTGAAAAAGATGTAAAACTCTGCCTTCACAAAAATGCAAAGCCTTATGGGACAGTTCTGCTCTGCCCTGTAAATTGTTAGGAGTCAGTAGCAGTGGGTGGTGGGTTTTCTTGCACCCAAGAGAAACTGCATCTGGTAGCCCACCCTTCACAAACAACAAAGATTCCTTTGGGACATCATTTTTAATAAAAACTCAATATGTAAGAACAGTAGTTGGTGGGGGGCAGGGGCTGACCATCACTGTCATAAACTACTGAATAGAGTTCTCTACTGAGTACAGCAGTCACTGCACAAGGATGTAATGGAGAAGCCCTCGAGATCTAGTGTCCAGGGATTCCGCTGACACTGAGCACCATTCTTGGGGTTACTCTCTGTTATGTGGACACAGGAGCAGAATGCAGGACCCCCAAAAATCTCGTCTTCCAGGTCCTGCAGTTTCTACTGTAGCGTCCCAGCTCATGGAAAACAAACAGCCCACATGTCAAATGTTTACTTTGACATAGTCTGTCCTATAGTCATGATACGTTTGTACTTACGTTGTGTTTAGAAAGAAACCCAAGGGGAAAGGGCAGCTCCTCGCTGGCTGAGTGACTCATATGTGGAGTGAAATTCACTTGAAATGGGACTTCAGGTTCAAGCAGGAAGGAGGGGAAATGTTTTGAATGTGCAGGTTTTCTGAGTCAGTTCATGGAGGCACAGAGCCCTGGTACCTGGGGGCCGTCACCTGATGGAGTTTGGCAAACAGCCCCATCAGAAACTTGAAGTTGCCAGACTTTCTTCAGGAACTGGCATCAGGTCTTTTCAAAATGCCTGACGTCATTTAGTGCTTTTTCCCTCTTGATTCCCTGAACCTGACTTTTTTGTATATGACCTGAGCTGAGTGACAGCAGTTGATTGTTGCTTTCAGTAACCGCAGTAGTCTTTGGCTTGGTGGACCCAGGTTCCTCCTATGACAGGAAGTATTTTAACAACTGACCCAATTTGGGGTTACAAAGAACTCCACTTGAGTCCCCAAACAGACATCCTAATGGGGCCAGAAAGAAGCCTGTGGATGAGTTTATGCCAGAAGATAGCTACACTTTAAGGCCTGCCTCTGCAACTGAAGAAACTTCAGGACAATCCTGAATGAAACAGAACTCCATCATAGATCCATAAACAGCCCCTTCTCCAAGGCGAAGGAACAAACAAGCTCTGCGGAAACAAAGTCAACATTGTGTTGCTCATGTCGCCACATGTCGTGGAGAACCCAGTCCTAAGGAAGAAGTGTGTGGTTCTGCTGAGTCAGGGCACAGTGTACTTCCACCTCATCCAGAGGACATGTGCTCACCTGAGCCACACTTGCTGAGCTGGACCTTCATTTCTTCCTGCTGGCTGCAGGCTAGAATCATGAGGGAAGTGTTCACACATGGCAATACTAGGCTCCAACTCTGATCAATCAAAACTTAATGGGCTAGGGTCCAGACATCTGTCTTGAAAAATCTCAATCTCATTGCCAGGAAGTTGGGACCAACTCATTGGTTTTCTGAGGCTGTAAATCTCAAAGAGAGAACTCTTCTGGGATCTGCTTCTGGATTCAAACCACCAAGGGCCACTGCCTTTTGGTTAACAAAACTAACCACAGACTATGCCACCAGGTTTCTCTCTGTCTTCCAAAGCTACCTATAGTTGCAGTGTGCCAGCAATCAAGAGATCAGGAAGATGTATGGAACTGGGAAAGTCTGTGGCCAGGGACCTCTCCAAATTATTGAGGAGCAAGATGTCATTTTGAGGACTAAGGTGCATCTGATTCAGGCCATGGTCTTTTCCATCACTTCTGAGAGCTAGACAATGAAAAAAGATGTCAAAAGAAGAATTGATGTTTTTGAACTGTGGTAGTAGAGAAGAGTACTGCATATCTCATAACTGTCAAAAGAACAAACATGTCTTGGAGAAAGTGTAGCCAGAGTGTTCTTGGAAGGCAAAGATGATGAACCATCATCTCACATACTTTAGGCATATTGCTAGGAGAGGCTATTACTTGGAGAGGGATCATGCTTGTGAAGGTGGAGGGATGGTGAAGGAGAGAAAGACATTTAATCAGGTGGAGTGATACAGTGACTGCCAATAGCCTGGAGTGTATCAGAGATCATGAGGTTGGCACAGGATAGGACAGGATTCAGATCTGTTCTAAAGCCCACTGTGAGTTGCATTCTACTCAATGCCACCTAACAACAGTTGTAGTGTACAGTCAAACATGGTGGAAGAAGAGGATGATGTTTGAAAGATTTGAAATAACTGAGATTTTAAAGAGCATGAGAATTTTTTCCCTTTTTTGCTGTAGTATATCTTTGTGCTAGTGTACATTTATTTAAAATATATATTTAGAAGCTTATGGACATTTCTCAGTCCCATAACTTGTCCAGTGAATAATTGTTGGCCAATGTTGGTTGTCAACACTATTGCTGATCTGGGTAATGAAATATGAGTTCATTTCATTGAGCCCTCACCATGTGCCAAGAATATGGTATGTGTTGTAATTTACCCTTCACAGCAAATGTTTGAAATCTTTACAAATAATCTGACT
Organism: Elephantulus edwardii; assembly: GCF_000299155.1. NCBI lineage: Eukaryota > Metazoa > Chordata > Mammalia > Macroscelidea > Macroscelididae > Elephantulus > Elephantulus edwardii. The sequence continues at coordinate 32,971,388 of NW_006399760.1, forward strand.
TTACAGATCCCAATGCAAACTCAGGAGAGTAAGCTGCTACAGACCACACTCTAGTGAGTAACAGAGGGGTCAGCCACTAATGCCAGACTGACCCCAGTGCCAGTGTTATCTGGTTTCCAACTGAACTATTATTTACTAATTTTTCATCATTTACTTACATTTACAGAAGAAAATTAGAGTAAATAAACTCTACTGCCATCAAGTCAGTTCTTTCCCTTAGCAACCTTACAGGACAATTAGAACACCTCACACATTTTCAAAGACTTTAATCTTTACAGGAGCCGAGACACATTTCTTTTTTAGAGCTGTTAGTGAATTAGGACCAGTGTAGGCCACTAGGGCCCCTTGCTGTAAAAGAAAAATTAGGACATTTGTTTGCTGTAATTAAAGGTAGACATAGAAATAAGCATTCAACTATTAAACAAAAATGTATCATCAAAATTCATTTTCATCTACCACCACTGGAGGTACATGAATTCATTTGGGGAAATTTGGATTCTGCTCATCCTACTGTATGATAACTTACTTGAGTATGGCTGAGTATTCAGCAAAAAAGCCTGCTGCAAGACACCAAGGCCTGCGTGGCATGGCCAGCCTGGGAGCATCATCCAGCCACCTCTTTCCCAGCATCTGCTGAAGGCTGTCCCCAAGCCAGGCACACTCACACCCTGGCCAGTGAAAGAACCACTGCTTACAAGGTTGAGGGGCTACAGTTTCACTGCCCAGCTGCCACCCCCATTGTCCAGTGCCAGGAGCATCAATTTCACAGGGATCAGACAAGGATGCCCACTGCCACCACTTCAGTATTAGAAAGACAATATGACAAGGAAATAAAAAGCATCCAGATTGGCAAAAAAGATGGTTAAACTATCGCTGTGTGTAAATGATACGATAGTGTACACAGAAAACCCCAAGGACTCAACAAAAAAAATCTAAAAACTGTTAAAGTTAGTAAGCCAGTTTAGTAGTGTGGCAGGAGATAAAATCAATATCCAAAAATCACTGGGATTCCTCCGCAGTAACAAAGATAATTCAGAGAAGGAAACCAAGAAAGCAATACCATTTACAATAGCCAACCACAAATTGAAATTCTTGGGAGTGAACCTAACTAAAGACACAAAAGATGCGTACAAAGAATTACTGAACATTTCTGCAATGTATAATAAAAGACCTAAATAAATGGAAAAATGTTCCCTGTTCATGGACAAGAAGACTCAATATTGTGAAAATGACAATCCTACCAAAAGCAATCTACATGTTCAACACAATTTAAATATAGATACCAAATTCCTTTTTCAAGGAGATTGAAAGAGAAATTGTGAAGTTTATTTGGAGAGGAAAGAGACCCAGAATAAGCAAATGACTTCTGAAAAACAAAAATTAAATGGGAGGCATAGTACTTCCTGATCACAAAACTTACTAGACAGCAGTAGTAATCAAAACAGCATGGTACTGATACAATGACAGGCACATAGACCAAAGGTAAAAAATTGACAGCCAAGAAATGGACCCAGCTATCTGTGGTCAAGTGATATTTGACAAAGAAATAAAACCTATCATATGGGGAAATCACTTCTTCAACAAATGGTGCTGGCAAAACTGGACTGCTACTTGTAGAAAGCTGAAACATCTCAAAACTATACGCAAAAATCAACTCAACGTGGATAAGAGACCTGGAAGTAAAGCCCAAAACCATAAAGTTCATCAGAAACAAACTGGGATCAAACTTAAATGGCCTAGTCTATGATATAAAGAGACTGCCAAATACAGCCAGAAATGCTTAATCCGAAGAGGATAAAATTGATGAATGGAGCTTTCCTTTTTTTTTTTTTCCCCCCCAATGGGACCTTCTATAGATTAAATCCCTGTGTGCATCAAAAACATTTTCCAACTGAGTGAAAAGAAAACCTACTGATTGGGGAAAAAACATTTCAGACAAGGGTTTACAGAATCCTACAAGGCCTAAACACACACACACACACACGACTATTAAAACAACTATGAGATATCATCTCACCCCAGTCAGAATAGCAGAATTTAACAGAACAGCAAGCAACAAATGCTGGCGAGGTTGTGGAGAAACTGGAACCCTTATTCACTGTTGTTGGACGTGTAAAATGGTGCAACCACTGTAGAAGGCAGTATGGCGCTTTCTCAAAAAATTGCAAATAGAGATACCATTTGACCCAGCAATTCCACTACTGGGAATATACCCCAAAGAGACCATAACTGACATCCAAGCAGATATATGTACACCCATGTTTATTGCGGCTTTGTTCACAGTAGCAAGGAGTTGGAAATAACCTAAGTGCCCATCAACAAAAAAATGGATAGAGAAGCTGTGGTATATTCACACAATGGAATACTATGCTACATTGAAAAACAAAGAACTCATGCAATATTATTCAAAATGGGTGACCCTGGAGGACATTATGCTGAGTGACGTATCTCAGTCACAAAAGGACAAATACTGCATGGTGCATTGTTGTAAAACAGGACTGACCTTGGGGTTGTGGATAGACTGAGAAAGATGAGTTCAATAGCATATAAATTGAAATAGATGAGGGAAAAAACTAACATATTTAAAAGGAATATGTGATTAAGTATTTTTGTCATGACAGGAGTCTAGAGCAAAGGCTACATGGTGGAGTGGACCTGAGGGAGGGTTTGTAAAACAATGAAAGAATTTTACTTTTCAAAGAGGGTAGTGTACTAGGGGATAGGGTTGGGAGGGGAGAAAAGTGCAACAATGAATGAATGAAATCTGAAGTATCTGTAAATTTTTACTGAAATTAATAATAAATTTAAATAAATTTTAAAAAGACTGATAACACAATTACAAAATGGGCAAAAGACATGGAAAGACTTTTCACAGAGGAAGATATCTGGATGGCCAACAGACACATGACTCTTTGGCAATGAGAGAGATGTAAATCAGTGCCCCAATGAGATACCATCTCACTCCAGTAGTAGTGGCACAGTTTAACAAGACAGTAAATAATAAATATTGGTGAGGATGTAGCAAGATAGGAAATCTTATTCATTGTTGCTGGGATTGTAAAATAGTACAACCACTCTGGAAGGCAGTTTGGTGTTTCCTCAAAAAGCTGAACATAGAAATTCCATATGACCCAGCTATTCCACTGACTGGAATATACCCCAAGAGAATGAGAACTGAGATACAAATGGAGACTTGTACACCGATGTTCATAGCAGCATTATTCACCATTGCAAGGACATGGAAACAGCCCAAACATCCAACCACAATCGAATGAATTAAGAAATTATGGTACATTCACATGATGGAATACTACACAGCATGAAGGAGCAATGAATTTTTAAATTACTCCCTAACTTGAAAGGGACCAGAGAGTGTTATGCTAAGTGAACTAACTCAGTCCCATAAGGACAAATACTGTATAAGACCATTATTGTAGAACATGTATGAGGATCCAAGGAGGGGAGGAGGGAGCAGAGTGGGGAGGGTGGACAGGGTTGAGGGGATGTTAGTCATAGGGTTGCGCAATAGGATGGGTAGGAGGAAGTGAAAGAAATGGGAAAGATCTGGTGTGAAAATCAGTGTATACAAGCTTTGTAAATAAATCAGTATAAAATAAAAATTTTAAAAATACAAGTTTGTGAATCATATCTGTTGATGTAGGCCTAGTACAACAACAGGGTAAGGGTGAGATCTATTCATAAGAGTCTCTGTGGGTCACTGTTGACTCGATGGCACCTCACAACAACAGTGGTGGCATTGTGCCTAATTTATCAGGCTGCTAACTGCTCCACGAGAGTAATATGGTCAGTCTCTCTGTAAAGATTCACAGCCTCAGAAACCCATGGGAAGATTGCTGTGAGCCCTAACTGAATCAATGGCTATTGGCTATAGGTTTAGTAGATTTAGATTTTTCTAGAGAACTCTTTTATTCAGGTACTTCAGCAATACACTTGTCATATCACTTAACTAAATCTATTCAACGATGATTTTATTTACATAATAAAACTAGTTATATGGAAAAGATTTTTTAAATTTGGGCAATTGCTGTCAACATATTTGATTTTTTAAAAACTGTTTATAACAGCATTATTTATAATGGAAAAATACCAGAAATTATCCAGATCTCTACCAGAATACATAAACAAACTGTGGTATATTGACCTTTATAGAGCTAGAGACTGTCTTTCTCCCTTGGCGCCTCTGGTGAATTCAAACCACTGAACTTTGAGATAGCATAGCCCAAACAAGTTTCACATTGCATCACCAGGGCTTCTAATGCATATGTTGTTGTTGTGTGTACCATCAAGTCAGAACCAACTCATAGTTGACCCTCCAGTGAGTTTTCAGAGGCAGTTAATCGCATGAGAGAAGATTCCCCATCCTTCTTCCAGGGAGCAGCTGGTGACTTCGAACCACATGCCTTCAGGTTTGCAGCACAGCTTCTTGCCACTAGGCCACCAATGAACTACAGATATTAACAGTAGCATAAATGAATCTTAGAAACACATTGGACAAAAGCCAAACACAAAGAGTACATTTTGAATGATTCTCTTTCAACAATAAGCAAAACTCATGTACAGTGATAGAAATCAGACCTGTGGTTGCCTATGGGGGTAAGTATGGACTTGAAAACATTTTAAGATAATGGAAGTTCTACTCTCATCTTGTCTGCACTGGAGGAGGACTGGCGAGGAAAGATGAAAGGCTCCTTCTGCACCTTCCAGGATGTCTGAAGTTTCTTTTACATAGACTTGTCTACGAATCTACAGTGAGTGCTTTCTGGGATTGAATCTCTCACCAGATTCAGTCCCCTCCTGAAGTCTGTTCTCTTTTGTCTAAGGAGATGCAAGCGACCAGGTGCCCTAGCTTAAGCAATTTCTGTCCAGGGGGCTTTGGAGTTACTCTTTCATTGCACTTCAGTGTGCCAGTTGTGAGTGAGTCTTTCACCTGATTGCAGCCCCCTCTGCCAAACTCTGTTTTCCTCTTTGGTCCCTGGGATGGCCCCAAGGTGGCAGGAATGCCCAAATGGAGAAGCCTTTCTCCAGGGGAGTTTCAGGCCCTTCCTTCCCCAGTAGCAGGATACAAGTTCATTATACAAAAATCAGTGGAATTCCCCTACAGTAACAAAGAAAGCAGGAGTAAAGAAAGTAAGAAGGCAAGACCATTTACCATTTACAGTTATTATGTGGAATTGACTGACTCATAGCAATCCCATGCACAATAGCTCTGAACCCTGCCCTGTCCTGAGCCTGTTTCACTGTCTCCCACCTTATCCTGGATCTTCCTTTCTTGTGTTGTCCCTTCACCTTTCTAAGCATGATGTCCTTCTCCAAGAACCAGGCCCTCTGGCAGCATGCCCAGATGGAACTTCAAAATCCTTGCCTCTAAGGAGCAACCCTCTGCGGGACAAACCTGTTTGTTCTCTTGGCAGCCTATTGTATGTTCAGTACTGCTCTCCAGCACCACAAACTCAAAGGGGTCAATTCTGTCATCCTTATTCATTGTCCAGCTCTCTGATACATAGCAAGTTAATTATGAAGACCATGGCCTAGATCAGGCACACCTTAGCTGCTAAACTAATAATTGCTCTTGGCTGCCAGTCAGGACTGCATAGAGCCACAGGTCTCTAGAGCTACTCAAAGGAAAATTTCTGGCCAAACAATCATTAATAAAATAATCTTAAGTGGCATAGACTGCAGAAAGCTGCCTTTGGTGGGCTGTTCTTGATGTAGTGAGGGGAGGAGCCCCTGACCCCAGTTTGCTGGCTGAAACTGGCTTTCCTTGGTTAACATCCAAACTATGAAGTTGAAAAGTAAATTGAATCTGTAGGATAACCCAAGACTGAGAAGTTTTATCCTCATTTGATTACTTTTCATGTTTAGGAAAAGAAGGGACTAAGCCTTCTGCTCAAGCATGGGATTCATTCAACACAGGCCTCCGGTTTGGAGTCTGTGTTCACCGAAACTAGATTAACAAAAGCACAAGGATGATTTCATAGTCAGCAGGGAGTTGCATGGCCAACTCCAAGGGGGGTGGTTCGAAACCAGCTTCTCCATAGGAGAAAGATGAAACTTTTTTTTTTTTACAGTTAACCAAAAAACATTTTTATTTTGGTCTTCAAACAACAAACTGTTTACTTTTATGCTAAAGTAATCATGATTAATTTATAAAAATTGGCATTTACAATTTATCTCAAAACATTTCCCTGTAACGGGAAACTTAGCATTACAGAATTTCAAGATTAAAAAGTTTGTTTAAAAAAAATCCATTTTGTTGCCTTTATAAAACAAAACAGGAGCTAGCAGTCAAGAAAATCTGCTCATACTTCAGGTCCTTCTCCTCCAGGAACCAGCATTGTTATATTATTTCCATTGAGCAGAATCTGATCTAATTTAGTAATTCTTCTTCCTTCTGGTGTGATTTCAAACTCAGTGACATCTTCCAAGACCGTATTGACAAGGTCATCAAAACCTAGAAGCGTGCCAACGATTTCCTTATCACTCTTCATCACAATATGAATCCTTGATCCTATACATTTGTCCACAAGTTCTAGCGGTAGTAGTTGCGACGGGTTGGTGGTAGCGTTAGCTGCCATGGCTATGCTGAAATGAAACTTTATTTACAGTCTCTAAAAACCTGCTGGGGAGTCAGCTATGAGTCGATTCTGACTCAGCAATGAGGTTGCATTTTTTTAATGGAATCCCCACAAGAGTAGGGGTAGCAATACGCTCAGGTAGGTAATGGTTATTAGTCTTTCAATATTTCAAAACTCAAACTTCCTGGCATTGAGTAGGAATCCACAAATAACTGACCCTCCAGCAGGGTTTCTGAGGCTGTAAATTGCACAGGAGAAGATTTCCCATCTTTCTCCCTTGGAGCTGCTGGTGGGTCCAAGCTGCCACACAGGTTTGTCTTTTGGTTTAGCAGTGCACCTTTCTATGGAGGAGACCACCATAATTCCCTTTCCCTTTATGGAGGTGTGACCAGTGAGATGGTGCTGCGGTAATGAGAAAGAGTATTGATTGCACATGGATTGCCAAAAGAACAAACAAATCTATCTTAGAAGCACAGCCAAGGTGCTGCTTAGAAACAACGATGAAGAGACTTTGTTTCATATACTTTGGGCATGTTATCTGAAGAGTGTCAATTTTTGAGAGGAGAGAGCGTGCTTAGATAGGTGGTGGGTCAGAGAAGAAGAGGAAGACCAATGAGATAGACTGACACAACGATTGCATCAATGGGCTTGAGCACAGCAGAGACTGCGGATGACACAGGATCAGGGTCAGTTTTGATTTGTTATACATAGGGTCATGTTGTTATTGTTAAGTGCCATCGAGCCATGGATGACTCATAGTGACCCCATGAATGAAAAACCAAGCATGTTGCCCTTCTCCAGAGACCAGGCTGGTAACACGCTTCTGATAACATGCTCAAAATATGTGAGGTGAAGTCTCACTCATTTTGACTACATTTTAAAGATCTGAAGGAGACTTCCGATCACTGTGTCCGTGAGTGCAGTGGTATTGGTGAGCCTGTGAGTATTTCCATAATTTGGCGATAGAACATGCCTTCTGGTTTAATGCATTCCTCATTGCACAATCAATTCGGAAATTATTAGATCACCTCCTGTTACCACCATTTCCAACTGGAGTCCATTCTATTGACACCTTCCCTCCAAACTCCAGGAATACAGGCACACTTCACTATACTAATCCTGGAAAGGGATCCCTAACCCTAACCCCTAAATCCATAGATCCAGGAATTACTGATTCTGAACCCTTGAGATCCAGGCATTTCATCATCCCTGAAGTCATAGTTTTAGATCAGTTCTCAGTAGATGACAAGTCATCAAGGCATTGAAGCCAAACAACAAATTACATCTCATTACTAGCAAATAAATGCAAATTTCAGGGGTGTTGTTTTGGGGGGAAGTAAATTAACAGTTATAAGGGACTTTGAAGTAAGAACTGGATATTTCTTCACTGCTTTTAGAATCACACCTTTTACCTAGCACAAATTGTGTTTCATTTTATTTTGCAAGTCAGTGCATTGGTCAGTGAAGGCATCATAGGGACATAAATGGAAAGTGAACTGGTGTATAAGACCATTAAGCCTTTATCAAAATCCCTCCAACCATTGGATCAGGCTTTAATAATGAAAAAGCTAGTTATGGCTCTGCAAACGATTATGACAGCACAAAATGCTTTTTAGTGATTTCAAGTTGGAATTAGACAGCAGCAATAGGCATAAACAGGCACTTTGGGGACATGCCAGCTGCTTCCAGCGAGGCTGCTGACATAAAAACAGGGAAAGGCACTAAAACAGATACATTCCCACTCCCAATTTGCGTGCTAATAAATTTCCTTTCATGTCTGCAGTCACTGAGCATTGTCTTCAAGAAGTGCGAGCACTCATAAACCAAGGTGACCAAGCAGTCACGTGGGGATGACCAGCAACAAACCACGATCACAAGGCTGAAGAAATACAAAAGTCAAGATTTTCTCAACAGGCAGAGCAAGTCACAGCTGAGGCGTGTTACTCTGCGCTGTACCAGGTCTCTTTGCCCTGGTCCAACCTCAGCTGTCAGTACAAGCCAGTGGACTGCGAGAGGACTGAGGACTTCCAGACATCTTTGCAACACTTCCCTTTCCCTGCCTTTCTATCCAGTTGCAAATTAAGAGGAAGATTGTTTGCTTCCTGACTCTCTAGAAGGGATTTACTTCCCTGACTTGAAGCACAGTTCCTCTTTGAATCTTCTATTCTCCGTTGTACAGTTTCGAAGCCCCTTTATGGCTGTGCCTTGTGTGTTTCCTGTTCACTTGTCCAACAGTCAAGGCGATAATTTCCAAAAGAGGTCCAGGGACCTCTCTGAGTAAGACTAGAAAGTTCTGACTCAGATATACAAGAAAGACAGCAATACCAGCTGAGAGCAAGAGAAAGAAACTGAGGTTTATTTAGACATTCCTAATGCAAGCAAGGAAGGAGAGGGACATCATGCTTGGGTCGGTGGAGGGATGGTGCAGAAGGGGAAGACCCTCTATGAGGTGGATTGATTCAGTGTCTGGGGTAATTGGGATGGGTGTGTCAGAGGCAGTGCAATTAGCACAGGATAGAGCAGGGTTTAGGGCTGTTGTACATAGGGTCGCTATGAGTCGCAAG
>NW_006399760.1:32981372-32983569 GCF_000299155.1 Elephantulus edwardii
CTGATACAGGCCATGGTCTTTGCAATCACTTGTTATGCATCAGAGAGCTGGACAATGACTAAGGAGGATAGAAGGAGAATTGATGCCTTTTAGCTGTGGTGCTGGAGAAGAGTATTGAGAATACCATGGACTGCTAGGAAAACATTCACCCAAGAAAGGGTCAAACCTTGGGCAGCTCCTTTGAGGCAAGGATTCTGAGGCTCCATCTAACATACTTTGGGCATATTATAAGGAGGGACCTGTCCTTGGAGAGGGATATCATGCTTGGGAGGGTGGAGGAACAGCACAGGAGGGGAAGGCCCTTTACGAGGTGGATTGATTCAGTGACTGGGGCAATTGGGTTGGGTGTATCAGAGATGGTGCAATTGGCACAGGACAGAGCGGAGTTTAAGGCTGTTGTACGATAGGGTCGCTGAGTCACAAGCAAGCGACTCGACGTCACGTAACAACAATAACAACAACAGACAATGAACTGTCAGGACAGACTGACCCATCTTTATCTTACAAAAGGGTTTATACATCCTTTGCCAGTGGAGAGTGGGGTTTACACAACTGATAGTGATTCCTTCTAATAGATGTGTGGTGATTTTCGGCCATCTCGTTTGTCTCAACAAAGAGTCTGTTGTTTTTCCACATTCCTTGAGAGTCTGTTTTTACTGCCAAATTGCCGCTTTCCTTGAGAGTCTGTTTCTATTATTATATTGCCACAGTCTTTGTCAAAACCAGTTCTGATTGATCTCCTTTGTCAGTGTTTCCTTTGCCATTCCCTGTCACCAGTGCTTTGCTGAAAGGACTCCTCTCCCACACTTTTGACCTAGGGTTTTGATTGAGCTGAGATTGTGAGCTGTCTTTTTACAAATCTCTTTAGATCGCTAGGAAAAACAACAGTACACTTATTTCTCTTGGCCACAGGTTTGCACACTGGGTTTTACTTCTCAGCTTACCTTGTTACACACATACAAATCCATGTATTCACAGTTCTTGCCAAAGAATGTTGCTGTACATTCCCAAACACAGCGGTTTTGTTTAAATATGGTAAGTTGTCAATTTTTAAATAGACTTGTGTATCATCTAACTAAAAAGAAATACTGTGGTAAAAGCTTTAGTATAAGAAACAATATAGGTGTGTTTTATAAGCTTTGAAACATGTAAATAGGATCCTTTTTTCTTAGTTTAGAGAAATAATTTTGTTTCTATGCCATAAAGTTAAACAGTGTTGTCATGTGTTTCTTCTTTGCTGGCTTTTAATCCCAGTACTAAGTTTTAATTGAGGGACGTTTATAAGCTTATTTAATGGTCACTTTGGTCAAAGATAAACCAAGGTCACTGACTGGCCAGGTGGAGAGTACCTGGCCAGGCAGGCCCTGTGTCTACAGAAGCAAGGACTCCAGCTGAGTGCTCCGTTTATTACTGAAGGCAAGGGGTTCTTTCCCTAGTCAGTCACCAATAAGACAAAGGGAATGCAATATCCATAAATGCACTTTATTACGCAGATCTGGGAGACAGAGAGTCACCTCTAAGACTGCCTCCCCCTCTGGGAGTGATCATGGCCTTATATACTAGGATGAAACTCCAGCTCATTAAACAATGCACTTTTGTTAGTAAGAAAAGGTAATTTCTACATCTGAAAAGAACAGTTCCCATCTATGTATCAGTAATTCAGGAAGGCCCCAGTTCTCTTCCTGGTAAGCAGGCAGATTAAAATACAGTTTACATATGACTGGAGAACCAGCTTCCTCAACATCTAGGATAGATACATTTCCTCTTCTGGTAAACAGACAGATTAAACTACTCTACATGACTGACTGGAAGACATCTATATTTGTTCCCATTCCAAAGAAAAGTGATCCAACAGAGTGTGGAAACTATAGAACAATATCATTGATTTCACATACAAGCAAGATTCTGCTGAAGATTATCCAAAAACAAGGAAGAGTACATCAGCAGAGAACTGCCAGAAGTCCAGGCTGGCTTTAGAAGGGGTCATGGTACTAGGAATATTGTAGCTAATGTTAGATGGATAATGGCTGAAAGCAGGGAATACCAAAGGAATGTCTGTCTGTGTTTCATTGACTATGCAAAGGTGTTTGACTGTGTGAACCATAACAAACTGTGGCTGACTCTGAGAAGAATGGGAATCCCAGAACACTTGATTGTGCTAATACGAAACTTATACTTGGACCAAGAGGCAGTCATC
>NW_006399760.1:32984547-32987082 GCF_000299155.1 Elephantulus edwardii
TCGACGGCACATAACAACAGCAACAACATGACTAAAGACAAGAAATAGAGAATTGGGAGGCTAAGTGACTAGTTTTGCAGGCTGGAGAAAAAGAACTATAGTTTTATAACTGATACCTATATAGAGAATTCTGAATTTATTAATACCACCCTATCAAGTTCAGCCTGGAATCTATAGCAACCTGGATTTTGCCCCAGTTCCAGCTATGTTTCTCAGATCCTGTTCACTGGGAAGACAATTGTAGGATGTTTTGATACTTAAGGCTCCTGGGCTTATTCCTGACCCTCGGGAAACTCCAGTGCTTCTAAACCTGCAGTCACCCTCTTCAGTATACAGAGGTCAACCTGAATCCTATCACATAAAAAACGGGCCTTGCTCCTTCAGAATAGATGTGAGCTTGTCGGTAGTTTTCCTGTTCCAGTTACGTTCCCACCTAGCCCTGGAGCATTTATAGGTAGAGAAGACACACTTGTTACTGAACACAAGGGGTTCTTCCCATAGTCAATCACCAATAAGACAAACGGATTGCAATATCCATAAACGCATTTTATTACACAGATCTGAGAGACAGCGAGTCACCTCCAAGACTGCCTCCCCGAATGCACTTTTGTCAGTAAAAAAAGGTAATCCTTACATCGGAATAGTTCATATTTAACTGTTATTGTTGTTGTTGTTGTTATGTGCCATCAAGTCGCTTGCGACTCATAGTGACCCTATGTACAACAGCCCTAAACTCTGCTCTGTCCTGTGCCAATCGCACCATCTCCGACACACCCATCCCTATTACCCCAGTCACTGAATCAATCCACCTCATAGGGGGCCTTCCCTTTCTGCGCTGTCCCTCCACCCTACCAAGCATGATGTCCCTCTCCAAGGACCTGTCCCTCCTTGCAACATGTCCAAAGTATGTTAGATGAAGCCTTAGAATCCTTGCCTCCAAGGAGCAGCCCAGTTTGACCCTTTCTAGGATGAATCTGTTTGTTTTCCTGCCAGTCCATGGTACTCTCAATACTCTTCTCCAGCACCACAGCTCAAAGGCATCAATTCTCCTTCTATCCTCCTTAGTCATTGTCCAACTCTCTGATGGATAACAAGTGATAGCAAAGACCATGGCCTGTATCAGATGCACCTTATTCTCCAAAGAGACACTATTGCTCTTCAGTACTTTGGAAAGGTCCCTAACAGCAGACTTTCCCATGGCAATATGTCTTCTAATTTCCTGTCTGCTGGTACTGAGAGTGTTGACCGTGGAGCCGAGCAAACTAAATCTGTGAACAATCTCAATCTCTTCACCATCCATCCTGATGCTTCCAATTAGCCCAGTGGTGAGAATCTTTGTCTTCTTGACATTGAGCCTCAATCCATATTGAAGGCTGCAGTCCCTGACCCTCTGCAGGAAGTGCTTCAGGTCCTCCTCAGTTTCAGCAAGCAGGGTTGTATCATCTGCATATCGCAGATTGTTGATAGATCTTCCAGCAATCCTGAAGCCACATTTCTCCTCATAGAGCCCAGCCTCCCGGATAATCTGTTCTGCATACAGGTTGAAAAGGTATGGAGACAGGACATAACCCTGGTGTAACACCCTTCCCAATTTTGAACCATGCAGTGTTTCCTTGCTCTGTTCTGATGACTGCCTCTTGGTCCAAGTATAGGTTTCTCATTAGCACCATCCATATTTAACTACTAGTAAGTAACTCAGGAGAGGCACAGTCCCTTTCCTGGTAAACAGACAGATTTAGATATAATTTACATATGAATTGGAAACAGACTCAGAAAGATCAAACTCCTTTACATGACTAAAGACAGGAAACAGAATTTGGAGGCTAAGTAGCTAGTTTTGTAGGCTGAAGAAAACTGATGTCAGTTTTATAATTATATAACTATAGTTTTATAACTGATGGGGAATTCTGAACTTATTAATACCACCCTATCACGCTGGGAAAGGAAGTGAACTTTACTAAACTGGACAAGTATTTAGAAGCACAAGAAACAAAGCTTCAGGTAAATTCTTTTTTTGAGACATTGGCAGTTGGATCTCCAGTGAGATTAATGACAGCCATGGCCACAGCCCAAGTATGGACAGACCTATCCATCCAGTCCAAGGCTGGGAAGTGAGAGTAAAGAAAATCCAAAAGGAGTGAGTGGGCTCATCTAATGTGTCCGTGTTTCAGTACCTGAAAGAGGGGACCACTAATTTAGCTCAGTGACTCACTCAGTGATGACATGTAACAACATAACAATCATGGCTATGATTTCCTCACTTCACACTGTCTCAAAGTCCATCGTGTAGATTATTTTATGAGAATATTGTGAAAAGATGCTACTGTTTACAAATAAGGAAACTGATAGAGGTTAAGAAAGTCACCCCTACCCCAAGCCACAAAGTCAGAGCATGTGGCCCCAGAGCCATCTCCCTAAGTGACTGACAAGTTCTTATTCTATCAGAGTGGCAACTGTCCCTGTGCTGAAGAAGAGAACACTGCATGGTTCAAAATCAAGACAGGAGTGCATCAGGGATATTTATATATATATATA
>NW_006399760.1:32987182-32994601 GCF_000299155.1 Elephantulus edwardii
TCCATAATTTCTCAATCTATATGCAGAACAGATCATCTGGGAGGCTAGACTTTATGAAGAAGAATGCGACATCAGGATTGAAGGGAGATTCATTAACAACCTGTTTATGCAGATGACACAGCTTTGCTGCTAAAAGTGAGGAAGACTTGAAGCAGAAGGTCCAGGCCTGACTGCAGCCTTCAATATAGATTACATGTCAGAATCAAAGAAACAAAGATTCTCACCACCAGGCCAATTAGCATCATCATGATAGATGGAAAAAATATTGAGGTTATTAATAGATTAAAAGATTGAGGTTTTACTTGGATCCACAATCAACACTTGTGGCACTAACAGTCAGGAAGTCAAAAGATGAGTAGCTTTAGGAAATCTACTGTCAGGAACCTCTCCAGAGTGCTAGAGAGCAATGATGTCAGTCTGGAGACTAAGGTACTCCTGATTCAGGTCATAATCTTTTCAATTGGTTACTATGCATCTGAAAGCTGAACAATGACTAAAAATGACAGAAGAAGAATTCATGTCTCTGAGTTTTAGTGGAGAAGGGTATTGAACAAATCATGAGTTGCCAAGAGAACAAACAGATGTACCTAGAGAGGGTGAATCCAGGTTGCTCCTTGGAGGCAATGATTTTGAAACTCATTCTGACATACTTTGGGCATGTTGCCACGAGAGGCCAGTACTTGGAAACATAATGCTTAGAAGGATAGAGAGTCAGTGCAAGAGAGGAAGACTCTGAAGGAGATGCATTGACAAAGGAACTGGGTTAATGGGGGCAGATGTGTCAGAGACAGTGAGATTGGCTCAAGATAGGGCAGGGTTCAGAGCTATTGTTCATAGGGTCACCGTTAGTCTGGTTGACAGCACATAAAAACAATTGCACTGAAGATAACAGGAATGTAGGGACAAATGCATGGCCCTTAGGGAGTAAGCAGGGGCATGCAATTCTGCATGGGCCATGATAGAAATGCCATTCTAGCATCCTGTCCAATGATAGGCTAGGTAAATCAGGTGACACCTGCCACAGACTTGGCTGCTTTTTCATCTCTTTTCTCTCTGTACCACTCAGTTCTTTAGAAAATCTGCATTTCTACTCCTCCTTCCAAAGTCTACTCTAAGGTTCAAATTTCACCTCTTGCTCCCCACACCCACCTCTTCATGCATCAGGTGGAGTAAATGCTCCTAGCTCACTCCCACCCTACAACCAAGCTCACCCTGCATGCCTGAAAGACAGCTGCCCACATGGGTAGTACACCAGGGGGCTCTGGATAAATTCTGAGTGATTAAAGGTCCACTTGTCCTTCTGCAGTATAATGTCTACGTATCAGGATATTCAAGGTGTATATGTTAATGCATGTGTTAAAGGATTGAAAAAGATGTGTATTAAAGAAACCTTTTTAACATTTCTCAAGCACACTTGACCTCAAGACCTTTGTTTTAGCGAAGGAGGGTACATAACTCTCAGAATCAGTGCTCAGAGGAACTCATTTTAAAAAGAGAGATAAAAGCTGCTTTTCCTCATTCCTAGTTGAAGGGTGGTTCTTTTCTTGGAAGCTTGGATGGGAGTCTGTAGGGAGTTGTACTACTTACTAACCCAAAGGCTGTGCCTCTCTACAGGTTCAAATCCACTGGTGGCTTCACCGGAGCAAAATGCTAATTTCAACTCGATAGCAAAATGATGAATAATGATGGTGATTTTCTTCCTTATGTAGTCTATATATTTGTTATATACACACAATTTGTTATTCTTGTTGGTTTTAATGCAACACTGAATTGCAACTGACTCATAACTGACAGCTGACCCTCCAGCAGATTTTCAGAGATTGTAAATCATGTCGGAGATTGCCCATCATTTACCTGTGGAGTAGGCAGTTCGAATTCGCCAGCTGCTCCACAGGAGAAAGATGGGCCTCTCCTCCCATGCAATTTACTCCCACAGAAAACCCACTGAAGGATCGGTTCCAACTCAATGGTACATAACAACAACAACAACAACAAAAGTCTGGGCTCCTTTATTTATCCTGTGGAAATGAAGACTAGGTGCATAATAAGGACCCCCAAAACTTTACACCAGTAGCTTCAGTTATTCTCAAATTGTTTGCTCTCAAGGCCCTTCTGCCTTCTTAGAAAACATTGTGCACCCCAGACAACTTGCATTTGTGTGGGTTATATTGATGTTTACTCTATTAGAAATTAAAACTGAGAGATTTTTAAAATATTTATTAATTCATTAAAAAGTAATGATAATAAACTCATTATATACTAGCATAAACGACATAGTTTATAAAAAATAGCTCTACTTTCCCAAACAACAAAAAATCAGCAGCAAAGAATGGTACCATTTTTCTATTTCTGCAAATCTCTCTCCTGTCTGACTTACTGGAAGACGGATGGAGTCTCATTATCTGCCTTTGCACTCTGTCTGTGGTGATATCATACGTCATGTCAGACTCTAGAACCACTGTGAACCCTAAAGAGAATAAAAGTGAAAAAGGAAAATGGCATATGACTGTTATTGTGACAATAGTCCAACCTATGGACCTCTGAAAGTTCTTACCTGTGGACCCCAGGAGGCCTCCCGTGGTCCACACACCGCACTCTGAGACCTGCTGCTTCTGAGGACTGCAGTTGCTCCTCTTACTCTGAACACCATCTGAAAAGAATGCGGGACAATGCTTCTCCTCACTCCTGAGAGGAGCAGGACCATCCAGGAAGGTCAATTTTACAGGCAGCTGAGGGCCTCTGGGATCTGGCTACCTGCAAGACTCCCCCAGTTGTCAAGCACTTGCTGATGCCGGTTCCTCTCCCCCCCCCTTCCACTTCTCGCTGTGGTTATACAAGAAGCAGTGGAGAAGGGGTCAGTTTGCATGTTCTTGAATCCAAGAGGCTTTTAAAGAGCTTTGATGTATAGACTTTCATTACAACCATGAGGGCCCCAAGGTAGCTGTTGTCCAAACACACATATTGCATTCATTTGTAAACTGCCTAATTCCTGCAAAAATGGGTTTACATTTCATCTATAATCCACGCTCCATTCTCCTACAGGGTTTGAGTGTGTTCATGATAAGGCTTAGCTGAGAAGATCTTTTGTTCCTCTTTTCACATAGGATGGGGATGAAATGCTGTTTCATCTCATTGCTCTGGAGAGGTTTGAAGTCCAGACACGAAAGAGAATGAAAAGTAAAGAGAACAGTGGGGTGCTGGCAGGTCTGTAGAAAACCAGGAGCCACCTTCCATGGTCAATCTCCTGAGAAAGAGTGAGACATACATCCAGATAAGCAGGAACCTGGGTAGGTATTTTTTCTGAAGAGTCCAACAATAAGATTCTGCTAACAAATGTTCTGCCTTGGGTTGATCTCAGAAAGTATGGTGCCCGAAGGAGCCTGCTTCTGCCACTGCAGTAGCTACACCCACTTTGTAAAAACCTGAACTAATGAGGCTCAGGTTAGAAGTTTTCCTTTTCAATTGGTGAATAAGACATCTGGCTCTCCACTGACTAGCAGGGTGACCTTAGGTAAAGGACACTGCCATCTGAATCTCAATTTCATCACCTGTAGAATGGGTTATTGTCAAATTTGCAAAGATGATATGTGTAAAGTTCTTTACACAGGTGTAGAATAAGTGCTTGCAACTATTTATATATTTGCTTCTAGTGTTATTTAATGTCAAGAAGACAAAGATTCTCACCACTGGACCAATTGGCAGCATCAGGATGGATGGTGAAGAGATTGAGATTGTACACAGCTTTAGTTTGCTTGGCTCCACAGTCAACAGTCTTGGCACCAGCAGCCAGGAAATTAAAAGGAACATTGCCATGGGAAAGTCTGCTGTTAGGGACCTCTCCAAAGTGCTGAAGAGCAATGGTATCTCTTTAGAGACTAAGGTGCGTCTGATACAGGCCATGGTGTTCGCAATCACTTGTTATGCATCAGAGAGTTGGACAATGACCATGGAGGATAGAAGGAGAATTGATGCCTTTGAGCTGTGGTGCTGGAGAAGAGTATTGAGAATACCATACACTTCTAGGGTTAAACCCAGTGGCTCCTTGGAGGCAAGGATTCTGAGGCTCCGTCTTGCATATTTTGGACATGTTGTGAGGAGAGACCGGTCCTTGGAGAAGGACATCATGCTTGAGAGGGTGGAGGGGCGGTGCAGGAGGGGAAGGCCCTCTATGAGGTGGATTGATTAAGTGACTGGGATAATTGGGATGGGAGTGTCAGAGACAGTGCGATTGGCACAGGACAGAGCAGAGTTTAGGGCTGTTGTACGTAGGGTCGCTATGAGTCGCAAGCGACTCGACGGCACATAACAACAACCGCAACAATATTTATAGAGAGCTCTGGTGGCCTAGTGGCAAGAAGTTGTGCTGCAATCCTGAAGGCATGTGGTTGGAGCCACCAGCAACTCCTTGAGAGAAGGATGGGCAATTTCCCCCACGCAATTAACTGCTTCTGAAAATCCACCAGAGAGTCAGCTATGGGTTGGTTCTGACTTTACAGTACACAACAACAATAATGTTATTTATGGTAGCAAAGTGCAGGCCAACCCTTAAAGAGTGCAGGACTCAGGGAGAGATTATAGATGGAAACCCAATGCCATGTGACAACAACATGATAGATTGAGTAAAGATTGAAATTGTCAATGATTTCATCTTACTTGAGTCCACAGTCAATACACTTAGTACCATTAGTCTGGAGATCAGGAGACATATGGTATTCAGAAAGTCAGGGACTTCTTCAAAGTCCTGAAAAGCAATGATGTCAGTATAAAGATTAAAGTGTGCTTGATCAAAATTTGTCCAGTCACCTGCTATGAATCTGAGAGCTGAACAATGAGGATGACAGAAGAGAATTGATGCCTTTGCATTGGGTGTTGGAGAAGAGTACTGAATATCCCATGGACTTCCAAAAGAACCCCAAATCTAAATCCTGGAGAAAGTGCAGCCAGAGTACTCCTTAGAAGTAAGGAAGACTAAGTTTCCTCTCACATACTTTGGATATGCTGTTAGGAGAGGCTATTCTTTGGAAAGGGATGTCATGCTTAGAAAGGGGAAGGGTCAACAAAAGAGAAGACCCTCAACCAGATAGATTGGCATAGTTACTGCAGCAATGGGCAAAAGGATGTCAGAGATGATGAGGCTGGCACAGGACAGGGTTGTGTTAAGTGCTGTTGAGTTGTATGTAGATGACTCATAGCAACTCTATGAACAATGTATAATTTTCATCGTTTCTCCATGTTCATAGAGTTTCCGGAGGCAAGCTATTGTAATTAACAATCTGTTAATTGTTGTTATGTGCTAGTGAGTCAACTACAACTCATAGTGACCCTATGATCAATGGACCTGAATCTTGCCTGATCCTACACCATCCCCGCTGTCTCTGATATATTTGAGCCCCGTTGTTACAATCACTGTAATCAATCCATTTTTTGAGCCTCTTCTTTGATTTCTCTGATCTTTGCCTGCATGATATTTTTTTCCAATGACCAATCCCTCCTGACAAGATGCCTCAAGTATGAGTGGTAAAGTTTCATCAGCTTTGCATCCTTGTTCTACTTCCTCCAAGACAGATGTGTTTGTTCTTTTGTCTGTCCACAGGACAGAGGACTATTCAATACTCCTCTTCAACATCATAATTCAAAGACATTGATTCATCTTCAGTCTTCCTTACTCACTACACAATTGTATAAACACTTTGATTTATCAACCTTGATAAGAATCCTTGAAAATATGGAGGTGTTTTAATGTATGTATAAAAATACTATTTTATATAAGTAAACTATGGATAAATAGAAAATATTATAGAATTTCATTTTTTTATTAATTTTAATGAAATTTTACAGATACTTAGGGTTTTCAGTCATTCATTTTTGCACTTTTCTTCCTGCCCACCCTGGAATTTCATTATTTTTGCACATATTGTAGAAGCAGCAATATTTGGGTAATTAATAAATACACATTGTGTTAATATACACATACAACATTAATAAATAATTAAGAAATTAAGTTTATTTATTCCTTGAAATATTTTCTTGTCTTTGTTTTGGAAAAATCATTTATTATATGCTAATGATCAAGATCTCCATATAAGGCTTTTTTATTACTGTTAAGAATATAAAATTAAACAGTATTATAAATATCACAAATGCTATTATATGCAAAGCAAAAAAATTCATATTTTAAAGATATTCAAATGAAATATATTTTATCAAAAAGTAAAGTTAGCATAGAAATAAAAACTAAAATTGTTTTTCATAAATATCCCCAAGAAAAATTTTCCTTCTAGTATATTAACAATTATAATAAAAGGCAAAATGCAAATTTAAAGTAATGATACAAAATAGCAAAGAATTTAAATAAAACAGCCTTCTATTTAACTTTTGTAATTTTTATGAAATCATATTATTTATCTTGATACAATTGAAACTTCTTATCATTTTGGCAACAGTGTACAGACATGTCAGTTTACCACACTGTGGTGGCTTGCCATGTTGCTGCAATGCTGTAAAAGGTGTCATTAGTGTTTCAGACACCATCAGGGCCATCCAGGTAGACAGGGCTCACCACTGCTTCAGACTAAATACATTAGAAAAGGGAAACAGAAGTCTGTTTCTGAGAAATTGAAAGCCCTCTGGACAGCAGTGAAATACTCTCTGATAAAGTGCTGGAAGATAAGCCTCTCAGGTTGGAAAGCACCTAAAACATGGCTGAGAAAGAGTTGCTCATCAACACAGCAAGAACGAAACTTACGATATTTTCATTTGCTGATGTGGCGTGACACAAAGTGAGAAGAAATAACTGCAATCGTCCATTAATAATCAAAACATGGAATGTATAATTTATAAATCTAAGAAAATTAGCATCAACAAACCAACACTTTGACACTGATGTGTCAAATGTGATAATGGTTACCCATGATGGACAGTGATTGGTGGAGCTTCCCAATTAAAATAAAATTGGAAGCAGGAATGGCATCCACGTCCGAAATACCTGGCCTTTGGAAAAATCTATTAACTTGGAGAAATGATGAAAGTTATACAAGTGTTCAGGGCTTTCATTTATATGGCCGCTGTGAGACTTCTATGACTCGACAGCACTTAACAACAACAATAACAACAACCAAGAAAATTAGAAGTAATAAAAAAGGATATCAAATGCTAAAGATAAATATCCTAGGCATTAGTGAGCTGAAATGGACTGGTATTGGCCATTTTAAATTGGGTAATCATATGGTATTTGCAATGAATAAGTCATTGATTTTACAAAATTCAATCATTCTATCTCCAGCCTCATTCCTGTCACCAAGCCCGTGTTTTCCGACCACCGATTCTTCTTCACTATTCCCAACTTTTGCATTCCAGTCACCCATTATTATCAATGCATCTTGACTGCATGTTCGATCTATCTCTGACTGTAAAAGTTGG
>NW_006399760.1:32996885-32997693 GCF_000299155.1 Elephantulus edwardii
ACATGCCCCAAATATGTCAGATGATGCCTCAGAATCACTATGTAGGGAATGACAAATCTAAAAAGGATGGCATTGCATTCATCATCAAGAAGAACATTCCAGAGTCTATCCTGAAACACAAAACTGTCTGTGACAGAATACTATTCCTACATCTACAGAGAAGGCCTGGTAATAGAACTATTGTTTAAGTTTATGAGTCACCCAACAATGCCAAAGATGAAGAAACTTAATATTTTTGCCAATTTCCATTGTCTGTACCTGACCAAACATGCAACCAAGATGCACTGATGATTAGTGGTAATTGAATGAAAAAGTGGAAAACATGGTCTTGGTGATAGAAATGAACCAGAGAGTGCATGATAGAATTTTGCAAAACCAATCACATATTCATTGTAAATATCTTTTCCAACAATACAAACAATAACTATACTTATAGATTTTGTAGTATGGAATGCACAAGAATCAAATCAACTACACGGTGGAAAGAACTGATGGAGAAGTTCAGTATCAACAGTCAGAATGAGGTCCATGGTCAATTGCAGACTAGAACATCTATTAGTCACATGCAAATTCAAACAGAAGTTAAGGAAAATTCACACAGGCCCATGAGAGGCAAAGCACAACCTAGGGTAGATCTCATCTGAAATTGGAGACCATCATGATGCAGTGCTCATTCTGTTCTGCATAGGGTGGGTGACTTAACAATACAACTCGGGGAGCTCTGGTGGCCTAGTGGCAAGGAGCTGCAACTACAATCCCAGAGGCGCACGGTTCTAATCCACCAGATGCTCTGCCGGGGAAGGAGGGA
>NW_006399760.1:32997793-33020278 GCF_000299155.1 Elephantulus edwardii
AATAAAATTAAATTAAATTAAAAAAACAATACAACTCAACACTCAACAACAACTCAAGAATAGATTTGACTTATTGAACATGAATTGTGAGACAGGGATTAAGACATGGGGAGGGGAGCAGGGCCATTAAAAAGAAAGGAATGCAAGAAGAGAAACACATAACAGGTATCAGGAGAAGCTGAAACTTGCTCTTGAACATACATTACCTAAAGCATAGCTAAGAGATGATGAGGTAAAAGAGCGGAATAGAGATATCAAAGAGCAAAAAGCCAAAATGAAGAACACATGCAACATATCTCAAGCTGAAAGAACCAAGGAAAAGATAAAACTTGGAGCTGCATTATTAAAGGATTTTTCTGAGCAAAATATTGAGCAACATAGGTAATGTCAAGGGAAAAGGAAAGGAATACCCAGTCTCTGTACTAAAAAGAACCCGTCAGTGCTCAACCATTTCAAGGGGTAGAATAATTAAGAACCATGGTACTGAGGGAAGATGTCTAGGCTGCACAAACGTGAGACTTCAAGAATTGATGGGCTGCCAAGTGAGATATTTAAGCAAGCAGATGTGGTATTATAAGAATTCACTCATCTATGCCAAGACATTTGGAAGATAGTTATCTAGCGAGCTAACTGGAAAAGGTCTATATTCATGCCCATCCAAAGCAAGGTAATCCAAGAGAATAAAGAAATTAGTGAACAATATAACTAATATCACATGCAAGTAAGGTTTTACTGGCAAGAATTCAAACACAGTAGTATCAGTACATCGACATGAAACTGACAAACTTAAGGTAGATTCAGAAGAGGATGTTAGTATTAGGTACTATTGAGTCAGAACTTGAACTAGTGGGTTTTCAGAAGCACTAAATCTCACAGAAAGAGATTGCCCATCTTTCTACAAGGGAGCAACTGGTAGATTTGAACTCTGTGCCTTAAGGTTGCACTTAAGCAGTGTGACTCCTTACCACTAAAGCCACCAGAGCTTTCTGAAGAGAATATAGGACAAGGAATATTGTTCCTGACTCAGATGGATCTTGGCTGAAAGCAGAGAATAACAGAAAGATGGTTACCTATGTTTTTGCTGACTGTACAAAGATATTGACTGTGTGGATCTCAACAAATTAGGGATAATATTGAAAAATTTGAAATTCAAAACCAACTCTGCTTATTAGAACCCTTACACAGAACAAGAGGCAGTCACTCCAGCAGAACAATGGATCACTCCATTGTGTAAAATCAGGAAAGGTGTATATCAGTCAGAGTTGCAGTCTTTCATCGTACACTCAGTCTGCATACTAGGCAAAGGATCTGAAAAACTGGGCTATGTGAAGAAGAGTGTGGCGTCAGGATTGAGAAAAGATTCATTAACAAACTACAATATGCAGTTAACACAAACTTCTTTACTAAATTGATGTGGACTTGAAGTGCTTACTCAGCTCAAAGACTGTTTCCTCACTGTGTACCAATAAAAACATATCAAGATGAGTGGTGAAAAGACTGAAACTGACCAGTGGTTTAATTTTACATGAATCTACAATGTCCAAGGAAGTAGCAGTCAAGAAATCAAACCATGTATTTCTTGTTGTTGTTGTTTTATGTGCTGTTGAATTGCTTGTAACACATAGCAACCCTATGTACAACAGCCCCTGCTGTATCCTGTGTCAACCTTATTGTCTCTGAGACACCTACACCCATTTCCCCAGTCACTAAATCAGTCCATCTTATTGAAGGCCTTCCTCTCTTGCACTGTTCCTCCACCCTTCCAAGCATGATGTCCCTATCCAATGACTGGTCATTCCTTGCAACATGCCCCAAATATGTCAGATGATGCCTCAGAATCCTTGCCTCCAATGAGCAGCCTGCTTTCCCTCCTCCAGGACAAAACTGTTTGTTCTCCTAGCAGTCCATGGTTTATCTAATACTGTTTTCCAGCACCACAGCTCAAAGGCATCAATTATCCTTCTATCATCCCTAGTCATTGTCCAGCTTTCTGATGTATAGTAAGTAACTGTATATTACATTCAATAAAACTGCTGAAGAAGATCTCTTGAATGTGTTCAAAAGCAAAGACCTAATGTGTGCGTGACCAACTCACAGTATTTTCAATCACTTAATATTAATTTAAAGCTACACAATGACTAGGAAAGGACAGAGAATAATTGTCGTGCATTTGAATTACGGTGTTGGCAAAGAATACTGAGCGTACTATGGACTGCCAGAAAAAGAAATCTTTCTTGGAACAAGTATAGCTAAAATGCTTCTCAGAAGCGAGGGTGATGAGATTTTTGTCTCACATGCTCTGGCACATTATCAGGAGGGACATCTCTGGAGAAGGACATCATGCTTGGTAAAGTAGAGTGGGGGGGTGGGGCGGAGGAAAGAATCATTTCGATTAGATGAATTGACACAGTGCTTCAACAATAGACTTAAGATGCACAATTATGAGGATGGCACAGAAGCAAGCTATATTTCATTATGTTACTTATATCTGACAGTAAGTCAGGCTGACTTCATAGCACCTACAACATGATTGTCATCTAGTTACCTAAATAATAATGTCATTCTTCATGCTTGTTACCTCTAGATAGATATTCATTTGAACATCTCTAAGTGACATGGGTTTATACTGCAAACATTGCCTAGTCACCATGTGCATACTGTTGAGGTTACAGTGTTTCTTATTGAGACTATGGTAACCACAAATGTAAGTGGAAGAGAAACAAGAAATGAATGTGTGGTACAGCTGAGAGGCAGAAACCTATTGCATGTCTATATTTCTGTTTGTTTTTCTCTTTCTTAAGCATTTCACAACTGGAATTCTTCCTGCCCTCTGGAGCAATGTCTGTCTATGCCTCAGACAGATAGACCAGTACAACTTTGTGCCCTCAGGATTAGAGTCTAAAGTTGTGAGCTGATAGGGCAAGAAATGTGGGGAAGATATGTTTTTGTTGACTATAACAGTGTTAGAGTGGATAACTGTTTTTGAGGGCACAGATTGAGCTATGTTGATGCAAAGCACCAAGGCTTGAACCTCAGACAACCACAGAAATGACCAGAATCTTATCAGACACTGAATGAAGCGTGTGCTGTCAGGTCCCACTGACTCAGTTTGATGCATGGCTTCCCCATCCAAAGAAACCAGGCAGGAAATTTCCAAAATACTCAAGACAAATAGCTATTTTGGTTCTTTTTCTTGATCATCAGATGTCTTGCTCCCTTGTGGTCATCTCTTCTCCCTGCCATCTGCTTAAAATGACCCCAACAGTGCTGAGAGATCAGTGAAGATTGGGATTGCTGTGGTTCCCATTCGCTACCCATCAGTGCCTCAGATGAGAATACCAGGTGAACCTGACTGATTAACTCTTTATTAAAGAAAGTGAATGATGTTAAGATTAAAGGGGGGGAAACCGATGGATGTGTAAATCCTGCTTTAACTGGTTTGTCTTCCTCTGAAGTACCATGAGACCTTTGAAAAATCAGAGCAGATCTCTGCTTAAAATTCCTCTGCCCTGTCTTCCTGTCCCCACGTTCATTCCCCAAGAGCAAAATTAGGCCCAAGGTGTGTGACTCCCTGATCTTGTCAGAAGCTTTGGCTCAGAAGCTGGTTTCTAATGTGGCCTCCTGGGAGGGCCTCAGCCACCGCCAGGATCAATCTCATGTTGAATTCTCTCTCTCTCTCTACCCAGAGAACCTTTTGAGAGAATCAGCTACAGAATTTGTCCAGGAAACGAGAGACGAATTAGAAGAAAAGACAACCAAAAGCATCATAAAATCAGTTTTAACTACTAGTTGCTTATCAGCCTGCAGAACAACTCAAAGGACCAAAGTTTTTATTTGTGTCTGGTCTTGAGAAGTAATCATCTCCTTAGACACCAGCTTGTCTAATTAAAGCATGAGTTCTCAACCAGGGGAGCTATTTTGCCCTATACCCAGGGGACATTAGCATAGCTGGAAACCTTATTGGTTGTCACAATTAGGAGGGAAGGCACTACTAGTGAAGAGAGGTCAGGGATGCTGTTGAATAACCCAGAATGGATAGAACAGTCTCCAACAACAAAGAATTCAGTTAAACTTGTTGTCATCAAGACTGCTCCAACTCATAGTGACCCTCCATTGGGTTTCAGAAGCTATACGTCACATGGGAGGAGATTGTCCTTCATTCTCCTAAGGGGCTGCTGGTGGACCTTAACCACTAGAGACGTGTGACCTTTGGGTTAGCAGCACAACTGCCTAAAGACTACTAGAAGAATATCCACTTAAGCATTATTGACTATGAAAAGGCATTTGACTGTGTGGATCATAACAAGTTGTGGGTAACATTGAGAAGAATGGGAATCCCAGAGCACTTAATTTGGCTTATGTGAAACCTAGACCTAGACTAGGAGGCTGTTGTGCAAACAGAACAAGGAATATTACATGGTTTAAATTTAAGAAGGAAGCGTGTCAGGGTTGAATTCTCTCTCCATACCCATTCAATCTCTATGCTGAGTGTCGCTGTCCATTCGCCAGCAACAAACAACGACACCCTGATGGAAGTAAGCACAATGGAGACACACCACTCTGAGAGAGGATCAGAGAGTCAATCCAGCTCAATTTTAATCGGGCTGCAGGGCACTTATATACAAGCAAGTAAAGAGGAAGACAGGATAGGGTGGGCTTACAGACGTGGGGCATGCAGATTGGATAAGCGAACATTAGCCTCATGTAGACTACTCCAGTTCAACAGATGTGGCAGCCATCTTCTCACCTTTCTCAAGCCAGTACAGCCAAACAGAAGAGCTTTCTCTATCCCGTATTAAAGGCCACTGGGAGGCTTGCACTTATCCAGAGTTTAGGTAATCTGCCCTGGCCAAAGGCCCTCCCTTCCTCCCCAACATTCTCCAAAAGCTGAGTAAAATATTTGAAAAGCTGGGCTCTACAAAGAGGAATGTGGCATCAGAATCAGATGAAGACTCAACTATAATCTACATGTTGCTTGCTGAAAGTGAGGAGGATTTAAAGTACTTGTTGCAGAAGATCAAGGAATACAGACTTCAACATGGATTGCATCTCAATGTCAAGAAAACAAAAATTCTTACCACTCGACTGATAAGCAACATCAGGATAGATAGAGAAAAGACTGAAATTGTCAACAACTTCATCTTAGTTGGATCCACTACCAGCAGTCAGGAAATCAGAGGATATATTTCCCTGGGAAAGTCTGAAGTCAAGAACCCTCTAAATTATTGAGGAGCAATGATATCAGTTTGAGAACTAACAAGTTCAGGCCATGCTCTTTCCAATCACTTGCTATGAATGTGAATGTTGGACAGTGAATTAGGATGACAGAAGAATTGTTTCCTTTGATCTGTGGTGTTGGAGAAGAGAACAAAAGAACAAACAATTATGTCTTGGAGAAGGTACAGGTAGAGTGCTCTTATTCTTCACATACTTTGGACACGTTGCTAGGAGGGGCTATTCCTTAGAGAGGTATATCATGCTCACAAAGATACAGGGTCAGTGAAGGAAAGGAAGACCCTCAACAAGGTGGATTGACACAGTGACTGCCACAACGTGTTCTACTGTGTCAGTAAGTGTGAGGATAGGACACTGTTCAGATCTGTTGTTCATAGAGTCACTAGAGGTCTCATGCTCGACTCAACACTTAACAATGTAACAACAAAACCCAAGCAGCTTCACAAACATTATATTAAGTAAGGTGTGCCTGGCAATATTAGATGCCAAAAAGATAGGATCAGTCCATCCTCTTCTATGTGTGCCTCCTGCACAAACACACTGGCACAGGTGCATTTACGTGTCCACACATATGCACACACATACCAATAGATACCCTACTTTTCTGCGGAGAGTAACATTAAATAAATAAAGGGAGTCCTTGTGGTATAATAATAACGTATCAAGCTGCTAACCAAAAGATCAGCAGTTTGAATCTACAAGAGAATGATGGGCAGTCTCCTCTCGTAAGGATTTATGGTCAGAACCAAATTAAAAGTGGTGAGTTTTTTATTATTTTGCATAGTGACTGGAGCAACGGGTTAAATTAAACCCAGCACGTATTGCAAGGATGGCACAGGATCGAGGAAAGTTTGTCTCTTCTGTACACAAGGTCACCATGGGTCAGAGCCAACTCAACGACACCTACCAAGGAGCCCTGGTGTGTTACATATTGGCAGATCTGACACAGCGTTGTTAACAACTGGCCAGCTAACTGAAAGACTGGCAGTTTAAATTCACCAGTGAATGTGAGGGGGAGAAAGGGGAATTTTCTTCTCATAAAGATGTACGGCCTCAGAAACTCAATGGTAGGTCACTATGAGTTAAAACCAATTCTAGGGCACAGGGTAAATAGGTTTTAACCAAGCCCTCATGGCACCCTGGTTAGAGCACTTTCAGCTAACTAAATTTTTCTGGTTCTAATCTACCAGCCACTCCTCAGAAGAGAAGATCGCGCGACGGGGTGGGGGGGAGGAGACCCCAGGTGGCAATTGTGCTCTGTCATAGAGGGTCAGCATGACTTACTGACTTGATAGCACGCATCATATTCTAAACAGAGTCCAGAGGTGATGCAAATTGTTAGTGTGCTCTACTGCCAGCTGCAAGTTTGGCGGTTTGAGTCTACCTAGAGGAACCTTAGGAGAAAGGCCGTTCACTCTACTTCTGAAAATCAGCCATCACAGACCCTACAGAGCACAGTTCTACTGTGACACACATGGGGTCATCATGAGTCAAAACTGACTCAGCAGTAACTGGTTTGGATTTTTTTTTTTTTTTAGTTACAGTCTAAGCATTATGCAGAGTGCTTTACATGCTTTTTCTGAAACAGAAGAGGGAGAATACTGTTTAAAAGAGATATATAACCAGGTATTTCTGTCATCACAGGAGACTAGAGCGAGGGCTACATGGTGGAGGGGACCTGGGAGAGGGTTTGTAAAACAATGAAAGAATCTTTTCTTTTACTTTTCCATAATTTTTGGACTCATGTACTTATAACTTGTTAGTCAAATTTGTGTCTTCTAGGTTGCAACATCCCCATGATACATCTTCAAGGATATGAACATGTATGGCCAAGCACAATCAATAAGAGTGCATCTAAATTCCAAAATCAGTCTCCATAATAGTCTATGTGTTTCCTACTGCCAAAGGGGCCCTTTAGAGTAGTGAGAGAAGATCTTCACCCTGAAACCCACAGCGTCCCTTTTCAGTAGGAAGTAGCTAAGAGAATACGCCATCCCCTTTTCCTTATGACTCAGGGTGAAGTCTCTCTCAGGGAGGAGTGATAGGGAATGGCAAAGGACACACTGACAAAGAAGATTAATCAGAACTGGCTTTGACAAGCACTGTGGCATTTGGACAAGAACAAACTGGGAGGAGGGTAGAGAGAATAGTGCAACAATGAATGAATGGAAACCCAAAATCTCTGTAAATGTTTATGAAAATTAATAAAATATAGGAAAAAAAATACATGCTTTTTCTAGACAAAAGTAATGCTTACAAATGCCCAAGAAAGTGGTAATTATTCTTTCTGATTTAGGAATAAGGAAAACAGGTTCAGAAGATGACAAAACTCAGGGAGTAGGGCTTGGTCTGGAAATCAGTTTTATCTGGACCTGCAGCGCATCCACTCTTCTATCTTCTATGAGACTTTGCCTTTAGTTTTGCCATGTCTGAATGGTGACCAAGATATTTTTCACATTAACAGTTCCAAAAAAGTTTATATTCTAGAAAGAAGTAATTTAAGGTACTTTTTGAAGGGGCACAAGATCACAAGAATAATTAATCTAATCAAAGATTCACTAGGCATATATTTAAGCCCAAGATGGCACAACCAGTATTCATTTAGTTCCCTCATGTGAATATTCTCTTTCATGTTCACAACAAACATTGTTGCCAGGGAGTGACAGAGACAGAGTGCAAGAGACAGAGGTCTTGTTTTCCAAGTCTCTTCTCTGTGGGAAAACAGGCTGGCAGTAGACAAACCACCATTTCTGGGCAGAAATAAACACTGTGGTTGCTGACCTGCTCCAGCACTCACCCAACTGTCTACAGGGCGTAAACCTCCTGGGATTTAATTCTCATATGCCCTGAGGTCAGCTGGTCTGCAAGGAAAACAGAATTGCTTTTTTCTCATGTGAGGGTTAAAAGGGAAAATGGGAGAAACAACTTTCTATTTATCTTAAATAACCCATTGCAATTAAGCAAGTAAAATGTGTTATTGTTTGGAAAAAACCAAATAAATAAAGAAACATAGAAGAATGCAAAATCCACCCTAGCCATAAGCACTGGTAGCATTTTGATAGTTCAACATCTAGAATTTTTTATAAAATACCTTCCCTCTCAGAAAAGTGGCAGAATGCTTGATTATACTTTTTGGTGATCTGGTGTTTGTTTCATCACCAAAGTGTGAGCACATTTCACGTTATTAAAGGATTTTCTAAATTATTCTAATACATTTCATTAAACGAGTGCATCAAACTGTCCTCATTAATCTCCTATGGTTGAATACATATACTTTTTAAAAAAAAATTCACATCAAATAAGCACCTGCCTATTATCTACTGCTACTTTTTTTTTTAATCTACTGCTTCTGTGGATAGAGAGATGGTTACTAACAGACCTTCCTAAAGCTCCATTATTTCCTGTGGCCCCAAAGCCTGAAGGATGATCTGAGTCATCTAAAGGGAAGTACATCTCCTTTATGGAATAAAACTTTGGCACTGGGATTATATTATAAATTCCTTTAACTTCACATTACACAATATATAAAAATGGTTTCTGGATAAATGCTGTCTAATTGATGCCAAATCAGAGAACCTCAGCCTGGATTAGTGCTTTGCAGACTAATTACCATGAATGCTTGGATGCAATCCTTTACTTCAACACTCCCACCAGCTCCTCACAGCATCTCTTATAGAATAGCTATCTCCATTTGACCAACATGAGTAAATTGTTGTTACTATGTGCTGTCAGGTAACTGTGACTCACAGCAGAACCATGAATCATGCCCTGTCCTGGACCATTCTCATGACCTTCAACACACTTGAGTACATCATTACTGTCACCATGTCAATCTATCTTCTTGAAGATTTCCTTTTTTTTTTTTTTTTACACTGACTCTCCACCTTCCTAAGCATGATGTCCTTCTCCAAGGACAGACACCTCCTACCAACATTCTCAAAGTATGTAGGATGAAGCCTCACCATCTTTTCCTCCAAGGAGCACCCTAATTTACTTTCTCCAAGATAGAACTGCTCATTCTCTTGGTAATTCATAGGATATTCAGTACTCTTCTCCAACACAACGACTCAAAGACATAGATTCTTCCATCTTCTTTAGCTATTTTCTAACTTTCAGATGCATAGCAAGCAATTGAGAAGACCATGGTATAGATCAGGTGCACCAAAAATCTTTAAACTAACATTATTGCTATTTAGCACTCTGGAAATGTCCCTGGCTGAAGATTTCTCCAACAGAACTCATCTCTTGATTTATTGACTACTGGTACCAAGGGTTTTAGTGTGGATCCAAATAAGATGAAATCATTGACATTTTCTCCATTTATCATGTTGTTGCCTATCAGCTCTGTAGTGAGTATTTTGGGCTTCTTGGTGTTGAGATACAATCTACATTTAATGCTATAGTCTTTAATTTTCTACAGCAAGAACTTTAAATCCTTCTCGCTTTCAGCAAACAGGATTATGTCGTCTGCCTAATGTAGGTTGTTGATGAGTCCTTCTCTGATCCTGATATCACATATTTTTTCATAAAGCCCAGCTCGTCAGAGAATTTTTTCAGAATACAGATTCAATAGATGCAGAAAAAGGATACATCCCTGACACATTTTCCTTGATTTTAAAGCACACTGTGTTCACTTGCTCTGTTCAGACAATAAAGGTCTAGGTCTAGGTTTCAATTAAACACAATTAAGTGATCTGGGATTCCCATTCTTCTCAATGTTAACCAGAATTCATTGTGATCCACACCATTTTACTGAGGAAACATAACTGCAGACCTGACCTCTGGGTCTTCTGGGCCTGTGTCATTCATGAAGGGACTATGGTGGTGCCCAGATGACGGGATCTGTATTATTGCTTGTCTTTAGGGTTTGTTCTTAGGAGTATAACACTTATTTGCCATTTTCTTGTATTGAGGTGTGATTTGCATGTGGCTGCATTTTATAGCTGATATGTATATGTGTCCTTGTCTGTCTGTCCTCTGCTCATAAGTGTACAGCATGTTTCTGTCAGTTGTTGTACCCAAGTGAAGCTCCAAGATGAAGACAGACCAGGGAGAAAGATTGGCCATCCACTTCTCAAACAATAGACCTTTAGGATTCCTACGAACAACAGAGGAGCACTGTTGATAATTTTATCTGTTATCAACTGCTAACTGGAGATAGAGCCCACAGATTTGAAGGTACTAAACACTGAAGAGGAACAGCTGAAAACATCCATTAATAATTGGAATGTGGGATGTACAGAGTTTGAATCTAGGAAGTCTATGTGTTGTAAAAAAATGAAATGCAACACATCAAGATTGATATTCTAGGCATTAGTGAGTGAAGGGGAACTGGCATTGATCACTTCAAAACAGACAATCATGTGATCTACTTATTCCAAGAATTAGAAAGTGAGGAAGAAAGGAGTTGCATACACAGTCAAAAAGATCGTTTCAGGATCCATCTTAAAGTACAGTGATGTTAGCTATAGGGCTATAAGAGCTGGAGTACTCATGCACATTCAAGGAAGACCTGATATTACAACTATTAACTAAATATACACACCAACAACTAAAGCCAAGGATGAAGAAATTGAGGATTTCTACCAATTTTGGAAGAGAGCTCTTTTGGCCTAGTGGTGAAGAGCTTTGCTGCCAGTCCAAAGCCACATGGTTTGCCAGTCCAAAGCCAACTGCTTCGTGGGAGAAAGATGCACAATTTCCTCTTGTGCAGTTTACTACATATGAAAACCTACTGGAGATTGAGCTAGCATCAGATCCAATTCAACCGTAACAACACATTTTTGTAGGGAGCTCTGGTGGCTTAGTGGTCAAGATTTTTGCTGACAACCCAAAGGCAGGCAGTTCAAATACTGCTCTGCAGGAAAGATGGACTGTCTCTTCCTATGTGCTTCACTGCTCTGCAAATGAGCTATGAGTTGGTTCTGACTTGCAGGTACAAAGCAACAGCAACAACCAACTTTTGTAGCCTGGGATCAAATGAACGTGTAATTTGAATTTATCAATAATTATTGATGACTTAAATACAAAAGGTGGAAACAAGAAAAAAAGACTGGTAGTCAGAAATTACAGACGTGCTGACAAAAATGAGGCTGGAGATCAAAGGATTATATTTTGTACTGTTAGTGATATTCATCGCAAATACCTTTTCTAGAAAACACATATACACATGGGCCTCACCTGATGGACTAGGTCTACACGGGAATCAGACTCATTACATCTGTGGAAAGAATCTTTGGAGAAGCTCAATATCAGCTATGAAAATGAGGCCAGGTTCTGACTGTGAAATAGACCAATAATTACTCATGTGCAAGTTCAAACTGAAGCTGAAAAAATTAAAACAAATCTACAAGAATCAAAATAGGACCTTAGGTCTATCCCATGTGGATTTGAAAACTATCTCAAGAATAGGGTTTAGGCATTGAACACAAATGATTAAAGACCAGATGAGTTGTACGATGACATCAAGAATATAACTCAGGAAGAAAGCAAAAGGATAGTAAATTAAAACACTATAACTCAAACCCAAGTTCTCAACCTCAAATTTACTACTCTTCTACATATGCCCTTTGTTTTGAGACATCTAAAATACACTGGTTCAATTTGTAACTTGTTTTGGAACGCACCTGCCTTGGATAAGGACCAATTTTGTAAACATTTGAGTGAGACTTTTATCGTAGTCATTATTATATACTGGGCTTTGTTATAAAAATTAACAGGTTACAATTCAAGCTGGAAACAAGATCTAATTCTTTAGTAAGGACACTTTCTGTATTGTGCTTACAGGTCATTTGACCTTCAGCCCTGAGGTTTTAAGTTATTTTAGTTCTCCCA
Source organism: Elephantulus edwardii (assembly GCF_000299155.1). Lineage (NCBI taxonomy): Eukaryota > Metazoa > Chordata > Mammalia > Macroscelidea > Macroscelididae > Elephantulus > Elephantulus edwardii. The sequence continues at coordinate 33,009,863 of NW_006399760.1, forward strand.
ATTGTTGTGCCCTTCAGCAAGCTTGGGCAAAGTACCTGGCTTTGGTCGGTAGGATAGCAGTACCCAGGTCAGCTCTGTATTAGCACAGTCTCCGTTTTTCTACGGCTGCTGCTCTCCTCTAGGTCCTCGTCTGACTGGTACAGGAATCTCTGGGGCCCCAAAGAACTCGTGCTGCTTTCTCTCTTCCTTTTCCTGGTAGTAAGATTGCCATTTGCTGCCTCTAAATCTGTTCATTTTTAAACCTATCAGATAGTAAAACTGGTCAATCCTCTCAAGTCATCCTACTTGCAAGTTTCCACCCAACCGTATGGCTAAAGTAATAAGCCTAGAAAATAATTTTGAACAAGAATTTCTATGGATCAGAGAGCTAGACCATGACTAAGGATGACAGTAAAAGAATCAATGCCTTTGAGTTGTGGTGCTGGAGAAATGTATTGAACATACCAAGAGAACAAATAGGTACATTTTGGAGAGGTTGAAACCAAGTTTCTCCTTGGAGGGAAGGATTTTGAAGCTCCATCTCATGTACTTTGGGCACATGGCCAAGAGGGACGAGTCATTGGAGAGGGACATCTTTCTTGGAAGAGTGGAGGGACAGCACAGAAGAGGAAGATCCCGAATGAGATGGATTGATACAGTAACTGGGGCTATGGGGGTTAATATGTCTTAGTCAGTGAAACTGGCTCAAGACAGGGCCAACATCAGAGCTGTAGTAAGTACATAGAGTTGCTATGAGTTGTAGGCAACTCAATGGCACATTACAAAAACAACAAGCCCAATACACCACATGGTACATCTTAACAAGGATTTTTTAGTTTTTACATGTCTAGAATTACTTAGCCTATTTGGTGTTGGGGTTTTTTGTGTTGTGGGCTTCCCCCCCAACCTGTTTTTATTCCCTTTCTGAATATAGAAAGTAAAAAATCAAATATATTTTCATTAAAACCTTTAATTTCTTCTTTAACATATTCCAATGACGCAAATGTTAGATCTTTTGCTATAGTAGACAACCGAAGCTGTAGTGGTTTTTGTTTGTTTGCTTGCTTGCTTTTTGTTTTTTGGGTTTTGGGGGGGGTTTTGCTAGTAGTGTTTTTTTCTCTATTTTTCAAATTGGGTAAAGTCTATTTCTCTATATCCCAGTACTCTGATTTCCCTCCCTCCATCCCATTTCTTTGATTCTATTGTTGAGCCCCTGTAGAGTTTGGGGTTTTTTGTTTTGGTGGTAGTTATTATATCATTTGACATTAATAGTACATTTATTTCTTCTTTATTTGCCTAAATTTTGCTGGGCTTTCTATTTCCTTACTGTTATTTGTGTTGATTTCCCCCCCCCTTTTATTTCAAGCAAGTTTGAAATTATTGAAGCATTTCTGTCATTTTAACTTTATATATTTTATCCTGTAACAACTCTCTCATATCAATGTTGACATATATTGATTGCCATTTCCTCATTCAACTTGAGATCTTGGTTCTTGGAATGAAAGATCATGCCTATATTATATCTTTGACTTAATTTTATACACACACACACACACACACACACACACACACCTTTCTATTGTGATATTAATGAAAGTTTACAGAAAACTTGAATTGTATTGGCATTCATTCATTGTTGTACATTTCCCTCCAGTTTGCTTTTTTTAAATTAATTTTAATGAAAGTTTACAGAGACTTTGGATTTTCCATTCATTCATTGTTGCACTTTTCTCACTGCCCAACCTCCCCCTCCCCAGTTCACTCTTCTCTTTGAAAAGTAAAAGAAAAATTCTTTCACTGTTATACAATCCTCCCCCAAGTCCACTCCACTATGTAGCCTTCATTCTGGACTCCTGTCATGACAATAATACCTAATCATATATCCCTTTTAAATAGTTCTCTCTCTCATCTGTTTCAATGCAGTATACATAATTTATTCCATCTTTCTCAGTCTCCCCTCCAACCCAAATGTCAGTTCCATTTTACAACAGTGGCACTATGCGATATTTGTCCTTTTGTGACTGAGATACTTCACTCAGCATAATGTCCTCCAGAGTCACCCATTTTGTATAATATTTCATGAGTTCCTTATTTTTCAATGCAGTGTAGTATTCCATTGTGTGAATATACCACAACTTCTCTGTCCATTCATTTGTTGATGGGCACTTAGGTTATTAAAAAATTCTCACTTTATATTTGTTTGCATACAAATTTCATGTACGTTGTGTTTCACATTATTCTTCATTCACATTATGTTTCACACAATCACTCCCATTTATTGTGTTTTATAAAATTAATCATCATTGACTATACCCACCATTACTCTGTCTTTTCAGATCCCCACTGTTCTTTCCCATTTCTTATATCCCCTCATGACCCCATGATTTCCTCCTGCCCACCATCACTTCTCTGCTCCCACCCCTTCCTCTCTTGGACTTCCATATACATTTTCCTAGTTAACCTTCTATTTTTACAATAATAGTCTTATGCAGTATTTGTCCTTAAGAGACTGAATTGGCTCACCCAAAAAATGCTCTCCAATACATCTTCTACTTAAAGTGACTTCCTCTGGAAAAGCAAATAAAGTAGGTTGCTGCCTCATTACTGCTAGGCAGAAGTAAAAGTCTAGGTCTCTAATGATACCCAGAGGTAGGGGGCTACTTGTTTCACCTGGATAGGAAGGAGAATATGGCCTCTTCATTACTGGGAGATAATAAAATTCCTGATTTTCTACTAGATCTGAAACACCCTATCCACTAAAGTAGGAGAGGAGACTTCCTTACTACTGGGTGGGTTAGAAATCTAGGCTCTCCGTGATGTTTCCATTGACAACATAGAGAAGGCATGCATCATCACCAGGAAGGGGAAGGAAGTTCCAGCATACTACCTGGTGTTCTCCAACACCTCTCTGGTGAGCATTTGGAGGCTCCTTGTGACATAGGAGGAAGTTTAGGCTTCCCACTCGGCCTCGGCAGAAAGAATGGGTGTGATAGCACAGTTTTTCCCTGTGGCGTCTGACTAGAGAAAAGCGGTTATTATGAGAAACTGTTTTGTCTTGCTAGATTACCCCTTTTCTTTGACTACAGACAGCAGGTCTTTTTGGAAGTTTTTATCTGCAGTTATTATATTTCTGGATTGCTGGCATTTTCAGCTATAAAACTGATGATGTATGAGGTATAAAGAAAACCCAAGGAACTCATCACCCTACCCTGGTTCCTAGTCCGTCAGATTTTTTTTCTTTCTACCCTTTTAGAATATTCTTATGTTTATTTTATGTATTATGTCCATGGTTTTTAGTTGTACTTAGTGAAATGATTAGGGAAATATAGATCTATTCCGTCATCCCAGAAGCAGAAATCTGAGAGAATAATTTTTTAGCAATGATTATTTTTAATGAGGCTGATTTGGAAAACTGCAATCTTGTTTACGCTAAATCAATGAAAACTATAACTATTTTATATTCTCAAAGGTGTAAGAATGAAAACCAGTTTTTAACACCCTTTCTGTGTTGCTTTTATAGTTTTGTGATGAGAAAAAGATTCCTTCTAACCAAAAAGCATCTGGGTAACGTTGCGCTCTATAATCTTTCTTTGGGAACTTTAATGCAATTAGCATACCAAAGGCTCTGAGAAGATCTGACGTAAAGACTGTGCTTGATTTTTTAAAAGAAATTAGGCATAAAATATATTTTCCCATAATATCCAATAATGTCCCGTGTTGTCTGCATTTGAGAAATGGTTAAATAGTTAAATGTCAGAATTCCTTTCTCCCGGGACCCAGTTTGGGAGGGGCTGTTGTTATTGTTAACTGCTGTGAAGCCAAACATGACTTTCAGCAACCTTATGAAAAACAGACCTATACCCTGTCCTAACCCGAGCTGCCCTCATCGTCTCTGACACACTTGAGCACCTCTTTTGGTGACCCTCCATCTTTCAAAGCATAATGTCCCTTTTCAAGGAGCAGCCTCTAGGGAAGCGTCCAAAGTATGAGAGATGGAGGTTTGTCTTCCTGCCACCAAGGAGCCCTATGGCTGTACTTTTTCTCAAGACATATGTTTGTTCTTTTTCTAGTCTATGGGATACTTGGTACTCTTCTCCAGCAATCAAAGGTATCAATTTTCTTCTGTCATCCTTATATATTTTCCAGCTCTCAGATGCACAGCAGGTGATTGAAAAGACTACAGCCTGAATAAGACCCACCTTAATTTTCAAGCCAACATTGCTCATGAGTATTATGCAGAGGCCCCTGACTTGCCCAGTGTAACACATCTCCTGATCTCCTGACTGCTGGAAGGGCAGTGGTATCTTATTATATGAGTTCCTCTAGATCACCAAACATGTGGGCATTCTGCCTTGATGGAACCTGATACATAAGGGCCATGGGAGAAACATAACAATTCTATTTATTTTCCCAGTTCTAGCAATGTCATTTTGTCATTAAAAAATATACATATTATCTCCCTCAAAAACCATGAAATTACTACCACTGAGTGGAAACCTACTCACAGGTGACCCTCCAATGGATTTCTGAGGCCGTACAGCACATGGGGAAAGACTGCCCATCTTTCTCCTAAGAAGCCCCTGGTGTTTTGAACTGCCACTGAGACAGCCTTTGGAGTTTGCAGCACAACTCCCTATGGACTAGGTCACCAAAGCTGTTAGAGTTGTAATTCTAACTCAAAGCCTTGCTTGCTGGTGTTTCAAATCCATCAGCTACTCTAAGGTTTAAAAAAAAAAATCTCCTTTCATATGATTTATAGCCTCAGAAATCTAAAAAAGGATCTTTAAATCTAAAAAAGGATCTTTAAGCTGTTTTTCTTTTTTGTTGATTTTTAAAATTAATTTTACTGAAAGTTTGCAGTGACTTAGGGTTTCCGGTCATTCATTGTACTTTTCTCCCTGCCTATCCCCTCTCTTCAATTCACTTTTCTCCTTGATAAGTAAAACTCTTTCATTGCTATGCAATCCTTCCTCCCAAGTCCACTGCACTGTACACCCATCATTCTGGACTCCTGTCATGACAATAATACCTAATCATACATCCCTTTTAAACAATTCTTTCCCTTACCTGTTGCAATGCAGTATACATCATTCCTCCCCTTCTTCTCTGTCTTCCCTCAACCCCAGTGTCAGTCCTGTTTTACAATAGTGGCCCTATGCAATATTTGTCCTTTTGTGACTGAGATATTTCACTCAGCATAATGTCCTCTAGAGTCATCCACTTTGCATAATATTTCATGGGTTCCTTGTTTTTCAAGCTGGCTTTAACTTGACAGCCAGGAGAGAGAAACAAAGTAAAACTCAAAAAACACAAACCCATTGCCACTGAGTGAAGTCTTACTCATTGTGACCCTATAGGACAGGGTAGAACTGGCACATAATGTTGCTAGGACTGTAATCAAGGAGTGCTAGTAGTGTAGTGCTTTACAAATTGGGCTTCTAACCAAAAGGTCAGCATTTCAAATATACCAGCCACTCTGTGGGAGAAAAGACCCCCTCAATCAATTAGGATTTACAAACTTGGAAACCTAGGGGAGATTTGCTATGAGTTGGAATCCACTCAGTGGCCATGGGTTTAGTTTGGTTCTGATCTTTGCAGTACTAGTACACAAAAGGCCTCTTTCTACAAAGTAAAGGGAATATTACTATCTCCATTTTACTGAGAATGGCATGGATGATGAAGCTTCTCCTCACATGTTTTGGGTGGCTTTGGGTAATTAGAAAGAATAAGTCCTTGGGAAGGGACATCATGCTTGGAATTTGGAGGGTCGGTGAAAGAAAAAGAAGCCCGTCAATAAGTTGGATGGACACAGTGAATGTAACAATGAACCAGAGAAGTATGCCAGAGATGAAGAGGATGGCTGATTCAAACACAGGCCCAAAGAAATGTATGATCCTGGAAGGGACTTATCTAGAAAGGAAGTCTGGGTTACCAGTGCCATTCATAGTCACCAAGCATGCACTTTCTGACTAGATCTCTGTCCCGTGAGATGTGGGTGTGGTCTGGCCCCCTGGAGCATTCTTCTGGAACATTGTTCCCTGTACATGCAAGGCTCCTCCAGGGCTACATTTTTGCTTTCCAGAAACCTTTGTTCCATAGAAAACAAGTGTTTTGTTTTCCTGAACAAAAGCTCTGGGGAGCTGAAGGGAAGCTAGAATCTTAAATACAGGATGGCCCTAGAAATTGCTCCCCGACCTTCATTTCCTCTTCAGCCATCACAGTTCACTGTGCAATGTGTGAGAGGAAGTAGCCGCAACTTCAGAGAAGTAGATTTACTGGGAAGTAACATTCCCAGTAACATCCAAACAACTTGCCCCTGCTCCCTGGGACAATAGTAGGTTGTCTGCTATGATGCCTTCAGGGAACTGACAGGAGGAAATGACTGCTCTTATTTTGAGGAAGGTTCAGCATTAGGGCAAAATGGCTCCATAAAATGAGACACTTAGTGATTCCATAACAAAGCATTGATTGGTCCCAGTAAAGAGGACCCAGCTAAAGCATTTTCTATGTATTTTCCTCTGTTGTTATGACTTAAATTCTGAAAATGGCAAGAGAAGCTGTCAGTTCTTTGATGGAGGACAAAACAGGAGAAGATAGATGCTGTGGTCGTCATCCTCGGTCTAATTGACCTTGCCAGAACAAAGAATTTGCTGTTGCCCTGCAATTAGTTCTTTATTCCTACTTAGCAAGACTCCTGGCTACTAAAGTCATTAACAGACATCAGACTCTTAAACACTTCTCCCTGTGATCAGCTGTGGTTGTTAAAATAGCTACTTATTTTTAAGTCATGGATGGCTGCTGTTTAAACCTAGCTATAACCTATAAAAGATAAAACAATGCCAGCCATTTACTCTTTAGGTTGGATTCCTATCCAACCTGACCAGATAGATTTAAGGAAACAGATACAAATAAGTGAAATTCGATTGAGATGGGGGTGAGAAAACCATGACATGCTTTGAATGGGAGGCTCAGCAGAAGCCTAGAATGGTCATTGTGGCCAGTCTTAGGTCAGCAGGAAGCATCAGGCCATTACGCGAAGGAAGGAAGGGTATTAGAAGTGAAGAGGAGTGCCATGGCTCAGTCTGCAACTGGTCCAGGCAAAACACCCTCGTCCTAGTGACGTTAAGCAGAAGGAATACAGAGAGTAGAATGAGGTAAGTCCAGAGAGCCAGTTCTTCAGATTCTGACATCACTAATGAGTTGTGTTGTTGTTAGGGCTCATCAAGTCAGCTCCTGCTCACAGCAAGTTGGTGCACAACAGAACAAAACTCTGCCCCATCCTGCAGCATTCTCACAATCTTGCACACCAGCAATCGATGGTCCCTGGGGTCTGGGTAAATTGCTTTGCCTTCAAGATAATTCCCTTCTTAGGCTAGATATGTTGGAGTGGCTTTTCCCCACCAAATTTGCATTTTTGTTACATACTCAGAAGCATATAAAGCAGAAAGTGAAAGGCCCACTTCTAATCTCCTCATCTTATTCCCCAAAGCCATTTCCCTGAAATTCACAGCAGAGTGTTCAAGATCATGAGCAATGGAGTCAGGAGACTTGATTCAAACTCATAGTCTAGTCTGCTCCTTCACAGCTGTCTTCTCATCTCTCATTCCACTTTCTTATCTGGAAAATTGGAAAAAGAATACTAACAACATCCTGGGGTTTTTACTATAAATTAATATATATAAATACTCATAGCAGGGCCTTGGAGATAGTATTTACTACATATTATTGTTTTCATTGACATTCTGCTTATGTTAGGTGATTTTATTGTTGTTTAGCTGTTGTTGTATTGAGTCAGTTATGACTCATAGCAACCCTATGAACAATCTTACTCTGTGCTACACCACACTCATGATCTCCAATATGCTCGAGCCCATTACTACAGTCACTGACTCAGTGCATCTCATTGAGGGTCTTCCTCTCTTTCTCTGACCCTCCATCTTTCCTATTATGATGTCTTTCTCCAAGGACTGGCCTGTCCAGACAACATGCCCAAAGTATGTGAGACACAGTCAAACTATCCTTGCCTCTAGGGAGCACTAATGAGTACATTTCCTCTAAGACAGACTCGTTTATTCTTTTGGCAGCCTTTTAGAATATTCTGTAATCTCCAACACCACAATTCAAAGGCATCAATTCTTTGGTCTTCCCTATTTATCCATTGTCCTCACACAGGAAAAGTAACCAATAGGTTGTTACCAAATCATCTCTAATTTGAGGCAGACACTAAATCTGTTAGAGTAGAACTGCACTTCACAGGGTTTTCTATCTTTCTTTTAAAAAATATTTTCTTTTGCTTTAAGTGAACTTTTACATAGCAGATAGGTGACCTTTCAATTATCCCTACACAAATTGTTCTGTGACATTAGCTGCAATCTCTACCATGTACCAGCAGTGACCCCATTTCTGCCTTAGCTTCCTTATGTCCGTTTGTTTAGTTTCTATGCCCTTTCTTCCTATCTCATCATTGTTTCTGAGAAAATGCGACTCTTGAAGCTGCACAGAGTTGATCTAAGGAGAGCATTCTTCATGGGCATTACTGTTCATTTTATAGGCCAGTCTATTAATTAGTTGGGAATGGATGGCTTCCATTCCATAGTAGCAGGATATGGTAACAGCCTCAGGCGTTCCCTTCCATCTCTATTTGGCCTTTTTGGATGAATTTGAATTTTTCACATTTTTCTCCCATTTTAACCAAGACTTTTTAGTGTGTCCTTGGTCAGAAAGGTCAGCAGGGGTAGCCAGATTAGAGAAGGTCATGGTTCATTTTTTGGACTAATTGCTCCCTTGAGTCTTTGATTTTCCTAACTCTCCTTTTGTTCTGAGTGGTCAAAAATAGTTGTATCTTAGTTGTTTATAAGCCTATAAAATGCTAGACACTACTCATCGAAGTAGAGAGTAGAAACTTGTCTATATATACTGTGACATGCTAATTCATCTAGTTGTTGTTATTCTGTGCCATCAAGTTGTCTACAACTCATAGTGACCTATGCACAATATCTCTGAACACTGTTCTATCCTGAGCCAATCTCACTGTCTCTGACACACCACCCATTATCCCAGTCACTGTGTGAATCCATCTCTTCCAGTGTCTTTCTCTCCTGCACTGTCCCTTCACCCTTCGAAACATGATATCCTTCTCCAAGGCCTGGTCCCTCTGGGCCACATGTCCAAAATATGTGAGACAGAACCTTAAAATCCTTTCCTCCAAGGAGCAACTTAGTTTCACCCTCTCCAGGAGAAACCTGTTTGTTCTCTTGGCAAACCACAGTATGCTCAATACTATTCTCTAGCACCACAACTCAAAGGTATAGATTCTTCTTCTGTTGTCTTTGGTAATTGTCCAGCTCTCTGATCTACAGCAAGTAATTGCAAGAACCATGGTCTGGATCAGGCACGTCTTTGTCTCTAAATTGACACTGTTGCTCTTTAGCACTCTGGAGAAATCCTTGACAGTAGATTTTTCCTAATGCAATTTATCTTTTCATTTCCTGACTGCTGGTGCCAAGAGTTTTTATTATGGAGTCTAGCAAGCTGAAATTGTTAACAACCTCTCAGCTGACTCCCAGTCCAAATCTATGCCTTATCATGTACTCCAGGTCACGAGCACTGCCCTCATACCTGGACCAATTTGGAAGCCTGGCCTAGGCTCGCAGTTCCTCTAGCCCATCAGTCAGCCCCACGGGAGGATTTTCCTCCCACCCTCTGAGGTCCAGCTGCTGTTTCCCTGATTTCTAATGCTGTGTGTGCATACACACTAAGATACTGATAGGCCTGCAGGGCTGACTCACCGAATCCTGTGATAATGGCCTCAAGGAAGTGGAAGCTGCAAAGAAGATTTCCCAAACTGTCTGATACCACAACCTCCCTCACAACAGCCAGTTCCTGCCTAACAGCATCAGCAGCTACTGCCAGCAACTTCAACCAATTAGCAAGCTCCAGAACCACTTCTCTGCCAAGACATGGCCCCTTCCCACTGAGTGATTAAAACCTGATTCATAAAAAAAAATTAAAAAAAAATAAAAAGCTGATTCATCCACAGTCTACATGTGACTTCTCTGACCTTCCTGCCCCTCTCTGGCCAGGACAACAAACCTTGCCCGAGAGCCCACAATAAAAAGATTCTTTCCTTACTTTTGGTTTCCAGGCCTGTTTAACATTACATGTACAACTGTTATTCTTGTCTTATTGCTCTCGCTAAGACTTCCAATATAATACTGAATAGGAGTGGTGATAGTGTGCATCCTTGCCTAGATCCTGTTCTCAATGGAAATACCTTTAATAATTTCTCTCCATTAAGAACGATGTTTACTCTTGGTTTTGTGCATATACTTTTCATTATGTTAAAAAATTTTTCCTCTTTTCTTATTTTGTTGAGTGTTTTAATCAAGAAGGATGTTGGATTTTGTCACCGGCCTTTTCTGCATCAATTGATAGGAT
>NW_006399760.1:33020483-33023234 GCF_000299155.1 Elephantulus edwardii
TAGGATTTTGTTGAGGATTTTTGTGTCTATGTTCATTTGAGATATTGGACTATAGTTTTCTGTATTTCAACTCATCTACCTACCTATGGTAAACTGATTTTTTACAAGGAGACAAAATCAGTTAAGTGACAATACAACAACATCATTAACAAATGATGCTGGCCAAACTGGAAAATCATCTGCATAAAACTTAAGCAAGACACATACTTCACACCATATAAAAACATCAACTAAAGGTGCATTGGGGGCTTAGGAGTAAATGCAAAGATTATAAAGTTAATCTGAGAAAAAGTAGGAACAACTCTAGAAACCCTAATATACAACATGAAAAGACTTCCATACATAATGAAAAACCTACAACTAGAAGAGGATAAAATAGATGAATTAGACCTTCTAAAAATAAACTCTCTATGCCCATCAAAAATCTTCTCCAAAAACAGGGTAAAAAGGAAACCTACAAAGTGGGAAAAAATATCTACAAGTGACTTACCTGATAAGAGATTCATATCTAAAATGTATAGCATACCCCCAGCACCTCCACAAGTAGAAGCAAACAACTCGACTACAAAATGGGCACAAGATAATAATAGATATTTTATCAAAGAATAAAGTCAGATAGCCAAGAAACATATGAAGAAATCTGCAAAATCCCTAGCTATCAGAGAGATGTAGATCAAAACAACAACGAGATATCATCTTACCCTTGCAACAATAGCAAAGCTCAATAGGACAGCAAACAATAAATGCTGCTAAGAATGTGGAGAGTTTGGAACTCTCATTCACTGGTGGTGGTTGTTAAGTGCGCGTAAGTCAAATATGACTCATAGTGATCCTATGAATAACAGAACTATCTTATCCTGTGCCTATCTTATCCTGTGCCAACCTCACCATATTTGCCTCCAAGAAGCACACTGGCTGCACTCTGTCCAAGACATATCTGTTTCTTCTTTTGGCAGTCTATGGAATATTCAGTACTCTTACCCAACACCACACAGTTCAACGGCATCAATTTTTCTTCTGTCATTTTTATTCATTTCCCAGCTCTCTGGAGCAAAACAAATGATTGAAAAGACATGGTCAGAATCAAGCACACCATAGTCTTCAACATAACATCAATACTCCTCTGTAATTTGGAGAGGTCCCTGACTGCAGACATTCCCAATGCAATACACCTCCTGATCTCCTGACCCTGGGAGCTCTGGTGGGAGCTCTGGTGATCTAGTGGTAAAAAGCTGTGCTGCATTCCCAAATTCATGTAGCTCGAAACTGCCGACTGTTCTGCAGGAGAAGGATGGGCAATCTCAGTTGTGATTAATAGCCTCTTAAAGTCCACTGGAGTGTTAGATATGGTTTATGACTCTGTGACACAAATCACTGCTGGTGAGAAAGAAAAATGGTACAACCACTATGGAAGGCATTCTGGTGCTTTCTCAAAAGGTTAGAGATATAAATACCTTTTGACCCAGCTATCTCACTACTGGGAATATACCCTAAGGAAACCAGAGCTGTGACTCAAATGAATCTATGCATGCACCCTCATGTTTATTGCTGTGTTATTCACAATAGTGAAAAGATGGAAGTAGCCCAACTGCCTATCAACAAATGAATGGGTAGAAATACTGTAGCACATAAAATAAACTTTTAAAAAGATACAACTATTTGTCTCCAACCATCTGAGGGGAAGAAAAAAAAAGAGCTGGATGGACCCAAAGACACAGATAAGAAACTAATCACTACTGGAGTGATCATCTCCGTGAACCATTGTCTCCTTAAAACTGGAACTAGAAGATCTGGTGCTGAACTACCACTACCCAACCATTCTGAGCAGGACCACAACAGATGGACTCTGATAGAGTGGGCCAAAAAGAATGTAGACAGAATCTCAAGTTCCTAAAAAAAAAGAAAGTAAGAAATAGATTGACTGGATCAATTAAGACTAGAGAACTCCTTGTTGACTATTGCCAAGAAATAGTCTTTAAGCCTTGAGCCAAAGCTAGCACTGAGATCAACTTGTAGCTAAATAACAAATTAGCTCACAAAATAAGGAAAACAGCCTATAGGTACTGTGTTCTCTAAAAAAAAAAAACAACAAAAAATCACCTATAGGAGCTCAAATATCACTAATTACTTTAACACAAAGATAAGAATGCAAGGTAGACTCATGACAATGGAACAACCAAGATAGAATTATTGAAAATGTTCACAAATTATGAAGAATGTAACTGATATCACTAAGCAATTTATAGAGAAACGGTTGCATGAGAACCTAAACTGTTGTGCAAAACTTCAAGAAAAGCACAGTAAAACAGTATTTTAAAAGAAAAAGGTCATCAGAGTTGGTTGGGAACACATGAGCTCTGTGGTCAAACCTAGCTTGACTCTCAGTAGCTTTATTTATTTGTAATGTGACCTTGGGGATCTCATTTAACATTCACAGGTTTCAGAATCCTAATCCATAAAATGGGCTAACAATTATATCTGCCTCATCAGACTTTCTCCAAAGTAAGATGTCAATGTGTAGCTAAAATACCTAGCATTGTGCCTAATACATGGATTTTGTTGTTGTTGTTGTTATGTGCTGTCGAGTCGCTTGAGACTCATAGAGACCCTATGTACAACAGCCCTAAACTCTGCTCTGTCCTGTGCCAATCGCACCGTCTCCAATACACCCATCCCAATTACCCCAGTCACTGAATCAATCCACCTCATAGAGGGCCTTCCCCCCCTGCACTGTCCCTCCACCCTACCAAG
>NW_006399760.1:33023780-33025720 GCF_000299155.1 Elephantulus edwardii
GAGAGAGGGAGAGAGGGAGGGAAGGAGAGAGAGATTGAAATTACAAGGTCTCTCTGCTAGTCTAGCAGAGGTCTAGTCCAGAAGTTGGTAGCATCTCATTTGTGCAAAATAAGTCATAAGGTCATTCCAGAATCAAGAGGTAGAGAAATAGAACTACCTCTCAACTGGGGGCAAAGTCACATTTTAAAGGATATCTATTCTGAATAGGATAGGGAATGATAACCATTTTTGCAATCTACCACACTCAGTAAATCTTTCTTAAGAAGTTAGTTATGATGGAAAACAATGAACCAAAAGGGCAAGGAGATAAGTCCAGTTTACATCCTCACAATCTCGAGCAAGACATTTAAATTCTAGGTTGTTCAATACTAGCAAGACAAAAATTGACCTCTCAAACCATTAAGTAGCTGAGTGTTCTCGAAGGTACAGTAAAGAGAATATGTGCCAATTGGGGAATAAATCAAGACACTCCTTTCTCTGTGTCTGGGGAAGGCATGGGAACTGGATTTATCGAGGACATTCAGCCACTTGACAGCAGTATAATTACAGACCAAAGTCATTAATCAGCAATCCGCTGACGGCCAAGGGAGTCTATAAACTGCTAACTCTCTCTGTTCCAAAATTGATTCGACTTAAAAACAATTACTTAAATTCTATATACTTGAGCATTTGGCATTGGAGAAAGTAGGAAAAAATATCAAAAAGTTTGTGGGGATTTTTATTAATCTCTGCTTCTAGAGCCTCTTTTCTTAGCTTTGCAGTAATTTGATGAACTTTTTCTTTAATGGCGTTGTCCATGAATAGTTGTGCTGCTCACCCAAAGGCTGCGCGTCTCAGGCGGGTTCATGGGCAATCTCCTCCGGTGCAACTGACCGCCTGCTGAAAACCTTCCAGAGGGTTTGTGCTGATTATGGATGACAGTGGGCATTTTGTCTTTTGCTTTGTTTATTTTTCTTTTTTGTGGGTGTTTTTGTGTGTGTGCACGGGGTTGTTTTTTTTTTGTTGTTGTTGGTTGGTTGGTTGGTTGTGGGTTGGTTTTTCCTTTTTTTTTTTTTAAAGAAAGATGAACAATTTCCTACAAATTTTACAACCTTGGAAAATTGGTAAGGACCAGCTATGAGTCAGTTCCAACTCATTGGCAATGGGTTTCTAGTTTTGTTTAGTTGCTGTTGTTATTAAGTGTCATCTAGTCGTAGATGACTCATAGTGACTCTACAAATAAAAGACCTGAACACTTGTATAAATTTAATCATTTCTCCAAGTTCATAGGGTTTCCGGAGTTTATCTATTTCGGAAGTGGGTGCCACTCCTGCTTCTAAGCTTGTTTCAACCGGGAATCTCCACCAAACACTGACAACCATGGGTAACCATCATCGCATTTGACACATCAGTGTAACAGTGTCTAGCATCACAGCAACCAAAAGTTACCTCTGTACAGCAAATGGACAGATCAGTGCTATACCACTTAGAAGAACCTCTGACCAAAACCAATTTAAACCAAGCCTGAGGGCTGCAGATTAAAATCACCCACCTTTGACTTGGTAGCATAACTTTCTATCCACAAGGCCCACAGAGCTCTCTCTCTATGTTGTTATTGTTGTTGTTAAATGCGGTCGAGTAGCCCTGTGAACGAAAGACCTGATCACTTGTATAACTTTCATCATTTCTCCAAGTTTATAGAGTTTCCGGAAACAAGCTATTTCGGAAGCGGATAGCTTGCTGTCTTCCAAGCATGCTATAGCTGTGTCTCAGAAAAAATGCTTAAAGGCTAGTCAAGGAGTCTGTCAAGTCTGAAAAGGAGCTATGACTCCACCAGCATGGATATAGGAGACCTCCAGGAAGACTTTTCCCAGGTAAATGAAGTTCCCAGGTAAAAGAAATTTCCACTACCTGCAGCCATCATTTCCACAGGTTCTACACCCTCTGGATTGTTCCATAGA
>NW_006399760.1:33030022-33031048 GCF_000299155.1 Elephantulus edwardii
GCAGGAAGTAGCTAAGAGAATACGACATCCCCTTTTCCTTATGAATCAGGGTGAAGTCTCTCTCAGGGAGGAGAGATAGGAAATGGCAAATGACACTCTGACAAAGGAGATTAATCAGAACTGGCTTTGACAAGCACTGTGGCAATTGGACAATTAAAACAGACATTGCGGGGGGAGGGAAGAAGAACGAACTGGGGAGGAGGGTAGAGAAAACAGTGCAACAATGAATGAATGAAAACCCAAAATCACTGTAAATGTTCACTAAAACTAATAAAATTTAATAATAATTAAAAAAACAAACAAACGAACAAACAAAAAAATCCAGAAGTTATTTTTGAAAAATAGTTATATAGATGGGTGATTACTGAAAAGTGAAACATTCAATAATAAAGATCGTGACAGCTAACAGGTGAGTAAAATGAATCACTGCCTCATAAGCTTGCATACTGGCATCACCTGCAAAGTTTAAAAGCTACCGATCGTTCATCCTACCCCTAGAGAGTCTGATTTAATTGACAGGAAGTATGGTCTGAGCCCTGCAGACTTTTAAATACTCCCCAGATAATTATAATGTCAGCAAAAATTGGGAACCACAAATGTAATTAATGAGAAGGATAACTTTTTAAAAATAGCATTTGGAATTAATTAGAAAAGAGCAGGATTCTTGGGAAGAAGGTCACATGAAGCAATGGCAAAGGGTAGCAATGAGACCCCCTAGGGTCTCACACTGGGTCAGGGACATGGCAGTACTGAAACGATAGCTAAGGGAACAGACTTTAAAAAAGAAGGAAGAATTCCAAGAAGCTTCAAAAACTAGATACATTTTAACTGGAAAGAAAAATGTAAGGTCCTGGAGATTTCAACACAGTCCAGAAGAGGCAGCAAAATGATAATCTTACACCTTGCAGCTGGGGATACTGTGTGGGTTAGCTGCTGAGAAAAAAATGGTTTGATGGTTCCTCCATAAGTTAAACATAGACCATCTTGGAGCCTGGGAAGGCCTCCTGGACACAGAACTTTTTTTTT
>NW_006399760.1:33031148-33038209 GCF_000299155.1 Elephantulus edwardii
AAAGATTCTCACCACTGGACTCTCCAGGTTACTTCCCCCTAAATACTAAAGAAAATAACTCTAGCAAATATCATTTATCCTACTCATTCAGGAAGTCCAGTACCCACACTGGTACATCTAAGGATTTGCAGCAACAGGGGCTGCCATTCTCTCACACCTCTTTCTGCAGAGCCGAACTTTCTCCTTTCTAGAGATGCTCTGACATGAAGCAAACCTCTCTTCCTCCTTTTCTGTAAAATATTTTGCACACAGACTGCATGCATATAACATGTGTATGATGATTTTGTGGTCAAAGTGTATAATTGACAGCACCAGACAAGGAAGTAAATTTTCAACAGCTGACTGACATCATTCCTCCTAGTTTCATTTGTTCCTGTTCACACCAGGGAGCCCCCGGGAAGTACAATTGGTTAATGCACTTGGCTGCCAGCTGGAAGGTTGAAGATTCAAAACCACACAGAAGCACCCCAGAAAAAAAAGGCTTTGACGATCTACTTCCAAAAGAATGAGCACTGAAAATTCTGTCAAGCATAGTTCTCCTTTAACATACATGATACATGATCAGCATACTCTGTGTAAGCTCCCATCAAGGAGCCCTGGTGACACAGCTGTTAACTCAGAAGACACCACCACTCATGAGAAATTGACTGACATGCCTGCCTGCCTCAATAAAGACTGCAGCCTAGGAAACAGTACAGATGTTCCTGTTCTGCCAGATTGGGTCAGTGTGAATTGGAACTGAGTCAATGACACACCACAACAGCAACAATCCACTCTCAACTCCTGTTGTTGCTCTTGTTAGATGCCATTGAATCAATTCTGACTCCTGGTGACCCCTCATGTTACTGAGTTAAGTACCAAATAGTGTTTTCTTGACTGTAATCCTCACAGAACCATATCACCAGAATTTGTCTTCTGTTATATCATTGGGTGGATGAGAACCATCAATCTTTATGTTAGCAGTTGAGGATAACCCATGTGCACCCCCTAGGGCCCTTTCCTGAACCCTAGGACTTGGATTTGAAATATGCCCTCACAGCTCACTATGCTGCAAAGACACCCAAAGCCCAGAGAGAGGAGGGGCCTGTGGAGCCCAAGACCCACATGGCTTTCCTGACTCCTGTGAGTGCTATCAATGTGACAACTCCAATTTGAGGGGGATAGACCTGAGCTTCTGTTTGGGGCCTTGACCTTGAACACAGCCTCTCTTCACTATTTGCTCGTCTCTATACCTGAAAGTACGAATTTGTTGAGTGAGGTTCTTTGTTGTGAGAACCAACATGATTAGCACAGTGTTTGGTTAAAAAACACTCCGAAAGCGAAAATCAACTTTTCCAGCAATGCACAGGTGCACAGGCAAGGCATCCACATCCAGGAGGCTTCCTCCCTCACCTGGTGTGGGAAGTCTGAAGAGGACATGCTGCTTGGCTGTGGCAGCCTGCAGCTTGCTGAAAACAGTCTGGTCCAGAAAGGAGCAGTATACAGAGGAGTGTCTGGGTTTGCAAAGCCTGGACTCCTAGACCCTGCCCATCACTCTCTCACGAGTGCATTATTGTTGTTATCATGTGCCATTGTGTCAGAACTGACTCACAGCTAACCCTCCAGAGGATTTTCAGAGGCTGTAAATCTCACAAGAGGAGCTTATCTGTCTTTTTTTCAGAGAAGCAGCTGGTAGATTTGAACCATTTGCTTTAGAGTTGACCATTAGATCACCAGAACTCTCTAGTTCATTTTTAACCCTCCACAAAGCAGAGAGCAGGGGAGCATCAAGTTAATGCCCCATTTGTCCTCCGTGACCGCTGCCAATTTGTGTCTCACTCACATCCAGGACTGCATTGCTGGCTAATGCGGAGCTTCCCAGCAGGCCCAGCCTCACACCCAGCACCTGTTGCAGCTACCAGATTGTGAAAGCAGGGTAGATATGTCTGGCTGCTAACTGAAAGGTCAGAAGTTCAAATCCACCAGCTGCTCCACAGAAAAAGATGGGCTGTCTTCTCCCTAAAAGATTTAAAGCCTCAGAAATCTGGCGGAAGTTTGCTGTAAGTCAGAATTGGTGATATGGCATTGAGTTTGGCTTTGGTTTCACAGAGAGTAGTGAGTAAGGGCGCTCAGGTGGCCTAGTGGTAAGAAGTGGTGTTCCCGACCCAAAGGCATGCAATTCTAATCCACAAACTGCTTTTCAGGAGAACGATGGGTAAATTCTAGTGCTATTTACTGCCTCTGAAAACCCACTGGAAAGTTAGGTAAGAGTTGGTTCTGACTCAATGGTACACAACAACAGTGCAACAGGATGCTTCCCATGGAGCACCCTCAGCTCCTGGTTGGTTCATAGCCAAGCACCTTCCTGTTTATCACAGCCTTGTTGGAAGGTAAACACCAGTGTACTCTGGCCCTAGGATTCCTGTCCAGCACGCCTTTCCTTTCATACAAGAGTCACAAGTGTCAGAGTTCATTCTTTCAAAAGCTCCAGGGAGCTCAACCATCCCAGTGTGCCCTGTTATGGACTGCATCTATGTACCTATAGAATCAGTAACCCCAAAACAGCACGTGGACGCACAGAGCTGCAGTGAGAGAAGTTCCTTTGTTTTTATTAAAACTTTCTTTAGTATCACCTGAGCATGAAGCTGCAATGGGCCTTTGAAGAATGCTAAAACTTGACTGTGGGGAAAGCAATGATTCCCTAGTGGGATTTTTACCTTCCGTGCAATTCAGGTCACTGCACCCCACACACAACCACCACCCCTCTGGTCACTTCAAGCTCGCATATTGCTAAAACAGACTAGGAATAAACACATTCTTCCTAGTGAATATTCTTCTTGTATTAATATCTTCTTCTTGTGACAAGTAGTGTAAACTCCGTAGAAACCCATATAGATTTTAATAGTCCAACCCCCAATGTCTATCCAATCATAAGAATGGAGTAGGACCTGGCAGTTTTGCTTTCATTTTACATGTGTGGTTATCACAGGCAGGGATGAGATATCTAAGAACTATTCCAGTCCTTCATTTTATAAATTAAGAAAATGTGTATCTTTTAAATGTGTACTTGAAGGAACACAACTGGGTCCTCTCATTCTACATCTTAACAAGATTCTTCATGCTATTCTTCTATATCTCCAAGTGAACCTAATGTTTCTGTAGTAATCACTGAGGGGAGTGAGTCCAAGTTCAAATAAGAGTCCCCTGGGTGTCTTGTTAAACTGTAGCGTCTTATTCAGTAAATGGGAATGGAAATTCTCAAAACCCAATTGAATGAACCAGTTATGAGCACTTCACTAAAGTGTTGGAGTTGACAACAACATTATACTCAAACCAGATATTCATTAGTGTGATTCTATTTGGAAAGCTACAGAGCTCTAGATTACAAAGATGTCTACTGTTAATCAAGATACAGGAGCTACCACCGTGAAAAAGGAAATGAGGCCCATACAAAATTCAATCTGCCTAACTTTCCTTCAAGTCTATCAGATGATGAGGATGGCACAGGATAGAGAAAGGTTCAGACCTGTTGTTCATAGTGTCATTATAAGTCGTAGTCAACTCAATGACATATAACAACAACAGTTTGACTTGAAAGTTTTAACCCAGTAAGAAATCAAGACTGTAGACAAGGAAGTAGGGAACCTTTTAAAGCAGAAAAAGATTGGAATAGCCACTGTTGTCAAGATTATTCCAACTCATAGTGATCCTATAAAACAACCCACTTGGCCATCAATTATTTTGAACTCCTGGTGACCCTCTGTCAGGTTGCCAAGGCTGTAAATCTTAGCAGAAGACTGCCCATCTTTCCACTGATGGATCCAAACCATTAGTGACACTTGACCTTTCGATTTGGTGTCTTCAGAGTAAAACAGCCCCAGAGGGTTTTTCAAGATTGTGATCTTTATAGAAGCAGACAGCCACACATCTTTCTCTCATAGAGAAACTGGTGGGTTCAAACAGCTGCCTTTTTTGTTAGCAGTCAAATGTTTAACCACTGTAGCACCAGGATTTCTTAGGGTTGGGGATACAGGGCTGGAAAATGCTAACCCCCTCATCCTGGACTCCCTTATAATATGAAGGGGGGAAATCATGTAGCCCCTAATGAGGTTCTCAGGAGTGGCTGATACGATGAGGCAAAAGATTTCCTTTTGTCCTGAAAGATTTCTGTCATGGTATGAGATTTAGTCATTCATTGTTTATTTAGCAAATACTTTATTTGCTGTGCTATTGGGTACTGAGCACAGACATGGCTGCTGCCCTCGTTAAACTAAGTCTAGAAGGAAATATAAGCAAGGAAAGAGACTGCTGTCATTCAGTGTCATTTGGGCCTTTGTAGAAATACAGGATATTCAAAAGTCAAAGTCATTGTCATTGAGTTGAAACTGAGTTTTAGCTGACTCTCCAGTAGGTTTTCAGAAGTTGTGAATCGTAAGGTATGAGATTCCTCATCTTTCTTCCAGGGAGCTGCTGGTGGATTTGAACAGTCAGAGTGGTGGTACCTTTGGTTAGCAGCACAGCTCCCTACAGACTTAGCCTCCACAGGCTATTGGGAGGACAAAAGAAGAGACAGCTAATCCAGATCTGAGGAATCAGAGAAGACTTGTGCGATGAAATAAGGAACCATCTGAGGCCTGCAGGATGAGGAGGCATTTATGAGAAGAAGACATGAGAAGCTCCTTTTCAGCAGAGTTACAAGGAATGAACCCAGTGTTCTCGAAGCAGGGTGGGCCAGATGTGGGATGGGACTGTGAGAAGAGGATGGAAGAGGTATGTTTACACAGTTGCTGCAAAAGACAATTTTTAAAGCCTTACCTGTGGGAGCCCTAAGTCCACACTCTACCCTTGGAGTGTGCACTTTTACCCTTAAAGTGACAACTTCATCCTAAGGGTAATGGGAGGACTTTTTGAAATCACTTAGATAGAGTATGATATGGGAAGTAACAGATGATAGTGGCCAGGATGAAAGTTGCAGTTGAGGGAGAAAAAGATGTCCAAAGATTTCAAACTACTTAAGAAACACAATCGACATGCTTTGATAATTGGTTGGAAGTCAGGCGTGAGGGACACTAGGTATCTAGGATGGCCTCAGGTACACCTGGCTTCAGCAGGGGGACAGCAGATGGCAGAGTCATTTGGAAAGATGGTGACTCCAGAAGGAGCATGTGATTTTTTTCTGAGCTGAGCTTGGCCATTAAGATTAAAAAACGCTTCAGAATTCACAGCAGAAGGCCAAGGTGAAAGGAATAAGAGAGACTTAACAAACTAAAGTTATAGAGGTCAGAACAGAGGAGGAATGAAAAGGAGAGAGGTTAAGAAGTTCAGTTGAAAGGTGTCTAAGCCAGTTACAAAATCATATGCACTAAAATACAGACACATGCTTAGTATGTCTGCAAGGAAAAGATATACAACCACATTAGCAGTAGGAGTGGCATCCACTTCCTAAATAACATGTCTCCAGAACTCTACGAACTTTGACAAATGTCGATAGTTGTAGAGGGACTTTGAGCCTTTTGTTCATAGGGTCATTATGAGTCGTGATCAACTCGAAGACAGTCAACAACAATTGCTAAAAAGTTAAATTATTGAAGAATTCTATTCCTTCTCTTAGGTTAAAATCTCTGTTATTGTTAATGTTGTGTACCATAGAGCTGGAACCAATCCATAGTTGACCCTCCAGTGGGTTTTCAGAAGCAGGAAATCACTTGGGAGGAGATTGCCCATCCTTGTTCAGCAGAGAAGCTGGTGGATTCAAACTGGGTACCTTTGAGATTGCAGTGCAGCTTCTTACCACTAGGCCACCAGAGCTTCCTAAGATCCCGTTGTTGTTGTTGTTGTTGTTTATCACCGTCAAGTCAAGCATGACTCTAGAGACTCTATAAACAAAGGACCTAATACCTTTCTATAGCTTTCATAGTTTCTCCAAGTTCCTTAGAGTTTCTATAGGTAGGTGGTTTAGGAAGTGGATGCCATTCTTGCTTTCAAACCTGTTTACAACTGGGAGCTCCTCCAAACACTGTCTACATTGGGTAATTTGTACTTGTCTACTAGCTGTAGTATAAACTTGAGGCACTTGCTACAGAAGATCAACAAGAAAGTCTTCAATATGGATTGCATCTCAACATTAAGAAAACAAAAATTCTTACCACTGAACTGATAGGCAACATTATGATAGAAAAGATGGAAATAGTTGATGATTTCATCTTACTTGGATCCATAATCAACCCACTTGGTACCAACAGTCAGGAAATCAAGAGACATATTACACTGAGGAAGTCTGCATTCAGGGACTTTTCCAAATTGTTTGAGGAGCAATGATGTGAGTTTGAGAAATAAGATGTGTCTGATCCAGGCCATGGTCTTTCCAGTCACTTGCTATGAATGTGAGAACTGGACAATGAATAAGGATGACAGAAGAAGAATTTATGCCTTTGAGATGTGGTGCCAGAGAAGAGTACTGAATACCCCCTCAACTGCCAAAAGAGCAGCTAAGTCTTGGCAAATGTGTAGCCAGAGTGCTCCTTGGAGGCAAAGATGATAAAGCTTCACATTCTTTGGGCATATTACTAGGAGAAGCTATTCCCTGGAGAGGGATTTCATGCTTGGAAAGGCAGAGGGTCAATGAAAGAAAAGAAGACCCTCAACCATATAGACTGGCACAGTGACTGCTACAATGGGCTTGAGTGTGTCAGAAAGTATGAGGATGGCACAGGATAGCACAGGATTCAGACCCGTTGTTTATGGGTCATACACTACTTGACGGCACCTAACATCAATAGCAACAAACCTAACATCTGGTGGTGCACACCCACCCAGCAGTGCCATGCAAGGAAGATTAGGTAATCAGCTTTTGTAAAGACTGTGGCCAAGACAATCCTATGGAGCAATTCTATGCTGTGCTGTGGTCACCATGAGTCAACCTTGATTAGATGGCCATGGACTGATTTTTTTAATCTTGGCTTTGTCATGTTTTCAAAAGTAAAGGTTGCTCAGTACATATGCTTTTTTTTATTTTAATAATTTTTAAAAAATAATTTTAATGAACATTCACAGAGATTTTGGATTTCCATTCATTCATTGTT
>NW_006399760.1:33041346-33065250 GCF_000299155.1 Elephantulus edwardii
CTGTGGGTTTCAGGGTGAATGTCTTCTCTCACTACTCTATGGACACAGAACTTCTAAATGACAAAGTTGGCTATGAGGCTGTGGTTACAAGGACCGTTTTGCTGGCTATACACAAGGTCTCCTGAACGAGAGGGTACACATAGCTCTTTTCTTAGAATCAAAGGTGTCAATGATAAAATGGGATTCTATTGAGACAAGAGAATATTGTGCTTATGTTCAAAAAAGTACAAGCAATGAAAAAAACAAAAAAAAATTAAAAAAGAAAAAAAAGTACAAGCAATTCAGTGCCTCTTGGTGGCAAACCTAAAAAAACCAGAATTATCCAGGAAAGGTTAACTCATGCCCAAGGAAACAAGTGGCATGGTTCAGGCCAAATTTCAGAACAACCTTCTGCTAAGGCCATTGGACACAGAACACATGTCACTTTATATTCCTTGAGGATTTTAATTTATTGAAAAGCAAATTAACAAAATTATGCATTTATTTTTAAAAAAAGTTAAAATTTGAGTTACCACAAGGCTCAAATATTGTAACAGAGATTCAAGTATATACTAAACCAGAAATGTTCATTGAAGCGTTATTCACAATAGCAAAAAGGTGAAACACTCAAATGTCCATCAGTAGATAGATGATGAATGTATGGTAGATGCAGCCAATGGAATATTAGTTAGCCATGAAAAGGAACAAAAGACTGAAACATGTTACAGCTTGGATGGACTTTACGCTAAAAGAAAGACGCTAGATACAAAAGATACATATTCTACATGATCTTGTTTACATGAAATATTCTGAATAGGTAAATCTCTCCAGACAGAAAGCAAATTGGTGGTTGCCAGTGAGTAACTGGTGTAGATTCAGCTGGAGTGCTCTTTGGAGGCAAGAATGATGAGACTTTACCTCACATACTTTGGGCATGTTGCTAAGAGGGGCTAATCCTTGGAGAAGGACACAAAGTTGGGAATGGCAAACCAGGTTGATTGGCACGGTGACTGCTGCAAAAGGTTCTTGTATATCAGGAAGTGTGAGGATGGCACAAGATAGGACAAGGTTCAAATTTTTTTTCATAAAGTCACTATGAGTCATACTTGATTGCACCTAACAACAATAACAACAAAGAAGGGGTAGTGGATGAGTACTTGGTGATTATGAGTTTTCTTTTGAAGTGATGAAAACATTTTGAAGCTAGATCGTGGTGTCTGTCCACTGCATCACATTGTGGGTGTGTTAAATAACAAGCAATTTATACTTTAAAATTGTGAATTTCAACTCAATAAAGAGTAGATCAGAAAAACCAAGTAACAACTAATGATATTCCAAGGCAAAAAGCTCTCCTGTATTAAGGATTTTTAAGAGTCATTCAGCAAAGGGCATGGTCAACACAGCACCAAACTGAAAGCCTTTAAGTCTATTTTTTTTAATACCTTCTATTTATTTATTGTTGCACATTCCCCCCCTCTTACCCTCCCCCAGCCCATCCTGCAATGCACCTCTTGTTTCAGACTGCTCTAATACAAATACTGCATAATCATATGTTCCTTTCAGACAGTTCTTCCCCTCATCTGTTTAACGCAGTGTTCATTGTCATTTCCTCCCCAAACCTCCCCCCATGTCTATCCTACAACAGCAGGTATGCATTATTTATTATCTCTTCTTTTGAGACTGATATATTTCACTTAGCATAATGTCCTTAAGGCTCCCCCATGTTCTGTAATGTTTTATAAGTTCATTGTTTTTCCGTGCTGCATAGTATTATACTGTGTAGATGTACTATAGTTTTTCTATCCATTCACCACCACTCAGTGTTCCCTTCTCTGTTTATACAACAGCTTCCTGGTCCAGATATAGGGTCCACATGAGCATAATTAAGTGCTCTGGGATTCCCCTTCCTCTCAGTGTCAGCCACAACTTGTCATGAACCACACAGTCAAGTGCCTTTACATAGTCAATGAAGCACAAATAGATATTCTTCTGGTATTGCTTACTTTCAGCCAGGGTCCATCTAACAGTAGTAATGATATCCTTGGTGCCAAGGCCTCTTCTAAATCCTGTTTGAATTTTTGGCAGTTCCTTACCTATATACTATTCTAGCCATTTTTTAACGATCTTCAGCAGTATTTTGCTTGCATGTAATATTGATACTGTTCAAGAGTTTACACATTCAGTTGGATCACCTTTCTTGGAAATGGGAACAAATATGGACCTCTTCCAATCTGTTGGCCATACAACTCTTCTCCAAATATCCTAGCATAGACTGGTGAGCACATCCAAGGCTGCATCTGTTAATTGAAACAAGTCAATTCATATCCCATTTGAGGACTAAGGTGTCTCTTGATTCAGACCATAGTCTTTCTGACCACTTGCTCTGTATGCATCTGAGAGCTGGAAAATGAATAAGGATGACAGAAAAAGAATTGATGCCTTTGAGCTTGGTGTTGGAGAAAAGCTCTAAACAACCTATGGATGACCAAGAGAACAAAAATTTTCTAGGAGAGGGTGCAGCTGTAGTGCTCTTTTGAGGCAGGAATGATGAGGCTTTGCCTCACATTCTTTGGGCATATTGCTAGGAAGGGCTATTCATTGGAGAGGGGCATTATGCTGGGAAGGGTGGCGTGTCAGTGAAGGAGAGGAAGACCTCAACCAAGTGAATTTACAGGGTGACTACTGCAATGGCCTCTTGTGTGTTGGGAAGTGTGAGAATGACACAGGATAGAACAGGGTTCAGATCTTTTGTTCATGTTGCTATGAGTCGTACTCGACTCAATGGCACCTGACGACACGAAGTGGCACGCAGAGTACCTGTACTTTTTGCATTTCATTAAATCTAAGGTGCCTTTGGTTGAAAGGTGCACCATTGTTTTATAAGTTACTAAGGAAAAGGAATCTTCCTAATTAAACTGTAACACATGATTTCTTTTCACATGCTTTTTGGCTTATTGAAAGAGGGTCTTTAAAAAATGGGTTTTTAAAAAATGTCTCCACACCAGATTTTTCCCATTTCCTTCATTCCCCTCTTCACCCATCAAATTGTGTGACCCTATGATTAACCGATCCCCATCCTCACCCCTCTGCATCCACTTTCCCCCACCTTGGATCCTCATACTCGTTCTACAATAAGGGGTCTTATACAGTATTTATGAACTTTGTAAATAAACCAGTATAAAATAATTTAAAAAAATATCTGTAGATATCTGTAGCTCTCTGGTGGTTCAAATCCACAAATAGCTCAGCAAGATGAAGAGGGGAAATCTCCTACTCTTTTCTTACAACTTCCCAAAAGCTGATGGAGGGTCAGCTATGGGTCAGTTCCTACTTGGGAATGGTACATGTCAACAGGACATGACATATAATCCAGTGAGAATCATATCAGCACACCAAACTTAGAGAAATCTTCTCCCAACACCACAGCTGAAACAACACAGAGGAAAGAATAGGGTTCTGAATAAAAGTTTAAAAGGAAAAAAATAGTCTCTAAATATATATTGTTATGTATTTCATTCTTATGCATACCTAAAAAGGCCAAATTTAAGTTGCTGATGGTGTTCCTTCAAACCTCTTAGCATTCAGAGTTCAACTCTTCTGAAGCATATTTTGGTCATCCATGACCGTGTTTTCCTACTCAGTCATGTCCTTTGAATTTTCACACGCTCTGGAATTGACTTCCGTTACTATTTCCATATTATCCTAAACTGCTGACATTCATTTTTGCAAGTGGTTTCTTTAGCATGTGTTAGGCAATCCTTTTGCACATATCTCAGTAACACATATAATTCAGTATTATCTACTGGTGAGAACTTTCTCTTCTGAAGTCCTAGACAGGCAGATATGCTTCTCATGTTTTCATGTTTGTACAAATCACCTGGGGACCTTGTTAACAGCAGATATAAAATAGATCTGGGCTTAGGCCTGAGATTCTGTAATTCTCACAAGCTCCCAGGTGGTACCAATACTGCTGGTCCCAGGACCACGGTCTGAGTATCAAAGCTATAAAACAATTGCTTGTTTCTTTGCAAATAAATGTGAAAGTGTGGCCATTCTTCCAAGAAATGTTTGTTTCACTAGTATCAAATTTATGCCCTGCTGTTTTGCTTCCATGCACTGAGTACACAATAATTTTTCAATTCAATGCCAACTCATGCTATAATCACTTTGAGAACATTTAAATGGCAATGCAATTCAACATATGTAGCATCAATAATGCATATAATTCATTCAAGAGACGGGGTGTGGAGAGCTAGGACCCAGCCAGCACCAGCATAGTTACTGCTGCCCCCAGAGCCAATTATAATGTACTTTCAATGAGAAGCTGCCCCCAATGCCAGGAACATTGAAAAAGTAGAAACATGTGCGTGTGAACAAAATAAGGAGAATATGTTGCAAATCCTTGTACTGTTGGAGCCTCCACTATTGGAAAAGGTTTTGGTTTTTTAACATTAAAAATAAAATACTGAACTATATTTGTATTAAGGAGTAGGACAGAGAATAGAAACAATCACAGTGTATTTAATTGTATCTCTGCTTCCAATATTTGGGCTTTATCTATCTGAATGGAGCAAAGATGGAAGGAAGGTATTCCATGTATGAGTACTGACAGCTGATTCTCAGTGTGCTGGTTGAAAATGCCTGTCTTGGTTATCAGGGATGGGCCGAGGGAGAGGAAGGGGATGACATAATCCTTAGGGAGTCACTGAGCTTCTGTTAAAGATAATGGGAAAAACTGGGAATGTTAAGAGTGATGACTGGACAATATGATGAACATGTCAAATGTCACTGAACTGTATCCTTTAAAATTGTTTAAGTAGCAAATGTTTTGTGACTGTGGTGGATTGAATTGTGTGTTCCCAAAACAAATGTCTGTCTCCTTGGCCGGTACATGACACTCAGTGGTTTGGCAGTTCTTGATTATGTGATTTAGCAGTTCCATAGTGGTGTGATCACCTCCTATGGTGTGATTTGATGTGATCAGCCAATGGGTTGTAAGACGATAAGTGTGTGATGGAACACCTTTGCTCAAGTCACAGCTGTGATACCATGTAAGGGTTATCTAGTTATCTAGTGCTGCTGTAACAGAGACACTTGCTATAGCAAGTGGATGGCTTTAACAGACAAAAATTAATTCTCTTACAATTTTAGGAGACAAGTTCAGGGTCAGGGCTCCAGGGCTAGGGGAAGATCTTCTTTCTCTATTGGTTCTGGAGGAAAACCCTTGCTTCCTTTAACATCTGTAGCCCAGGTGTTCCTTGGAGGTCTCCATGTGTCCTGGCCTTTTCCAATGTCAAGGAATTTCTTAATTTGAGGACCTGAGTCCAAAAGGAGATACTTCACTCCTGGCAATTCTTTGTTAGGGGTACTGATGTCTTCCCTCTTGGTTACATCTCTTCCCTTTTGCCTCTGGTGAGACTACAACAGTGATGAGATTAAAAGGTGTAGTATTCCACATCTAGTCATCTTCAAGACAATTAGGTTTATCATACCATAGAGGATCATTACAAAATATCAACACTATATCTTTACATGCATGCATTTTGTTAACATCATTGTTGTTAAGTGCTACTGAGTACAATTCACGGCGACCCTATGAACGGATCTGAACCCTGTTCTACACTGTGCCATCCTCATCATCTTTGACACACTCGAGCCCATTGCTCCATTCACTGTATCATTCCAGCTCATTGAAGGACTTCCTCTCTTTTGTTGACCTTTCCAAGCATGATGTCCCTGAAGGAATAGCCTCTCCTAGCAATATGCCCAAAGAATGTGAGACGAAGTAGTGTCATCTTTTCTTCTAAGGAGCATTCTGGCTACATTTGCTCCAAAGTATGTTTGTTTGTTCTGGGGGAGAGATACCCTTCCCCTAAAATGGACCTCTAACCTTTTAATCTGTAAGAGAATAAAGTTTTGTTTGTTAAAGCCATTCATTTGTGAGAATTGTGGCATCAGGATTGGTGGAAGATCTATTAACAATCTGCGTTATGCAGATGACACAACCCTGCTTGCTGAAACTGAGGAGGACCTCATGCACTTGCTGCGAAGGGTCAAGGACTGCAGCTTTCAGTATGGACTGAGGCTCAATGTCAAGAAGACAAAGATTCTCACCACTGGACCAATTGGCAGCATCAGGATGGATGGCGAAGAGATTGAGATTGTTCACAGCTTCAGTTTGCTCGGCTCCACAGTCAACACTCTTGGCACCAGCAGTCAGGAAATCAAAAAGCGTATCGCGATGGGAAAGTCTGCTGTTAGGGACCTCTCTAAAGTACTCAGGAGCAACGGTGTCTCTCTGGAGACTAAGGTGTGCCTGATACAGGCCATGGTATTTGCAATCGCTTGTTATGCATCAGAGAGTTGGACAATGGCTAGGGAGGACAGAAGGAGAGTGGATGCTTTTGAGCTGTGGTGCTGGAGAAGAGTACTGAATGTACCATGGACTGCCAGGAAAACAAACAGATTCATCTTGGAGAGGATTAAACCAAGCTACTCCTTGGAGGCAAGGATTCTGGGGCTTCGTCTGACATACTTTGGACATGTTGCCAGGAGGGACGGGTCCTTGGAGAGGGACATCATGCTTGGGAGGGTGGAGGGACAGCTCAGGAGGGGAAGACCCTCTATGAGATGGATTGATTCGGTGACTGGGGTAATCGGGATGGGTGTGTCAGAGGCAGTGTGGTTGGCGCAGGATAGAGCAGGGTTTAGGGCTGTTGTGCATAGGGTCGGTATGAGTCGAAAACGACTCGACGGCACTTAACAACAACAACAACAATATTTGTGAGAGGGAGTTCTGATAGCCTAGTAGGCAAAAAGTTGCACTGCCAAGTTACAGGTAAGCAGTTATAATCCACCAGCTCTAATTTTTCTCCTGTGGGAGAAAGTTATGTGATTTAAAGCTTCTGAAAACCTGCTGAAGGGTCAGCTATGAGTCAGATCCAACTCAATGCCATGTTAACAGCAATGACAAGCCATGAGATAATAAATTTGTGTTGTTAAAGCTACTATTTTGTGATAAAGTTGTTATCACTTGAGAAGTAAAACAATTACCTACATATTTATCACAATATAAATAAATAGGTTTTTTAAATGTCTAAGTCAGAAGCATTGAGTGTCAATGGTGATGGAAAGTTTGGCAACCAATATAGGTGACAATTGAACAATATGATTAATATAATAAATGTCTTGAGTTATACATGTAAAATATGTTGAATTAACAAATATTGTGAGATATATATATATTTTTAATGCCTAATTTTGAAATCCAGCCTTTTAATGAAGCAACATCTTTAGGGTCAGGCTCTGGACACCAAGTCCCCCAAGAAAGTCCAAGACTACTTAAGCTTGAGAAGGACAAGGTCACTGTTCTCAGAACTTCCTGCATGGTTTAGTCTATTATTCTCCAAAGAGTGACATCTACCATGAGCAAAATACTGTGGCAGATGATAAAAAGCTCCAAGGAGTTTAGCCAACACATATTCCTGTTCTCACCAAGCTTATACTTGAAGTAGGTTAACAGAGATAATACCATGTTATGAACATTTTGAAAGGCAGAGGGAAAAAGGAAGGACAGAGTTGCTTCCAGATAATAGGACTGTGAAAGACTTCTTAGAGAATGTAGGCAATATATTGAGTTATGAAATGGATAGAATAGGAAAGAAAATAGACATTTTAGGCAGATGGTACAGTATAGCCAAAATCAAAAAAGCAAATTAGGATTAATTATAGGCAGGCTGGACCAGGTCATCTAAAGAGTAGGTTCTTGTAATGGTATCAGAATATTTTATATGCTTTGAAAGCTTGAGAGAAGTTAGGCAATGTCTCAAGCAACCTCCCTTTCTTTTATCTAGTGTCTTGTTAAGTGCCAATGAGTTGAGTATGATTCAGAGAGATCCTATGGACAACAGAGCTGAACCCTATCCTATCCTGTGCCATCCTCATCATCTTTGAGATACTGGAGACCAATTGCTGCAGTCACTGTGTCAATCTATATCAAAGAGAGCCTTCCTTTGTTTCACTAACCCTCTACCTTTTCAAACATGATGTCCCTTTCCAAGGAATAGCTTCTCCTAGCAACATGCCAAAGTATGTGGGATGCAGCTTCACCATCTTTGCCCCCAAGGAGTACTCTGGCTGCACTTTTCCCAAAATATATCTGTTTGTACTTTTAGTGATCTGTGGGATATTCAGCACCCTTCTGTAACACCACAACTCAAAGGCATCTATTTTTCTTCTGTCATTCTTATTCATTGTCATTCTAAAGAAAGATGATCCAACAGTGTGTAAACTATAGAACAGTATCATTGATTTCACATACAAGGAAGATTCTACTGAAGATTATGCAAAAATGACTGGAACAGCACATCAGCAGAGAACTGCCAGAAGTCTGGGCTGGGTTTAGAAGGGGTCGTGGTACTAGGGATATTGTAGCTGATGTTAGGTGGATCTTAGCTGAAAGCAGGGAGTACCAGAGGAATGTCTATCTGTGTTTCATTGATTATACAAAGGTGTTGGACTGTGTGGATCATAACAAACTGTGGCTGACTCTGAAAAGAATGTGAATACCAGAACATTTGATCTTGCTAATGTGAAACCTATACTTGGACCAAGAGGCAATCGTCAGAACAGAACAAGGAAACACTGCATGTTTCATAACTGGGAAGGGCATACGCCAGGGGTGTGTCCTGTCTCCACACCTTTTCAACCTGTATGCAGAACAGATTATCCGGGAGGCTGAGCTCTATGAGGAGAAATGTGGCATCAGGATTTGTGGAAGATCCAGCAACAATCTGCGTTATGCAGATGACACAACCCTGCTTGCTGAAACTGAGGAGGACCTGAAATGCTTGAAGGACTGCAGCCTTCAATATGGATTGAGGCTCAATGTCAAGAAGACAAAGATTCTCACCACTGGACTAATTGGCAGCATCAGGATGGGTAGTGAAGAGATTGAGATTGTTCACAGCTTTAGTTTGCTTGGCTCCATGGTCAAAACTCTTGGCACCAGCATCCAGGAAATTAGAAGACGTATTGCCATGGGAAAGGCTGCTGTTAGGGACCTCTCTAAAGTACTGAAGAGCAATGGTGTCTCTCTGGAGACTAAGGTGCATCTGATACAGGCCATGGTCTTTGCAATCACTTGTTATTCATCAGAGAACTGGACAATGACTAGGGAGGATAGAAGGAGAATTGATGCCTTTGAGCTTTGGTGTTGGAGATGAGGGTACCATGGTCTACTAAGAAAACAAACAGATTCACCCTGGAGTGGGTTAAACTGAGCTGCTTCTTGGAGGCAAGGATTCTAAGACTTCATCTGACATGCTTTGGTCATGTTGTCAGGGGAGACTGGTCCTTGGACAAGGACATCACGCTTGGTAGGGTGGAGGGCAGGTGCAGGAGGAGAAGCCCCTCTAGGGGGTGGATTGATTCGGTGACTGGAGTAATCAGGGTGGGTGTGTCAGAGACAGTGAGATTGGCACAGGACAGAGCAGAGTTTAGGGCTGTTGTACATAGGGTCGCTATGAGTCACAAGCAACTCAATGGCACATAACGATAACAACACAACTCAGATTTATAGCAAGTTATTGAAAAAAGACTATGGCCTGAGTCACACCTTAGTCTTAAAATTAACATCATTTTCTTTAGTACTTTGGAGAAGTCCCTGACAGCAGACTTTCCCATTGCAGTATGTCTTCTGATATCCTGACTGCTAGTATTAATGGTGTTGACTGTGTATCCAAATAAGATGGAATCATTGACAACTTCACCCTTTTCTCCATCTACCATGATGTTGGTTAACAGTTCAGTGGTGAGGATTTTTGTTTCCTTGATGTTGAGATACAATCCATATTGAAGACTTGTAGTCTTTGGTCTTCTGCAGCAAGAGTTTCAACTCCTCTCACTTTCAGCAAGCAAGATTGTGTCATCTGCATGATGAAGGTTGTTAATGAGTCTTGCTCTGATCCTGATGCCACATTCTTCCTTATCAAGTCTAGTTTCTTGAACGATTTTCTCAGTGTATAGATTTAATAAGTATGGAGAAACGATACAATCCTGATGTATATCTTTCCTGATTTTAAACCATGCAATGTTACCCTGCTGTGTTCAGACAATAATTTTGATCTAGGTATAGGTTTCCTTTGAGCCTTATTAAATGTTCTGAGATTCCTGTTCTTAATGTTAGCCGTAGTTTGTTATGATCCACACGCTGAAAGGCCTCTATTGTCTTAGTTTACATTTTTTAACTTGTTGGGTTTTCTTTTTCTTCTTTTTTCTCCTTTTCTCCTCTTTCTCCTATTCCTTCTCCACATTACTCCCCCTCCTCCTTTTCCTTCTAAGACCTACTCGCTCTTTACATTGAGAGAGAAGAAACTTAGATCCTTTGATTTTTTCATCAGTACTTGAACCATCTCTATGTCCTTCTCTTCATCCTGGTTTCCCCTCCACTCAACACGTTTCTCAATAGGATCCTGCCTGACCTCTTCTGCTACAGCTGGCACATGAGGAGAAATGCAAGCTCATTGCAATATTAATCTGAGAAAAATGTAACTAGAGAGGAAATTTTGCTGCTCTGTTGCAAAAAAAGCATATGGTACCTCCCAAAAGCCAAAAGAAATGATTTTTTAATCATCTGCTGTTCAGGATTATCCACGCTCTCTTTCCTCAGCGTGGATAATTGAGGGCTGGCTGTATTTGGATTTCAAAGCAGTTTGGACTTTATTGAAATCCAAGGCTCTCAATTCACTCTTCATCCCCAGTGGGCATCTGTGCCTGTAATTAAATCGATCTGGTGGAAGGGGCTGTAGCAGTACCTCTGCAGTGAGTGGTTGCCAGAGCAAATCAATTTCATGTTTTTGTTGCACGTGTGCTACACACGTCCAACCACAATGATAGTAACTACTTCCTTTCACACATGTGTTGAGTGCTTCGGTTTGGAACACTGATAAACCTAGACATGTCAGGTCTGCTCTCTAGCCCAAGCCACCAGTGAATTTAACACTTTTTAGGGTGAACCTCACCTTGGCACATGTGGGGCAAGCAGAGAGACAGTAGGGATTATTTGTTACTTGCTTCGTCTTTTTAAAACATAACTTATTTTCCTTTTGTTGAAAATATGCTGTTGTGTACCATTGAGCTGGAACTCATCCATAGCTGACTGTGCAGCAGGTTTTCAGATGACGTATATTTTGGGAGAAGATTATGGAAATAAAGCATGGGAGGAGATTGTGCATTTTTTTTCTTGTGGAACAACTGGTAAATTCGAACTGCATGCCTTTAGATTGACAGCACAACTCTTTACCACTAAGCCACCACAGCATACACCAATTTATCAATTTCTCTATGTCCAATTTGATGACATTGGACATAGATGACATTGATTACAGCAGCACCACTGGGTTTGTTGTCATCCAGTATATACTGTAACTCAGGATGTCCAACTCTCATGGATCTCTTCCTGTACCAAACTGTATAGAACACTTTTTTGTCATTGTCCTTGTTGTTTTTGTGTGCTGTCGAGGCAGAACCAACCCATAGCTGACCCTCTGGTGGGTTTTCAGAAGCAGTTAATTGCACCATAGGAAATTGTTCATCCTTCTGCAGAGTAGCTGGTGGATTTGAACCACGTGCCCTCAGCTTGCAGCGCAGCTTCCTGCCAGTAGGCCACCAAAGTTCCCAAGATGCCATTGGCTGTAGGTGCCATCAAATTAGCTCTGACTCATAAAGATTTTATGTACAAGTGGGAACCTTGCCTGATCCCACACCATCCCCACAATCACTCGTGTGCGTGAGCACAATGCTGTCGTTCCACCTCACTGAGCATCTTCTCTCTCTTTGCTTTTACAAGCCTCCTGTCTTTCCCTGGAGACTGGTTCCTTCTGATAATATGCCCAAAGTCTTGCCATCCTTGCTTCCAAGGAGAACATTGACTTTGCTTCCTCTAAAACAGATCGCTTTATTCTTTTGCTAGTTCATGGTATACTCAGTATTTGTCACCAACACAATAAAAAGGCACCATTTCTTCTGCAGTCTTCTTTATTCACTGTTTACTTTCACAGGTCTATGAAGCAAATAAAAATTCCATGACTTGAGTCCGGTTCACCAACTGGGAGCTGAAGTTGTAAGTAAAGGTGAGTAAGTATGTTAGAGAGCGTGGTGCCGTCTGTTCTCTCCTGGTGTGCACAGCTGGTATGTGAAGGTGAGAGATGGGCAGACCTCAACTAGAGCACATGAGCGTGGAAAAAAGAAAGTGTGTTGCTTCCAACAAACCTTGTGGTGGATGCAGAGGACAGAGAGAAGGGGCAAAGGGGATTTGAGTCAGCTCTTCTCCTGGACATGTTTACCACCTAGACAAGAAAGGGGGGAGGGGATAAAATTAAAACATGAGAACAGAGAAGTATAGGAGTGTCCTAGTGGTGCTGCTGTAATAAAAATACCACAGATAGGTGGATTTAAAAGAACAAAATTCATTGTCTCACAACTTAAGGGTCTAGAAGTCCAAACCCAGGGTGCTGGCCATGGAGGAAGGCTCTCTGTCAGTTCTAGGGAAGAGATCCTCTTTGATCCTCTGTAGTCTGTGCTGTTATATGGCTCAGAATGCCTCATTATTGGTGTTCACTTCTGTGTCTAATCTAATCTTTTTAGTTCTCAGAAGTAACACACCCTACATTGTCTCTGGCCTCATTAACATACACACCCCCCCTTCGCAAATGGGATTCAATCCTCAAGTCCAGAGGCAGCACATGTTGGGGTGGTAGAGCCAATTCAATTCATAAGGAGCATTCGGCTGTGTCCATAGGGCTGTAGATGTTCCTGATGACGTTGGGTGTGAAGACTAAAGAAAAGTCGAATCTCCAGAGCCAGGTCATCCTGCACAGGTGAGGGCCCTGCAGACCTGGAGGGTCGGGCTTTGGTGGCACAGGACAGGTGGAAAAGGTCAGAGCAGCAGCACTGCGCTCTCTCCAGGTGGCTGCCTCTGGAGCTCAGGAAGAACCTTCTGACTCCACTATTTACTTTTTCTCTATGCCCCCTTATGGGCAAGGGAGCATCAACTCACTAACCAGTTTACAAGGTCTTGGATGGTGTTCCGAAGTCTACTGCCTGGATGGACTCAAGTTCAAGATCACAACACAAGGTTGGACATTTCTTGGTGGGTGACATTGCTCCATTGCTCAACTCAGCTAGGAAGGCAGTCAGGACCCCAGTCTCTTTCAATCTTCGATCTCCATTTCCCCAGGTCAAAGCACAACTGCTGCTTCTCCCCCAGGTCAAAGCACAATAGCTTCTTCCTTGCTGATTCTCCCACCATCAGCACCCAGGCTGCTTTTTCTGTCTGGCAACATGACAGCTAGCTCACCAGAAAGAATGTCTTTGATCAGCCCAGGAAAGCACCGCTGTGTGTCTGTGTCCCCGAGGCAGTGGCTCTGCCTCACACAGAGGTGGCTGCCCTGTGACCTGGACCACCTCTTCTCACTGGATCATCTCAGAAGAGTCAGGATTCCCCACCCATGTGTGGAGCTGATGACTGAATATTGATGACTTGCTGACTATCTCCTCAGCACCATATAAACACTGAGAGCCAACAGCCTGCACGATCAGCTGGCTGCCTCACCACCAAGGCTCCTCCAGACTGGATTAGGGAAGAACAGTGTCCAAGATGCCATTGCCTGCTCTCTTCAGAGAGGACAGCTGGCAATTTCCACAACTAAACCCACTAACCACTCCCAGCTGCCTCTCTGACAGCCTCCCCTGACAAGGACCCCCTGATGAAAGAAAATATGGATTTTTTCCCCTTCTTCTCCCTTGGAAAAAAAATTAAGCCATAGGTATGTGTGTCCCCCTGATGAAAGAAAATATGGATTTTTTCCCCTTCTTCTCCCTTGGAAAAAAAATTAAGCCATAGGTATGTGTGTGTGTGAGCACGCACACACACACACACACACACACACACACACACACACCACCCCCACCCCTTTGCTACAGGATGACCCTTGCTCAGCCCAGCTCCCCTCTCAGGATACCAGGTACTTCAGCTCACCCAGAAGATGGCTCTGATAACACTTTTTAGTGCCCAAGGTATAGGGTGCAGTCATTCCCTTCTGCTTTTCACCAAGCACTTACCAATTCCTATTAGGTGGCTAGGGACTTCTGATGGCCTAGTAGGTGAGGAGTTGCACTATGAAGCCAAATCCACCAATTGCTTTGCAGGAGAAAGACAAGCAATCTCTTCTTGTGCAGCTTAAAGCCTCTGAAAACACACTGGATGATCAGCTGAAAATCAATTCCAACTCACAGCACAAAACAACAATAACCTAGGTGACAGGCACCGTGCTGGGCCCTCAGTACCAAAGCCAGTCACCTCAGAGTCCTGCCACCACAATGAGACTGACAAGACAGTGTGGAGCCTCGGGGGGGGGGGGTCCTGGTGGTCCCCTCCCAGCCCACTCCTTCTCACTGGTCCTGCAAAAGGCAGCTCATCCATGCTGCTTTACAGACTATGGAGCCGCAGCTCTGCCTCCAAGGCTGACGTCGGCCCCTCTGGTCCAGGAGCAATGAACTGGCAGCTCTTCTAGCGGGAATAAAAACACTAGACTTCACGTAATGCTTCCTCCAAAAATATAAAAATAAAACACTAGGCTGGAAGCTGGTGGCTGGCCACTGGTGCAGCTCCTGGATGGACTTCTATGAGGAGGGACTTGGAAGTGGCATGGTGACAGAATGGAGGCCAGGCCACTGTCTACTTGGAGAATGCTGCTACTGATTGTGGGAGGCCAAATCCCTCCTACCTCTCACGCTCCCAGAGAACTCTTGGAACCCCTCCTACCTCTCACACTTCCAGAGAGCTCTTGGAACCATCAGCCCTTGGAACACCTCAATTCGAGCTGTTTTCCATGAGCAGAGCCAGCACTGGCAATCAGGAGCGCAATCAGGAGCACCGTGTGTCCTGGCTCCAGCTGTAATCAGCTGGAAGGGTCTACACAGTCCCAGAACTTTGTCTAAACCTCGGGAAGCACATAGCAAGGTGTTAGATGAGATAGTTTCTAAAATTACTTCCTGTGAGCCTATGCCTCAAAAAAAAAGAAACAAAGAAAAGAAATCAGATTCCATCCCAAACCCCTTTCCATCTGCCGCCACCACCACCACCACCAAAAAAAGCTGATGATGAAAATATAGCAGCAAATTGTGTGGCACTCCCAAAAGTGAAAGTAATGGAAAGTTGGTTGTGTTTTTTTTGGTTTTCTAAATATTTCATCCCACATCTGTCACCTCTGTTTCTGACAGCAACCGGTAATTTCCATCCAGGAAGGCCACAAAGTCTTGATTCCATGAGTGGAACCCTGACTTAACATATATCTGAGGTGGCTGTTGCGATGAGTTCTACCAGTACCTCCTCTGTCCCTAGGTACCACATAGACAGGAGATCTTTTTCTAACATAACTGCATCTCTCTACTTCTGAAAAGCTTTTAATGACCCGTCTTCATGGCTTGAATGAGGTGCGCCGCTAAGACAAAGGTCATACCTTCTGGGTGGTTTGAATCCACCTGTGGCAGAAAGATGGTCAGTCTCTGTCCCCTGCAATTTACAGTCTCCAGAAAAACTTGCTGGAGGGTCTGCCATGAATCTGTTTCAGCTCAATAGCAATGAGGTTGGAGTTTATTTTCTTTGTGGCTTAGCAAAATATACCCTCATAGCTTTTTTTTGCTTTTTTTTTTGGACATGTAGGGAGGGAGAGGTCCTTGGAGAGGGACATCATGCTTGGGAGGGGGGAGGGACGGTGCAGGAGGGGAAGACCCTCTATGAGGTGGATTGATTCAGTGACTGGGGTAATCAGGATGGGTGTGTCGGAGACAGTGAGATTGGCACAGGATAAAGCAGGGTTTAGGGCTGTTGTACACAGGATCACTAGGAGTTGCAAGCGACTCGACAGCACATAACAACAACAACAACCCTCATATCACCTCTGCTCTGTCTACCCACTGCTCTGGCCAAAGCTGCCTTCATTAGCTTTTCTACAGTGAGCCTGATTTTCTACCTCAGAGCCTTTTCTCTTTTACTTTTTTCTCAGAAGTTTCTTTATCCAGATTTCCATGTTTTGCCTATTCTCTTCACTCAGGTCTTGCCTTCACTGTCTTACCTAGAACTCTCTATCCTACCCTCTCTCTCTCCACCACTTTATTTGCTCTGAGCTACCTCCCTCCCATACTTTTCTGATTTTCTATCACTTCCTGCCATGTCCTTGTATATTTCTGTCTCTCCTGCTGGTAGATAAACTCCAACAATCTAGGAGAATATTCAGTCTTATCTCTATTATGTTACCAGAACATACAATAGCACCTGACATTTAGTGGGCACTCAGCAAACACTTGATGTGTAAAACTCTGCACTCACTTCCCAGCCACATTGGTTGGTTCAGGGCAAGTACATGGGTTATACTGGCCCAGTCAGAGTAAACCTTAGGACCTTGCCAGGACGTTGTTGAGTCGTGGACACGTGATTTTTTTCTTTTTTTTTTTTAAATGACTTGAGTGCTATATGGTAGGAGAGGTTGAATCTGTTAGAGTTTCCACAAGTACCTGGAACGGGACCAACCCAGAGCAAGCAGGACCAAGAGACAAAATCTGGTGGCATTCTTTGAATTCAAATGAATCTATGTCCCAAGATGGAATTTCCTAGAGACTTTCCAAACGAATATGAAGCACCATAGTCCTTATTGTTACTGTTATATACCTTGGAGTTAGAACCTGACCCTCCAGCAGGCTTTTAGAGGCAGTAAATTGCACAGGAGATAGTCCATCTTCCTCTTAAGGAGCACCTTGTGGAATCAAATCACACTCCTTTGTATTGGCAGCCACAACACATTGCCACTAAGCAACCCGATGTCCCTAATATACTGCTTATGTGTTGCCTAGACCCTCACACAACAATAAAGAATTTCTTTTTTCTCCCATTTTCCAAATACTGTAATGAGACTGAGGAACACGCTGAGTAACTAAGGGAACCCAATCATTAAGATCAGGGCCCTCCTCCAGTCTACTGGCCCATCTGCTTCACATTCTCCTCCTGGCCTCACACAGCCCTGCTCTGGGGAGAGCAGCAGGCTGATAGATCTGACAAGAACTTGGATAGAGGTGGGGCCGAATTAGCCTGC
Source organism: Elephantulus edwardii (assembly GCF_000299155.1). Lineage (NCBI taxonomy): Eukaryota > Metazoa > Chordata > Mammalia > Macroscelidea > Macroscelididae > Elephantulus > Elephantulus edwardii. The sequence continues at coordinate 33,058,476 of NW_006399760.1, forward strand.
AGGGAGAGCAACCTGCTGTTTATCTTCTTCCTGTTTACACAGGGTTTTTCTTCAGTGCACTCCACCTGTTTTTATAAATAACCACCCTAAGTCTTGTCTGTGAGTTGGACAGAGACAAAGCAAACATGACAACAGATGTTCCTCTGTTCTTCAGAAACCGAGGAGTGTCCGGCGTTGGCAGCTGACGTGCTGACTGAGCCTGGATTACCACAGGCCTCCTTCTTGTCTGGGGGAAATAACATGGCCTTTCACAGGTATTTAAGCCTCACCATCCACTGGGTTCAGCAAGATGGTCAGACATTAAGAAACATGTCTTAAAGAGTCACCCTGCCTGGTCCCCACACCTTAGTCTCATGGGAGCTACTGAGAAGACCTTTGCTGGTCTCTCAGACATGCCCCAGGGTGAGGTTCCTTTCTGAGCCCGCTCACAACCGCAGACCTGAGCCCAGCTGCTAGGCCCCAAGTCTTTTTAGCAGCTGCCTACTGGCTGTCCAGTGGCTGTTCTCAAGAATGAGCCTACAGGAAAACATCTTACCTCATATGTTCTCACTTACAGCTCCAGGCTGCCAGAGTGTGCCATGAGCCGAGTTGGTTCCCAGTACCCCCGCCCAGGCCCCAGACCATTAGTGAGGAAAGGTCTCCACATTGTCTCCTGGCCTTGCCCAGGAGGCCTGAAGGTGGAAGAAGAGAACCCCTCACAGGGCCAATGCACATCCCGGTCCTGACACTCAGATTCCTCACCTGCTGGTAGCATCTAGTTCCACATGTGGCCCTGTTGAACTGAACTAGATGATCCAGCATGGCATCTGAACTTAGCAGGAAAGACAAGGGACAGTTTTCATTTGAATTCAAGAATTTACTTCCTTGGGTACTACTTCTCAGAAAATTAGAGTCTGGATAGAGAATTGCCAGTTCTGCCTGCCTCTAGACTTCTAGGTTTGTAGTAAATGACCATCTGGGCCCAGATCTCCACCCCCAAATAAATAAATACAAGAAAAAGACAGTTGCCATTGAATCTATTAAAATCTATTCAATGACTCACCACAGGCCCCTGGGGCAGGCTAAAACTGTGTTCCTTGGGCATTCAAGGCTGTGATCTTTGGATGTATATCACCAGGCCTTTCTTCCAAGGCACCTCTAGCTGAATTTGAATTGACAACCTTTTGGTTAGTAGCCTAGAGTTTAACAATTTATGCCATTTAGAGACTTCCTCCACTGAATAACTTTCTACACGAGTGGGTTATAAAAAAAAAAGTTTACAGACTCCTACAGGGCCTCCACAAGAAAAAGACTGACAACACAGTTACAAAATGGGCAAAAGGTGTGGAAAGAATGTCACAAAGGAAGATATTTGGATGGCCAACAGATAAATGAAAAAATGCTCCAAATCACTGGCAATAAGAGAGATGCAAACCAAAACCACAATGAGGTACCATCTCACTCCAGTGTTGTTGATTGCTCTCAAGTCAAGCACGACTCACAGCAACCATATGAACAAAAAGCCTAAAGCCTTTCTATAACTGTCATTATTTATCAAAGTTCATAGAATTTCCAGAGGCATATTGTTTAGTAAGTGGATGCCACTCCTGCACTGGAGGCTTAGTGGCAAGGAGCTGCACTGCAAGCCCGAAGACACACATTTCTAATCCACCAGGAGCTCTGCAGGAGAAGGATGGGCAATCTCCTCTTGTGTGATTAACTGCCTCTGAAAACCCGCTATGGGTCCGTTCCAACATGACGACGGTACACAACAATAGCAATGACATTTCACTCCAGCAGCAGTGGCAAAGTTTAACAGGACAGCAAAGAAATGTTGGAGAGGATGTGATGAGATAGGAACTCTTACACACTGTTGATGGGATTATAAAACAGTACAACCACTCTGGAAAGCAGGTTGGCATTTCCTCAGAAAGCTGAACACAGAAATTCCGTATGATCCATCTATTCTACTACTTGGAATATATCCTGAGAAAAAGAGAACTGAGGCACAAATGGATTTTTGTACACCAATGTTCATAGCAGTGTTATTCACCATTACAAGAACATGGAAACAGCCCAAATGTCTAAACACAATTGGATTGAGAATCTATGGTACATTAACACAATGGAATACTATGCAGTATGCAAAAGCAATGATTTTGTAAATCACTACCTAACTTGGGAGTGTCTGGAGAGCATTATGCTAAATGAACTAACTCAGTCCCATAAGAACAAATACTGTATAAGACTATTATTATAGAATGTGTATGAAGATCAAGGAGAGGAGGGTGGGAGCAGAGCAGTAAGGATGAGTGGGGGTGGGGGGATTAATCATGAGGTCATACAATTTGATGGGTGGAAGGAGGAGTGGGCAAAGGAAATGGGAAAGATCTGCTGTGAAAAACAATGTATATGAACTTTAAAAGTAAACCAGCACAAAATAAAAATTTTCTTTTAAAAAACAGAGACTTCGTCCAGACCCCTTCCCCAAACTAAGCCAAACCCACCAGCCCTAGACTTAATTCTTATTCATGGAAACTGTGTATCTAGTTTCTGGGATGGTAATTTTAGCAGGAGCAGTCTCATCTTCCTCCAGAGAAGTAACTGGTGAATTTGAACTGCTAGCTTCTAGGCCAGAAGCCCAACTAATAACACATTACACTATCAGGGCTCCCTTCCATTGTTTCAAGTTGATTCTGACTCATAGCAGTCCACTGTTTGGTTTTACAGAAGCCTGTAAATCTTTATGAGAGGAGACTGCCCCACCTTTTTCCTGAGGAGCAGCTGGTGGATTTGAACTGTCAATCTTGTAATTACCAGTCCAACATATAACCGCTACACCACAGGGCTCTTCTATATCCCCAATTCACATGTTGTTGTCATGTGCTGTCAAGTCACCTGGGACTCATAGGGACTCTATGTACAACAGCCCTAAACCCTGCTCTATCCTGTGCCAATTTCATTATCTCTAAGACACCTACACCCATTACCCCAGTCACTGAATCAATCCATCTCATTGAGGGTGTAGTTACTATAAATCTGTGGGTTTTGAACAGGAAGGGACATCAGCATTACAAGAGAACTTGGTCCCACCTGTAGAGTTTCAGGGTCAGCAAGCCTGGTAGATCATTATTTTCTTTCCCCAAACTCTAAAACCTTTTATTTTCTCTCAGTGCTGGATGAGATGGATTGACATATTGAATGTGGCAGTGGGGGAAGGTGTGTCAGAGACAATGAGATTGGCTAAGCTAGGTCAGTGTTTAGAAATATTGTTCATAGGGTCACTGTGAGTCAGTCAACTCAGTGGCACGTAACAACAATGATAACAATGGAAAACTCTACAAATAAAGGGAACTAGAGACATGATTTCAGTTGGCAGGAAAGACAACCTCATTGCCAGGGTACTGTCTGAGCCCAGGTTGTCGAGCTAAATGGAACGAGTAACTTGCACTCCTCCCCTTCACGCTCGCTCTCACCACCACCTTCACCATGAACTTTCTCATAATGTGACTGTTGTTGTTAGACGCCATTGAGTTGACAACTAGTCTAAGCAACCCTATGAACAACAGATCTGAACATCGTCCTATCCTGCATCGTCCCCACCATCTCTGATATGCTCCAGCTCATTATTACAGTCATTATGTCAATTCATCTTGTTGAGGGTCTTCTCTTTCTCTGCCCTACCACCTCTTCTAGTATCTTTCCCCAAAGACTGATCCTGATAGTACCCAAAGTATATGAGATGAGGCGGCACCATCCCTGCTCCTAAGGATCACCCTGGTTACACTACCTCCAAGACAGAGTTGTTTGTTTCTTTAGAAATCCATGAGATATTCAAAATTCTTCCCTAACACAATTCAAAGACAATTATTCTTGTGTCATCTTTAGTCATTGTCTAACTTTCAGGTGTGTAAGAGGCAGTTAAAAATATTGTGGATTGGATCAGGCATACCTTAGTCTTTAAACTAACATCCTTGCTCTTTAGCACTCTGGAAGGCCTTTAAAAGCAGATTTTCCCAGTGTAATACATCTTCAGATTTCTTGAGTGTTCCTACCATGGGTGTGGATTGTTGACCCAATGAAAATTAAATTGTTGGCAACCTCAATCTTTTCTCCATCTATCATGATGTTGCCTATTGGTCCGGTGGTGAGGATTTTTGTTTTCTTAATGTGAGATGAAAGGTCCCATTCTTCGCACTGAAGAGATGGGGAAAGAAACCAAAAAATAAAAATAAAAAAAAAGAAAGGTCCCATTCTTGCCACCTGGAGAACAAAAGCAGTTCCTAGGATTCATCAAGTCCAAATTGTGTCCAGGTGGGCTCCCACCATACTTTACCCATTGGGCTTAATTCACCTCAGCAGGGACCTCTGTGGGAGGCTGGTAAGTAAGTGATGGCCATTGGAAAGACAGAAGGACAGCACCTTACAAAAATCATGCTGGTCTCAAGGGCATTAGAAGATGCCTTTGCCATAGTCATGTATTTATTATGGAAAGACACACACTATGTCCTTAAGTTAACTAGCTCAAAGCAAGCACGGATACTCTCTGCTGTAGAAAGTTATTTGTGGTAAGCTCTCTCTACCATTGTACTGGGGCCTGTGTAGTCATAATCCTACTTCTACCATCAATTTTGTGAGGATGGCAAAGGACCAGGCTGTAGTTCATCTATTATACTAGGATCATTACGAATCAGAACTGACAACATCTAACAACAACAACAGCCACCATCAATTATAACAGCTGGTATTTTCTAAGCACTTATTACACACATGGCACTGTTTTAAACGTATTAATTTATTCTCTTATTAATCTATATTACAACTTAATGAGGGAGTTGAGAATGATCTCAATTTTATAGATGAGGTTGCTGAGGTATGGAGAGGTTAAGTAACTTGCCTAGCATCACATGATGAGTGAAGTGAGGAGCTGGAAAATGAATCCAGACAATCAGCCTCCAGGATTTTCAGAAGCTCGGTTATGAGGACAGGCACGGGCTTGGCCATTTGGTCTGCCAGGCGATGCTCAGGGGCCCTTTCCAAATAGAGGAATGTGGTTATGAAGGTACCGTCTGACCAACAAATGGTTAAGACTGGTGCCATCTGAGCACCAAATGGCAACATTTTTGTGCGTGATATCATAGTGACCCCATTGAGGATCATAAAGCACCATCAGCTTGTTCCCAGTAGGTGTGGCTGGTGAAACAGAGGCAGGGTCAGATCATACTCCCCCGAAGAGCTGGAGAACTTCACATTCGGCTTTCGACACACCCAGCCTGTGCCACAGACTGAGCACCAGGAGCTTTAGAATTGCAGTAACTAAATCCCCTTGGATGAAGTCCAATGCTGCCTTCTCCCAAATTCCCTTCCTCAGGGAATGCTGATATAGGGCGATTCCAGCTGATGGGCAGAACCACAAAGCCGGCAGGCGTCTGAAATGATTACTCAGTGCTTCGGGGAGCAGGTGGAACACCACCCGCAACTCCCCACGATTGCAGTGGTCTTTTATTTCCTGGGGTCAAGGTGGAGAGAAATGCTTTATCAGCCTCAGATAATTCATGAAATTCTTAGCATCAGATGACATATAGTTATCATGGCTTGTAACCAGATTTACAATTTGCCCTTCATTAATTCATCTCATTTTCCCCTTCCTTTTTAGAGTGATATTTTATTGTGTTTCAGATGGAAGTTACACAGAAAATTAGGTTCCCATTGAATAATTTCTCCACAAATATTAAGAGATATTGGTTACATTGTTCATAATGTGTCCCTATTCTTAGTTACTCCATTCTGGTCATGCCATTTCCAGTATTATGTCTTTTTCACTAAGGAGATAGGAAAGAGAAATCAGAACCCTATTCATGAGACTAATCAAAGTAACCCCAACAAGCATGCCCCACTCAGCCAGCTTCCAGTCCTGCCAAAGGCAGCAGTGCTGTTCCTGGCTCCCAGCCTCGTCTCCCTTCATCCTAGGTGTCCAGCCTCCTGGACAGCAAGCCTCCTCCACAGACTCTTATCCAAGCCAGGCTCTGGAGTTACAGAGCAGAACCACAAAGCCTGCTTAATAAGATTGTAGCTGGTATTGTCTTTGTGGTTAATACATCATCAGCACACTCTCCTTGTGTAGAGAGAAAAAAGCCACCTACGTTTTCTATATATTGTGCATGTCTGCTCCTGAGCTCTCTCCGATGTAGAGGCCTTAGAAAGGACATTAACTGAAGACACTGTTGCGAGTCACTCCTCCTGCTGTTGGAGTGGATGAGGGAGAGATTTTGGGTGGTTCTGCTAGGATAAAAGCAAAGGCTTTGGGGTGGGAGGCAGGGGAGAGCTAGGGGAGAAGAGAAGAGGGAGGCCGTGTTAAAATGATGTTCAGAGAGAGGAGACAGAGGCTGAGGAGGGGGGAACGCATGGAGTAGCTGGTAGAAAGGCGGCCTAACTTGAGGACTGTGGTAGAGATCAAAGGGAAGTATGAGAACTTTTCTGTGAACCAGTGCAAGAAGGACCTGAGATGGAGACAGACAGGGCTGGCAGTCAAAACAACAGATTCAAAACTCAGGAGAGAAACTCCTCAGCAGAGTTGTGTCTGGCTGGACAAAGCTATAGTCTCATCACCCTGTGACTTTAATCTCTAATCTGTACTGGGTTTTTCCATGACAGAGGCAGACACATTTGAACTGGCATGTGCTTAGGAGAGAAAGGTGAGAGGAAAAAAGAGGCTGACAGTTCTAAGCCCCAGTTCCAGATGGGGGAAGTACTGTGTACTGTATTTTTACATAAATAATGAGTACTATTTATATAT
>NW_006399760.1:33065584-33066344 GCF_000299155.1 Elephantulus edwardii
CTCTAACCCTAGCCTTAGAACCATGTTTTGCAACTGTGCCACTGTTTTATTATAAAGAACTTTGACATTTCAATAACTAAACACCCATAGATAAAACTCAGTAAGACTTTCTTGCTCCAAATTCTGTTGCCCAGTGAATACTGAGGGAAACTGATTCCAGATAGTCAGAACCATAAAGCCCTCTCAGTGATTATTCAGTATCTTAGGGAACGGTAGTACACCACCCAGATCAATCCCAATTATTAGGGTTGACTCATTTACTATTTCAGAGAAAGAGACATAGCACAGTTTCAATCCCAGAAAATGCAATGAATATTTCCTAGTGTAGAAATGGTATATAGTTATCATGATTTAGAACTTAAATTATAACCTGCTTCTCATTGTTTATCTATCACTACTTAAAATGTCACTTTTGTTAGAAACTTATTATGTTAGATTTAACATAATTCCTCTCCCAGGCTCTCTGTCTCATACACCAGAATTCTTTAACAGTAGGAAACCATGAAGTGGCTAAGGTTTTCTTTTCAGTGGTAGAATATCTATTAGGCTGACTCTTAGGAGCTGTATGAAGGAAAAGTGGAAAGACTCAACAATTCAAGGGCCCAAAAGTCTTTAGAGGGCACCTAATTTCAGACGTCTCTGTTGATGTTGTTGTTGTTATGTGGCGTCGAGTCGTTTCCGACTCATAGCGACCCTATGCACAACAGCCCTAAACCCTGCTCTATCCTGTGCCAACCGCACCGCCTCTGACACACCCATC
>NW_006399760.1:33069532-33101106 GCF_000299155.1 Elephantulus edwardii
CATCTGCCAAGTCCCTTCAGAAAATATCTTCCAATGTCCAACCCATGATCTGACAGCTTGTATCTTAAGCTTTCTTGGTTTCTGTGATTCCAAAAACGTCGACTGCTGACATTTTTCTTTTGACCAGTGTCTCTTAAGTTTAGCTGTACTGTCTCCAAGGGAAGTTGACGTGTCCTGTAGAACTCTTGTGTAGATTATGTTTTCGGCCCTCGGGCCCGCTCTGTTGATAGCTGAACTTATTTCATCTGTTGAATCCTTCATCTAGAGATGTGCAAGGAGCAGGAAATCCAATGCTTGAAATAAGCCTTATTTTCTCAAAAGGATAACTCCTGATACTTGAGTTTGTGTTGTCTAAAGCGTAGTGAGCTGTAGCAAGTGCTCTGAAAAGAAGTCGCACTGTTAAACAAAAGGGTGAACTGCTTTGGCACTTCGACTCGACCAGCCTCTCTACCAGAGAAAGACAGGAAGTCTTCTTCTCTGTGATTTATCACCTCAGAAACTCAGTGGTGGGTCAGAAAAGAGTCAGTTCTAACTAGATTCAGAGAAGAGTCAGTTCTAATTAGACAGCAATGTGTTGAGTTGTTGATGTTGAAGGCTTGGATGTCTTTAAGATCTGCAATCTCTCCAATCTCTACTCAATCCTCTAGGAATGCAGAGTTTAGAAAGAAGAATAAAGCTGTGGTAGCTTCGGAAGGAGGTACCTGCAATAATCTGAAGACCATAACACCAAAGTGTCTGCTCTGAGTAGGCCTGCTGAGCCTGTTGGGGGTGGGTATATGATGCTTAGGGTCAAGTGTCCCTAAACACTCAGAGTCTCACAGTTGAATGGGAAAGTTGTCCTACTCAAGATTCTGACCTTACAGTTTCTAGTCAAGATTGCTCAAAGAAGTAGCCCTCAAAGCAAACAAGTATAAATCTGCACTGAAGGGTCCTTGTCAAAAAAGAAATTTGTTTCAAGTTTTGAATTTTTCTCCTTTGTCCAAACTTTGCATTTTACTCCCCATACAGGAAGCTCTGGTGGCTCAGTGGCTAAGGAAGTGGTGCTGCCAATCCAAAGACAAGGAGTTCAAATCCACCAGCTGCTCCTCAGGAGAAAGATGGACAATCTGCAGTGTGATTTACAGCCTCAGAAAATCAACTGGAGGGCTAACTACGTGTTGATTTTTACTTAACAGCAACAAAAGAGAAAGAGAGAGACTCTTTACATATTTGCTTAATGTACAAATAATGTTTTAAATTAGTTACAAACTAAATTATAACATTTCCCCCAAGAAATCTTCAAATTAAATAGACTCTTTGAAAGATGCTCACTATGGGGTCTTAATTTCTGTGAAAGGACTTAATTCATTAAGGACAGGCCTATCCTATCAGTTAAGGATCCTGGCAGTGAAATGGTTAAGCACACAGTGAGATGGTTAAGCACTGCTATCCCAAAGGTCGGTGGTTCAAACCTACTCAACAATTCTGCTAGAGAAAGACTTGGCAAATTGCTCCCATATGGATTGCTGTTGATATTAGGTGACATGGAGTTGAATATGACTCATAGTGACCCTATGAACAAAAGATATGAACCCTGTCCTATCTTGTGCCATTTTTATTATCTCTGACACTCTTGAGCCCATTGTTGTAATCAGAGTTAATCTATCTCATCAAGGGTCTTCCTCTGTTTCTCTGACACCCCATCTTTCCAAACATGGTGCCCCTTTCCAAGGAATAGCCTCTCCTGGCAAACTCTACAGGATAATTCTCTAAAACTCCTGTGACAGTTCTACTTCATCATATTCTGCATTATGAGTTGAGAGTTGACCTGACAACACACAGCAATATCCTCTTTCTTACTAAGTCATAAGCCAACAATATTCCTACATGGAAACTCTAAAAAGGGCACTGGATCCTGGTGAGGAAAGGGCTAAGCACTCAGTGAGATGAAACTCAGTGAGAAGCCCTGCTATCCAGAAGGCTGGTTGTTCAAACCCATACAACAACATGAGAAAGACCTGGCAAGTTCTTCCCATAAAATTTGTGGTTAGGTGTCAATTCAAGTGTTTTACATGCTTTTCCTCCTACTTTTAAAAGTCAGCTATAACTCATGTGCAATAACCATTCACCACTTGAAATAATTCAGTGATTTTTAGTACAGTCACACAGTTGTATAATCATCACCATTCCTTAGCCTCTAGCAACCACTAATCTACTTTGTCTCTATAGGCACATATGTTCTTTCAGATAATCCTGAACAACAAATTGGTAAAGGATGAAAAAATGAGCACTCTGAGAAAGTAGAAATAGTAAGCCCAAGTCACATGCCTAACAAGTGACTGAGGCAGGTGTAGACCCGTGGTGGCTCTGAATCCAGAGCCCATGAGTGTCCTAAACTACTTCATCACCATGTCCACCACCAGGTTTAACCTGGACATATCGAAAGACTGGCAGCTCACTCACACCCTACTTCCACGGAGAAGTAACAACGTTGGTAACAACAGGCCTTCTCAATATCATGCCACCTTTGTTGGTATTAGGACGTTTATCCCCAGCTGGGCCCACACACTGGGTTACACCTGTAGGGTAGGACTTGTGCTGGAAGTGGAGACCCTTCAGCTGAGTCAGGATGGCACCAGGTTCTCAGAGGGTGGAGAGTAAGGCGGGGATGTAGAGGACATCAAGAACTGACCCCACCCATTTCAGATCTTCAGGTACAATTCCTCCTGTCCAGAGTCCTCGCAGTCTCCTCTACCCATATATGACAGGAGCTGGTTGTCCCTGGTATTTCATTTGAAACAAATGAAACCCAGTGGGTTCTTTAACAAGTGAGTATGTCCAGGAAAGCAAGTGCAGAGAACAGGAAAGAAATGTCTCTCGTTTTAGCTGTCAAACACTGCACTGTTAGGCTTAAACATCAGACAAAGCTGTTTTTACAGTTTGTGATCTCTCGATCTGAATAGCCCCTTCTGCCAGGGCAGCATTGTCTTAAGTTAGTGCCCCCATTTGTTGCAAAAGCAGAGTGTAGCTGACGTTAATCCCAGATGCGTCAGCCTGGCATTCCTATGTGGGGACTCTCTACTTCCCCCCAGAAACATCTCCTCCAGCACTCCAGCCTGGGGGAGCAGGGAAAGATGAGGCTCTTGGCTATATGACCTTTCCGCTGGAAAATCTCTCACATAATCAGTTCCTGATAAGTTTAATGTGATATTTGCAAGGAGGATGACCTTCATTAAATGGTAATTTCAAGTGCACCATTGGGGGAGACAGTGGCAAGACACTAGTAGAGTGACAAGGAGACAGAGGAGGAATCACATCTCTCCCCAGGGTCTTGTCTGAAAGGTCTCAGTCAGAAAGACTGAGAAAGGTGTCTAGGACCATAGCCACAGTGCCATCCTTGAAGAAAGTCACCTGCTGGCTCAGTTAGCAAATTCCCCATCACCTCAGCATAGGGAATAAAAAACAAAGGGTCAGGCTGTCTCAGTCAGACCTCACTTTGCTGAGCCCTTGAGATGGATTGAGGTGCTGAATTTAATTCATCAGGTGAAAGGTATAAATTCGAGCAATTCTGTCCAAAGCTTCCAATCCATTCTGAAAAGGCTAAAGAAAGGGCAAGAAATGGTTAGGAAGGTCCACAGAGAATTTAAGTCCATGAACGACTTGCAGATCTGTAAAAGAGTCGAAGAGGGGCTCTGGTTGTGCAGTTTGTAGCTAATTGTGCAGCAAACCCAAAGATGAAGGCTCTCTGGTGGTTCTTACCCACCAGTGGCTCTTCGGCAGAAATATGGACAATCTTCTCCTATGCAACCTAGTCTTTGAAAACCCACTTGGAGCAATGGGAGTCAGCTGTGAGTCAGTTATGACTCAAGAGCAATGAGTTTGAGTTTAATTAAAGTCAAGTAGTCAGATAGTCTTATGTGATATCCAAGGTAAAATATCCCCCTTGTGGCTTTAAAGATGTCTTTTTTTGAGTCTTGCCAGTGTGTCCTCCAAGTCTTTTAAAGAGGAGGAAAATAGCCTCGTGAAAATTGTTATTACTGTTATGTGCTGTCAAGTCCCCTGCAATTCAGAGTAACCCTAGGTACAACAGCCCTAAACCATGCGCTATCCTGTGCCAATCTCACTGTCTCTGACATATCTACCCTCTTTACCCCAGTTACTGAATCAATCCATCTCATAGAGGGTCTTCCTCTTCTGCACTGTCCCTCCACGCTCCCAAGCATGACGTCCTTCTCCAAGGACTGGTCCCATCTTGCAACATGTCCAAAGTATGTCAGATGAAGCTTCAGAATCCTTGCCTCCAAGGAGCATCCTGGTTTAACCATCTTCAGGATGAATCTGTTTGTTTTCTTAGCAGTCCATATTATATTCAATATTCTTCTCCAACACCACAGCTCAAAGGCATCAGTTCTCCTTCTATCCTCCCTAGTCATTATCCAGCTCTCTGACACATAGAAAATGATTGCAAACACCATGGCCTATATCAGGTGCACCTTAGTCTTCAGAGTGACTTCATTACTTTAGAGAGGTCTCGAACAGCAGTTCCCATTGCAATACGTCTTTTAATTTCCTGGCTGCTGATGCCAAAAGTGTTGACTGGAGCCAAGCGAACAAAAGTTGTTCATAATCTCAATCTCTTCACCATCCATCCTGATGCTGCCAATTGGTCCAGTGATGAGAATCTTTTTCTTCTTGATATTGAGCTGCAATCCATATTGAAGGCTACAGTCCCTGACCTTCTGCAGCAAGTGATTCAGGTCCTCCTCAGTTTCAGCAAGCAGGTTCATGTCATCTGCATAACGCAGACTGTTGATGACTCTTCCTCCAGTTTTGATGCCACATTTCTCCTCATACAGCCCAGCCTTCCATATAATCTGCAGAGAGTTGCCAGAAGTGTAGGCTGCATTTAAAAGGGGCCGTGGTACTAGGGATATTATAGCTAATGTTAGATAGATCTTGGCGGAAAGCAGGGAATACCAGAGGAATGTATATCTGTGTTTCATTGATTATGTAAAGGCATTTGACTGTGTGCATCACAACAAACTGTGGCAGACTCTGAGAAGAATGGGAATCCCAGAACACTTGATTGTGCTTATGCGAAGCTTATACTTGAACCAGGAGGCAGTCATCAAAACAAAGCAAGGAAAAACTGCATGGTTCAAAATTGGGAAGGGTGTACGCCAGGGATTTGTCCTATCTCCATACCTTTTCAATCTATATGCAGAAGTGAAAATTAGATAAACAAACAAAACAAAACCACACGGTTTTGGGTCAAGAATATCTACATCTGTTTTTTACTCTGCTTTCTACTAGCTAGGCAATGCTGAGCGAGTTACTAAATCTCCCTTAGCCTGTGTTTCATTATCTACAGTATGGGATTATCAATTGGCATACTTTGGGCTGAGAGTTCTTTAAATTCTGGGAAGTAATTCTAAATTCTGAGAATACATTTAAATCACAAAGCAGTCGCAAGATAGGCTTCCCCCCTCGCCAAGGGGGGTGGGTGAGCTCTTGTCCTCTGTGTGTTGGGCAGTAGAGCAATGGCTGTCACAGTGCCAAGCTGCATAGCCACAACTTTGAGGTCAAGGTCAAGACTGAGGTCGACGTTGGGCACAAGAGAGAAACTCCACTAGTAACTGTCTATTAAGAGAAAGCAAACTTCTTTCCCACAAGAGCTTAGCTAACTTTCTCTTTGTTTCCTTGTGGCCCAAAGCAGTCATATGACCATTGCATAACTAGTTGTCATGGTAAAAGGAGTGTCATGCCCCAATTAACCTAATAGCTGCCAATGATTCCTCTTGCAACAATTAAGCCCACCTCAGGAGCTACAAGTGGGAGTCCTTATGGGGAAGGCACAGTTTAGAGATTCAGGAAGAGGAGAAAGTGATTACTTGGGAAATAAATGCTACTGGTTAGGTAGCCAAGGATTCCAATATGAGCACCCAACCCACTAACGACTATAAGAATAAGTGAGATGTGTGAAAGAGCTTAGCCCAGCCCCTGATGAACAGTAAATAACCATAAGGGCAAATTGCTCAAAGCTGGCTCACAGGGAAGAACAGAAGAGATGAAGTGAAGCCTGAAATGAGTCTCAAAGCTCTAGTGTCTTAATGGATAGAGAGGTGAGCAGCCAACCTAAAGGCAGGTGGTTTGAATCCACTACCAACCTCTTGGGAGAAAGATGGGCAATCTCCTCCTTCGTGAGTTACTGTCTGTCTCTGAAAACCTGTGTCAACTATAAGCCAGTTCCAATTTAATAGTAACGAGGCAGGGAGAGAGAGCACATTTGAGCGCCACTGTTTAAAAGCATGCTTCTGAATCATCTTCAATTCTGTTCTGATGATGAAAGCATTCTTCAGACACAGGTGTGTACTGTACTGGGATTAAGACCACATTGCTTACAACCTCCTACAACCCGGAGAGAATAAAAGAGATGAATGGGACCTTCTACGAATCATATCCCTAAGCACATCAATAAACTTCTCCAACAAGGTAAGAAGGAAACCCATAGACCGGGGTGGGGGGGGGGATATGGTAATGACATATCTGATAAGGGACCTATATCTAAAATTTATAGAATAGCACTTCAATAAGAAAAAAGATAAACAACCCAATTACAAAATGGAAAAGGGATATGAATAGATACTACACCAAATAAGACATTTAGATAGCAAACAAACATAAGAAGAAATGTTCAAAATCCCTAGCTATCAGAGAGATACAAATCAAAACAATTATGACATATCATGTCACCTCTACAAGAGCAAAGTTCAACAGGCCAGCAAATAACAAATACTAGAGAGGTTGTTGAGAGATTGGAACTCTTATTTACTGCTGATAGGAGTGTAAAGTGGTACAGCCACTACGGAAGGCACTATGGCGTTTTCTCAAAAAGCTGGAAATAGAAATATCATTTGACTCAGCAATTCCACTGCTGATGACAACAACTGTTGTTGTTATGTATCATCAAGTCACCTGACTGGGAATATACCTAAAAGAAACCAGAAACATGACTCAAACACATGTATGCATGGAAAAAAATCCACAAGATATATGCACATTCATGTTTATTGTTGTGTTATCCACAATAGCAAAGAGATGGAAGCAATCCAAATGCCCATCAACAAATTAATGGATAGAAAACCTATGGTACATCAACACAACAGAATATCATGCATCATTTTAAAAAAAAGATATGTTAAAAAAAAAACAAAACAAGCCCCACATTGCTTGTAAATTTTGGAGTAGGAATCAGAGGCCCCTTTTCTTGTTAATATATACACAGCTTCTCTGGGCTTTAATCTCTTCCCATGTTAACTTGTGCTTGGTTCATTATCACCTAGTGGGTGGTTCAAATTCACTAGTTACTTCTTGGGAGAAAGATTTATAGCCTCAGAAAAGGGGCTATTGTGAAGGTTTAAGTAACAATGAGTGAAGATCGTTTAGGATAGTGCAAGGTTCAGATCTGTTGTTCAAAGGGTCACTGTGAATCATAAACTATACAATGGCACCCAACAACAGCAACAAATTTCCATTGATGCCTGAAATTTCACAGCACTATCCTATAGAGATTTTTTTTGTGGTCCTGGAAATATTCATAATGCCTCCAATACTGTTCCCACTAGCCACATACAGTCCCTGACTGAGCACTTGAAATGTCACAAAATTATGAACTGGATCATTTCAATACTGGATAATGCCGCACTGGACTGCAGCATTCTGTGGACTGAGTTCCTCCTCACATCTCATGCCAGCCTTCTGTCAAGTGTGGGCCTTTCATAAAAGTATCTGGTTGACTGGCTAAGCAATCCCAGTTTGCACAAGATTATAAGCAGACACATTCAGTAAAGGTGAAGTAAGTGACCCTCACAACTGTGCAAGATAGTGGAGGAAATCGGAATTGATGGGGGGACGAGAACTGGTGCTGCTTCTCCCTCATCGTGGCAAGGGATTGCTTTATCCCCCAGGTCATGACCAGGCTGTCCTCGGATTTGGCCAGCGCGAGGGCACGTTTTATTGTTTGTGTAAACAAGAATGACCCTGATCAGGTAAGGAGGAGCTGTCCATTCAGAATCTTCCCAACTCCTGTCCCCACTTTCTGAGCGAGTGGCCTCTGTCCTTGTCCCCTGCTCACTTGCGGAACTGGCTGAGATGGCACAGGGCTTGAAAAGGGGAAGAGGAAAAACCCATTCCAGGAGCTGAGCCAGCTGAATGCATTGTCATCTGACAGCTGAGAAAATCACCTCTTCTATCACTGTGTTCAGGAAACGCCACTGCTGACAGGCTCTCGCTCTCAGGGACGAACAATAGCCAGACTGAACAAGGCCCTCTCATCTCTGAGCACGGATCATATCCGAGGGCTCTCTTCACTTCCTTTCACAGCAGGCTGGGACAGACAGCTCTATCGCTTTCTAGAACCAGAAGCCCAGTGCCATCGAGAGAGATTGCCTCATCCTGCAGAACACCCAGTAGGTTCAAACAGCCAGCCTTTTGGTTAGCAGGCCAATGGTTAACCTTCTGTGCCAGCAAGGCTCCCTAAGGCATCCAAAAGTAGTGGCAGTCCAGTCAGGGATTACTCAGTAAGTGAGGTCAGCAAGGGCTTACTGTGCTTACTTAGAGGTCTGGAGTAAACAGTTTCACATGTTTTCCATCACATTCATGTGGAGAAATACTTGTAAAATTTTGTTCACTACAGATTGATAGTGGTGGCTTAGTCCCTCAGGAATTGGGCTGTTAATCCAATGGTGATGCTTCTCTGGTGGTTCGAATACGCCGGCAGCCTCTTGGGAGAAAGATGGGCAATATTCTCTCATAACAATTTACAGCCGCTGGAAACCCACTTGAGGATCAGCTATTAGTTCCAACTCAACTGCAATAAAAGAGATTGTTAGGTTAGTAACTAAGTACAAGTAAACCCATGTTTACCTTGGTTTTGGATACTCCAATTCCATCAGGAACCGTAAATTTGAAAGGGCATTTTGATTCTTCAGGAAGGTTCTACAGGGTTGGGAAAAAGACAGCTGTCCATCAAAGCAAGATCTCTGATGTGGTGAAATGTGGCATTTTACACTGCAGATTCAACCTGTGCTTACTTTGGTTACAGGTAATCTAACACTGGTGATTAATTTCCTTTCCCCCACTCCCTCATCGTTGTCAAGCTTACCAACGTTCTGCCATCTTTACATTAGAACCAGAGGGTCTCGATCCGAATTGGGGTTGTCTTTCTGCTGAGATGTAGAGTGGCTCATCAACAAAAGCTCCCTACTTTCTGAGGCATGAAGGTTGGTTTGCGGATGGAATCATGTCTTTTTTCCCTGAGTATTTATTACGTCTGTGCGCCACCTAGAGGCCGCTGTCTTCAATTCACAGTCAAGTCCAGCAAGCCATCTCTTGCTCTCACTCTCTCATTTTTTCCCCCAGTTGAATAGAAGACCTTGGGAAACCCCTCTTGGCTAAGTAGCCATCGTTCTGCTTCTACTTTTTCAAATTTGACTTTCTAGGATCCTAAAAACTACTCTCGCAGAGCTCATGGCCTGAGCCAGGCCTGCACAACCAGTCTTTCAACACTTTGTAGCTCTTTGTTGAATCATTTCCAACTCATGGCCACCTCCTGTGAGTCACAGTAGAACTGAGATAGATAGGGTTTTCAACGACTGACTTTGGAAGTAGGTGGCCAAACTTTTCTTCTGTTGTTGTGCGGCTGAGTTGGAAATGACTCATAGCTGCCCCTCCGGTGTGTTTTCAGAGGCAGTAAACAGCATGTGAGGCGATTGCCCATCTTTCTCCCATGGAGCAGAGAAGCTAGTGGTTTCGAACCATGTGCCTTTGGCATTGCAGTGCAACCTCTTACCATGAGGCCACCAAAGCACCCTGAGGCACTTCAGGAGGACTCAAACCTCCAAGCTTTTGATGGTCAAGCGTGAGAGCCATTTACACTATGCACAACTTCCCCACATTTTTTAGCTTCTGTCTACAGGAAAGAATTTTTCAGGTGGTCGCCTTGTTTACTAAATATGAGGTGAGATTTGTTATTCATGCCCCAACCTCCATGAGCTCTCTCAGTGCCTGGAGATGCCCACACTGATCTGAGCTACAATGCTGGGTGGGTTTCATATGTGGGAACATCACCCAGGACTGAGAATTCAGTTCATCCTATCCCCCCAAGACCACATCTGGGACACATTACACAGATTAGAAGCTGCCTCAGGACTGGATACTATTTTAGGGAAATCCTATACCACAAATTTTGGGACATGTTATAAAGAGATGCAAACCCCTGGAGAAGGACATCGTGCTCAGAAAAGCAGAGAGTCAGTGAAAAGACAAGGTGAATTAACATCAATGGGCTTAAGTACATAGCAGACACTGTGAAGATGGATAAGGTAGAGTTTCATGTGATAAATATAGAGTGGCTGAGTCAGAGCTTTTTGATGGCACCTAAGGGGGTCAGTAAAGAGAGGAAGACCCCCAACGAGACAAGACAGATTGACACAGTGACTGCAGCAATGAGCTTAAGTGTATCAGAGATTGTGAAGACAGCACAGGACAGGATAAGATTCAAATCTGTTGTTGGTAGGATCTCTGTGAATTGTATTAAACTCAACGGCACCTAACAGCAACAGTTGATTAAACTGAAGGTGTCTCCAAGAATCGAAAGACTGGCTCTCTATTTCTAACCTAAAAGTTGGTTGTTAGAATCAACCTAGAACACTGCAGAAAAAAGAGCTGGAAAATTCATGTCCATTAAGATCACAGCCAAGAAACCCCTGCTGTATATATAACACATGGGGTTATCATGAGTTAAAATCAATCAGATAACTCTGGATTTGAGTTCTGGGGATTTGGTTTGCCTGGGTTATATAGTTCCTACTTCCACTGCAGTCTAAATGAGAGCAAAGTCAGCAAAATGAATTTAAACCTTGCTCTTGACTGAGAGCCAGCCCTGGTTGTGCTCCCTGGCTGGGTGTGCCTCTGCAACTGTGAAAGAGGGGCCACACTGCAAATCTCTCAAAATAAATATAGCGAAGTACATTGTCTGGGGGCTTAGGCGAATCAGGCCTTGGCTGGTGTCTCCTGGCCCAGCTTTAAAAGAATTCCGAAAAGACCATCATTGTCAAGTATCACTACAGAGCTGACATTGCAGTGGTGAGAGGGTCTGAACTATAAAAGGTTTAGGGGCCAGACAGGCAGGAGGCAGCTCGGGTGTCTGGGTGCGTTGGTGGTGTGATTTCTGGCATTGTGGGTCTGAGAACAGCCAAAGAAGTCAAGGAAGGTGATACCTACGTTTCTGTTCCTTGATTGTTTTGAGAACTGACCACTTACTTTCACAGTCATTATCTTATTGCACAACAGAGGGGATGCTCATGTAGAGATGGTTATTACTATGTGTGTAGCTTCCAGTTATTTTCATATTATGAAGCTATAATTCTGAAAATGCCACTTCCTGGGGAGAAGGGGATTGGAGCACCAGAGTGAGTCATCAAAATAGTAACAACTAACATTTTATACAGCATTTAATGGTTTATAAAGCACTTTTCACAGACATGATCTCATTTCTCATTCCAGAGAACATGAAGAAGAAGGGGAGCGTATGCACAGCATTGGGAAAGGGAGGCATCATTTATTGGTTTCGAAGAAATGGTGATAGTCTCAGCTCTTCAGATGGGGCTTCTGACCTGGCATGTCTCCTTGGCAGAAAATAGGAACTTAATGGGAGGTCCCCTCAAGAGCAAGAAAATGGTATATCTGGAAAAGGCTTACTTGACTGGAATCATGGGAAAGCTGAGGTATTGCAGGCTCCTGAAGCTGGCCTCTAGGTCAAGATTTTCTGATCCGTGAGTGAAACACATTAGGTTGAATAATACTGACTTCTTCTGTACAGTATTTCTCAGAGCCTTCGCTTGCTAATATGCATATTACTCTCTAAAGGAGGTGGTGGCCTCACCCGAGTGGAATTGCCCTGCTAACTCGAAAGTTACATTTTGCAGGTCGCTTGAATCCACCAGCAACTCGAAAGGACTAAGATGTGCAATCTCTTCCTGTGCCATTCACAGCCTCAGAAACCCGCTCGAGGGTCAGCTGTGAGTCAGTGCTGAATTAATGGCAATGAGTTTTGCAATTTTAAAGGGAGTTTGAGTAGATAATGTTCCTGAAACATGTTTGATAATGGAATGTCTCTGAGGGCATGCTTCAAGAAATGCAGAAAATGAAAGTTCATCCCTGAAGTGATTGTTAGGTGGGTGCCATCAAGTAGACTACAACTCATAATGTCCATATGAACAACAGATTGGAACTTTTCCCTGTCCTGTGCCGTCTTTACCATCTATGGTGCACTTTAATCCATTGTAGTTTAATCCACTGTAGTTTTAGTCACTGTGTTAATCTAGCGTGTGGAGAGTCTGTTACTCTCTTTCACTGATCCTCTACTTTTCCAAGCATGATGGTTTTTCTCCAAGGATTAGCCCTTCCTGACAATATGTCCAAAATATGTGAGATAAAATTTCACCCTCCTTGCCTCTAAGGAGCACACCTGTTGCACTTCCTCTAAGACAGGTTGTATTTTGGGGAGTCCATGGGATATTCAGTACTCTTCTCCAAGACCAGGATTCAAGGGTATAGATTCATCTTCTGTCTTCTTTATTCATTGCCCAACTTTCTGGATGCCACTGGATAGATCATGCCTTGGATCAGGCACACCTTTTGAGTCTTTAAATTGACATCCTTGTTCAGTGACTTGCACAGCGTCCCTGAAGTAGGACCACAGAAAGAAATGGGTCCAGCAGGGGCTGTGGCTGTTGTCTGGGGCCATTGACTTGGCTCTGATTTACCAGAACCCTCTGATCAAAAGATCAAAACCTTGTCTGCCCTGCATTAACCTTACAGTCTCTGCTGTGCTTACACCCATTGTTGTAGTCACTTTGTCAAGTCATTTCACAGAAGGTCTTCCACTTTTTCAAGAGACCAGGACCAAAGAGCTTTCCAGGGACTGTGACAGAGGCTGAGATTCTTAGCAGGATAATTTGAAGCTCAGAGGAGAACATTGGGGGAGAGGCTTTCTCCTGGAGGCAGTCAGGACAAGTCTGAGAGCAGAAAGTGCAGCCCATTTGAGTGTGGTCAGCTCAGTGTCCACTCTTCCATTTCAGCCAGGCTGACAGCAGGTTGGTCAGGGAAGGGCTATGTCTCTTCAGCCAGCTCCCTGAAGATCCCTCAAACTGGTCAAACTCCTTCACACGGAGTTCAAGGACATCTCAAACTATTTAGTTCTGTGGGAATCTCACTTTAAAAAAGACATTAGCATCAGTTTGTAAATCCTTTGATCATACATTTATGATTGATGCCACATTCACTTTAGTGAAGTTTAATATTTTTACCACATGTATAATGTGATACTATCAAGTCTGTTTCTACAGGTTGTTGTTGCTGTTGTGTGCTGTTGAGTCAGAATGAATCCACAGTGGACCCTCCAGCAGATTTTTGAAGGCAGTAAATTGCACAGAGGAAGAGTGCCCATCCTTCTCTTGTGGAGCAGCTGGTGGCTTTGAACTGCGTGCCTTTGAGATTGCAGCACAGCTTCTTATCACTAGGCTATAGTGACCCTATATCAGGTTCCCAAGATTGCAAATTTTAACAGGAGTAGAGTACCCATCTTTATACCTTGGAGCCACTGGTGGATTTGAACCACTGACCTTTTGGTTAACAGTCTGACACAATACACACTACTTCTAACTCTCTAACTCAGATCATAGCTGCTATTTAGAATCTATTCAGTGTGCCAAACATTATGCCAAGCACGTTTTATGTATGTTTTGACTATCATATTAAGTCTGAGGAAAGGTTAGGTTACTTTAATTTTACAGTTGAGAAAAGACTTGGATATGCTCAGTATTTTACCCCACAAGCCCACAAAGCAAGTAGGTGATGAAGCCCAGATGGTAACCGAGGGAATCCAAGCGGAGGAAGAGGCCCCACCCTTACTGTTAGGCTTCGCTGGTCATCATACGTGGTAAAGACCGCTGATTGGCCCGTGTCTCCCATCTGTTCTCCCCGCTTAGCTTTCCAGATGAGTCTCAGTTTAATTCCCAGAAGCTAAGTCTATATTTCTTAGCTTGTTATTTACTGAGCTTGGTGTGTTAAGTTATAGGGAAGCAGAAGCTGTCAGATGAAGCTTCTAAAACCATTGCTGTCGAGTGGGTTCCAACTCCTAGTGACCCTTTGTCACTATGTCCTCCTGTCACAGGTTTCTGAGGCTGTAAGTCTTTAGAAGATTTACTACTCATCTTTCCCCCACAAGTGATTTGGTGAATTTGAACTTCTGACCTTTCAGTTAGCAACCCAGTACACTATGCACTGTACCAGTATGCCTTAAAAGGGACTGATCCTGGGGTAAGTTGCATCCTTTTGACCTTTTTTCCATTTTCTCTTGCCTAAAACATGGAGGTGATGACTGGAGTCCCAACAGTCATTCTAAACCATGAGGAAACTGAGGCTGGAAATCTTTTGCAAAGAATAAAGGAAAAGGAGGGAAGCCTGAGTCCCTAACAATTATGAAACCAGCTCATTCATTCTGACCTGCTACCACCTGACCTCTTTCATATGAGGAATAAATTAGCTCTATCATTTGTAAACACAGTTCAAATCCACAAGCTACTCTGCAGGAGAAAGTTGAAACTTCTGTGCGATTCACAGGTTCTGAAAACTGGTTGTGGGGTCAGCTACGGGTCAGTCCTGGCTCAACAGCATTCTATGAAGATGAAACTAGTCCTAATATACACGCCAGGCCTTAGCTCGAATTGTGCTTCCTGGTCTTAATTTCCACCTCCCATCAGTGAATAATTTCCTCCATAAAGCCTTATTCCCTCCCACACCCCATTCCCAGGAGACACATGTTCCCTGCCTGTCTGACTCAAGTCCCAGAGTCCCAGTGACCTTAACCACACCCACCCAGCCTCTTCCTTTCTGAATTAAAACCTTAACAATGGATCTGACCCTGCCCTCTTCATGGCACTTTTCAAATTTGTCCTAGGAACGGGACTGCTGAAAAATGTTACAGTGGCAACTGTTGTGTCATATAGATTTTACAAAACAACAAGAAGAAAATTGTGTTAGGAATGTTGTATTCTGAAGACTATTGGGGGTGGGAGGGGATGGTTGGCAAACCACTGTCCTGCTAGAAAAGTCTGGTAGAACATGTTGACACACATTCCACACTTTACAAGCTGCAAGGTTATGAAGGGAGAACCGGGAGGACCCACGACCCCCTGACTCGGCCATAACGGCATTTCCATTTCATGAGAAGCAGATGGCTTTAAATGGACTGTGACTATTGCCTATTTTCTTTAAAGCAGAGATCTGCATGCCCCTTCAAGACGAGGGAGTGCATAATCACAAATCGAAAAGTAACATTTACAAGTCACCACCATCACCATTTCTCTAAAAATCCTGCTGCTTTGGTTTATCTGTTTGCTTTCCTTTCACATAAGAAGAAGAGACTCCAGTCCTTCTGTTTTCTAGATGAAGACAGGCAGTCGTGACTATCACAGAGCCAGTTTTCTTCCTTTCTTTACTGGTAAATGTTAGGGCAAGTACAAGGGGACAGATAGTAGAAGACTTCTCATGTAGCCACTGAAGTTATATGTCCCAATAAAGGCATCTCTTACTAGTTTTCCCAATAGAATATGCCACAAAATTCTAGAATTGTTTTGTGCCGCTTTTCTCTGTTTGTATCATACTTAATGTTGAAAAGTGTTTTGTTTTTTAAAAAAAGGATGAGTAAGAGTGGCCCCATATTCCTATTGGAAATTGTCACCGAGTCATGCTCATCTGTAGATAGCAGAGGCAGACTTCCTGTCGACCAGTCCCATCGCCAGGAATGCAGTTTTCAGTTCCAGAAAACTAACAGCCTCATTTCTACAAAGGAAGAGAAACTTACCTCTGTCCAGTCAAAACAGACTCATCGCTGAGCCTTCAAGGATTTCCAAGGCTGTAAATCACACAAGAGGAAGTTGCCATAGTTCTCCCTCAAAGCTGTGGTGGATTTGAGCCTGTAACCTTTGGGGTTAGCAACACAACTCCCTGAGGACTAAGGCCCCAGTGCTTCCCCTGCAGAGGAAGATAGGTCAAAATTAATGCTTATATTTCCTGAGAACATGTTAAAACATATTATATGTATTTTCTCTCCTAACCCTTAGAGTGACTTCAGTGGGCATTTCTTTTATCATATCTATTTTACAGACTAGGAAAGTGAGGCACAGGGAGATGGAATATATTACAGTTAACAAGTGTTCTGATGCAAATTCAATCAGTCACCTGGATTTTGCTAAGCATGTCATCCGACTGGGGTGGGGAAAGCAAAATCATTATGAAGACTCTTTCTTTGGGTGTCTTGTATTTCCATTTCACTGAATTTTTTTAATTTTTTTTTTAAAGAAAGCATAACCTTGCTAAGAAGGAAGATATTCCTAGAGTTGACACTCCTGCATATAGTTGGCATGGGTGTACCTGGCTGGGCCAACATCCAAGCATAAGCTTTTCTCTTCTGAACATGACACACTGGAGTCATCAGTCATCCCTGTTTGTACAGGACTAGTGGTTTTTCCAGGATTTGGAAAACTAGCATGAAAATCAGGAAGTCACAGGCTTTCACCTGGGTTGAGTTGATCACCCAAGACAGTGTCCTCTCTGCATCCATCAAAGGGAAGTGCAGTTGCCCCCCAGAACCAAGCTCAGGTAGCAGCCAAACCATTAGGATGCATAAGCGAGTCACAAACTCTAATTGGAATAGCACTTTGAACCAGCTATTCCCATGGTCGATGCAAAATCTGAGCTCCATAATTAATCCTGACATCTTTCTTTTTGTGGGGAAGAAAGTGTAAGAATCAATAGTAACATAGGAATCATTTGAATGAGAATTAAATTTACATTTCTTTATAGTGAGTCATAAACCCCATTTTAGACCTCCCATCCTCAGTCTAGGCCATGTTTAGCACTGTCAGTCACTCGGAGACAGTGCCATGGTCTTAGCAGGCAAGGATTTGTCTGCTTTCAAATTGTGCACACTGTTATAATCTCTTGCTGCGGAATGGAGCTTGGGGCATCCACAAATGTCAGGCACGCCTTTACAGCTGACTCCCAGTTGTTAATAGTGTTCAGCTCCACGTTAGAAGGGATATCATTCAGCAGAAGCCGCATGACTTGCCACCAGCATCCTTACCCACTGGGCATATGATGAATAAGAGAGGCAGGTGGAGGAGGAAGGGATTCAGAGGTGATATGTGGGGAGCGACTGAGCTGCAGTTCAGAATGAGAAGGTAGGAGAATGAGGACTTTAAAAACAATGACCAGGGAGCTCTGGTGGCCTCAAGGCAAGAAGCTGCACTTCAATCCCAAAGGCTTGTGGTTCGAATCCGCCAGATGTTCCGCTGGAGAAGGAGGGGTAATCTCATCTCGTGCTAGTTGAATCTGATTTGACGGGACACACAAGAAAGGTTAAAAATAAAATAAAAACAATGACCATCTGACTACTTCTCATTCACATTATCTGTTTTCTTCAATATTAATCTAACAAATATCCCCGAGGCACCTGATACATGTTTATTTTAGGCACAGGAAATAGCAGTGACCAGCACAATGTCCCTATCCCCTTGGACATCTGGAAGGGGAGCTAATCTTCTAGAGGATCCTGCACATTAAGGGCTGGGTCTCACAATTTCACTGCCCCTAAAGTAGGCTTATTAGAATCTTTGTTCCCAGAATATTAACATGTTATTTCTAAATAGTTATTGACATTTTCATTTTTAAAAAATGGCCTATAAGTAGAAATCCAAAATATCTGTAAATGTTTATTAAAATTAACAATTTTTTTAAAAAATGGCCTATAATTATTCTGCTTTTTTCGTTATAAGACACTACTCAGAAGTGATTAGGTTACAGACCCACCCTATTCCAGTAGGACTTTACTTACATTGTGAAAGAACAACCCTATTTCCAAACAGGGAGCTCTATGGGCTTAGGGGTAAAGAGCTGCACAGCCAACCCAGAAGCACATAACTGCTCCCTGGAGGAAAGATGGGCAGTCTCATCCTGTGTGACTTATAGCCCCTGAAAACCCACTGGAGGGTCAGCTATGAGTCAGCTCCAACTCGACAGTACATAACAACAACATTTCCAAACAGAGTTGTAGGTAAAAAGGTCAGAACTTCGACA
Organism: Elephantulus edwardii; assembly: GCF_000299155.1. Taxonomy (NCBI): domain Eukaryota; kingdom Metazoa; phylum Chordata; class Mammalia; order Macroscelidea; family Macroscelididae; genus Elephantulus; species Elephantulus edwardii. The sequence goes on from NW_006399760.1 coordinate 33,087,713, forward strand.
TTTCTTTTTCAGGAAGCAAATTTAGTTCCTATAACAACAGCATTTACACATCATGTTGTTAATGTCTATTTGTCCATACTATAAGCTCCCAAGAATAGTATCTAACATATTAACTACTATATTCCCAGGACCAAGTACAGAGCTTGTGCTTGGTTGTCCATCTCATTCTTTTTCTTTGCATAAATAAACTCTATGTTTCAGTATCAACAACTCCAGAAGTCTGAGGGTAAATCATGACTGGTCTGATCCAATCATGGAAAATCACTTACCCTGCCAGAGACTGTTTTAGGGAAGAGCCACATGACCCATTTTTAGTCATAAAGATGGGCAGAGAGGTCTTCTGAGAGACTTCTGGAAGATGGAAATTGTTCTATGAAAATTTAGAAGCTCTACACAAAGAACAAGCCTAGTTTATCTCTGAGTGGAGTGACAGCAGTCCTGCAGAATGTCAACAGGAACACAAACAAGGGCAGATGCCAACCTGTGAAAATGACGTAGCCCAAGAACCGAGTGGTTTTACCCAGACTCTGTTTTCTCCAGTCCTGGAAGTGTCCAATCTCTGGACTTCTCACAAGGAGTTAATATAACTTCCTTGTTATTAATGCTGTTTACCCACTACCGTCTAGTTGAGACAATACTAACTCAGAGTGTCTACAGGACAGAGTAGAATCACCTCTTAGGAGTTCCAAGGATGTAAATCTTTACAGAATTAGAATCTATCAAAGCAGCAACTGAATTCAAACTACCAATCTTTCAGTCAATAGCCAAATGCTTAATCCACCATGTCATCAGCTTTTCTGTCCCTTGCTGCTAAAAGTAGCAGGGCCCTTTACGAGTTCCCTATCAACTTGAAGGCAGCTAGCCACAACTGTCAGTCAAGGTCATGGACTTGATAAGTTCTGAAAGTAGAAAATAGAACTGCTGTTTTATTCGAAACTAATTCAGAACACATCTTTGTTCATCTTTATAATTTATATTTAAAAAATAAACTATGGTATAAATACATTAGTAAATACAGCCAGCAATATAAAACTAGGAGAGAATAAATAGCATCAATGAATGGGACCTTCGAAGGATTAAGTCCCTGTGTACATCAAGAACTTTTTCCAACTAAGGTGTAAGGAAAACCAATTGACTAGAAAGAAATAATTGGCAATGACATCTCAGGCAAGGGTCTCATAGCTAAAGTTTAGAGAATACGACAGGGCCTCCACAAGAAAAAGACAGATAGCCCAATCACAACATGAACAAAAGACATAGAAAGATTTTTCACAAAGGAAAACATTTAGATTACTAACACACACGAAGAAACGCTCAAAAATGACTGGCAAGAAGAGAGAGACCAATCAAAACCATAATAAGATACCTTATCACCGCAGTGGTAAAGTTTTACAGGATGGTGAACAATAAATGTTCGAGAGGATATGGAGATCTGAAACCTCACACATTGTTAGTGGGATTGTAAAGTAATATAACTACTCTGGAAGGCAGTTTGGTGTTTCCTTAAAAAGCAGAATGTAGAAATCCCATATGGCCCAGCTATTTCACTGCTAGAAATATACCCTGAAGAAAACAAGAATTGTGACACAAATGGAGATTTGTACACTCATGCTCATAGCAGTGTCATTCACAATATCAAGAAATGGAAACAGCCCAAATGTTCATCAACAAATGAATGGATTGAGAAATTGTGGTTCATTAACACAATGGAATACTATGCAGCACTAAGGAGCAATGATTTTGTATAATACCATATAATATCCACTGACACCTACAAGGGGGCAAAAATAAACTCAAAGAACTCTGAACATTCCATATGTGTCCCTCATCAACATGCAAGCCCCCATCATTCCAGCATAAAAACCAATTCACAATAGCTATCAGCCTGCAGACATAGCCAAGCGTTACCACATTTTGGGGGGTGGGGTGTCTCCAGCTCATTAAAATTAAATTAAATAAAAATTAAATGATGACAATTTAATCAATTATTTAAGTGTAAAAATTTTAAATTAAAATGAAAAATGTTAATTGATTTGGGAGACATTCTTTTACGTGGTACAGCAGTGATCTATTTGCTCTACTGAAGTAAGTTAGAGCTGCTGTGAAGATGGACAATTGTGTCATAGGTGTGTCAAACACCATAATTGGCTACTGGTCATGGGCAGTGTTTGATGGACCTCCCAGATTGATTCAGGTTTGGAAGCAGGAGTGACATCCACTTCCTAAACCACATGCCTCTGGAAACTCTATGAACTTAGAAAATGACAATAGTTATAGAAAGGCTCTAGGCCTTTTGTTCATCTTGTGTGTGGGGTGGGGGGTGTGTGTGTCTGTGTATGTCCCTTGTATTTAAAAGTCAGTTGGCTCGAGGGCCTAGTGTTATTTCATTTTGGAGGAACATTCTTCTAAGTTGTACAGCACTCCTCTGCCAATTTGCTGCACTGAGGTCATCTGGGTTTGCTGTGATGCTGAACTTTGTGTTATTGAGGGTCAAATGTCATAAATGCTGCCCATGATGGACAGTGTTTTGTGGAGATACCAGTTTAAGACAGGTTTGGAAGGAAGAGTGGCATCCACTTCCTAAACCACATGGCTCTGAAAATTCTATGAACCTGGAGAAACAACAATAATTACAGAAAGGCTTCTGGCCTTTTGTTCATAGGTTTGCTATGAGTCTTGCTCAATTCAATGGCAATTAACAACCACCACCACCACCACTATATAATATGGGAGAGTCAAGAGAGCATTACATTAAGTGAACTAACTCAATCTCCTAAGAGCAAATACTGCAAAGTCCCAAAGGGGTAAAGGAGGTGGGTGGGGACAGAGTGTGAGGAGAGGAGGAAATCATTAGGATGACAGAGTTTGGTGGGTAGAGGGAGAGAAGGTGAAGGAATTAGGAAAGAGCTAGTGGGGACCTAGAAAGACAAAGTCAGAGTAGGAATAGATCAATGATTTTATAGAACACAATGTATATGAATGAAATACAATGTATACAAATTTTGTATCCAAATCAGTATAAAATTAAAAAAATAATTTCTCATTGCTGTGGAATGGGAACCCACTCATAGCTGACCCTCCAGAGGGTCTTCTGGAGCCTATACAACAAACAGGAGGATATTGACCATCTTTCTATTGCATGGTCACTGGTGTGTTCAAACAGCCAGAGGGGCTTTGACTTTGGTTAGCACCACAAGTCCCCACAGACTGGGCCAGAAGAGGGATCTTTATTCTTTTCTTTTTTTAGCAAATATTATGTTTATTTGTGTCATTACTTTTTCATTTTCCAGTAAAAATCTATCTGTAACATTTTTAAAACCTTATGCTTTCCCCTTCCAATCTTATATTTTGCAAGGTTCAATAAATATTTTAAAATATTTTGTAGCTACATTTTGTCTGTTTTTTTAAATTTTTTTTCTACTAGTTTATTTACAAAACTCAAATACAAATGCAAACAAATTCTTTCAATTTCCCTCACCCCCTGCCCATCAAATTGTACAACCCAGTGGTTAATCCCTCCCTCCCCCTGCACATCCACATCCCTCTCCTTCCAGCCTCTCCCACCCCTCCTGGATCCTTATACCCTTTCTACAATAATGGTTTTATACAGTATTTATCCTTGTGGGACTCAGCATAATGCTCTCCAGTCCCTCCCAAGTTAGGTAATAATTTGCAAAGTTATTGCTCCTGCGTGCTGCATAGTATTCCATTAAGTGAATATACCATAATTTCTGAATCCATTCATTTGTGGTTGGACATTTGGGCTGTTTCCACCTTCTTGGGATTGTGAATAACGCTGCTATGAACATTGGTGTACAAATCTCAGTTTGTGCCTCAGTTCTATATTCAGAAGAGGGATTTTTTTTCTAGTACAGGACTTACTGGTGGTGGTGGTGTGTGCCGTAGGGTGGGAACTGACTCATGGCTCACCCTCCAGTATGTTGGAGTAAATCACATGGGAGGAGATTGCTCATCCTTCAGAACTTTCATTTTCCCTTAAATTGTAGTGACTCGCTTGAACACTTTAATGTTGACCTTACAGACCCATATTCATGTTTATCTACCCCTATTAATTCCATCTTCAGGGAGTTCTGGTGGCATAGTGCATAGGGAGTTGTGTTGCTAACACAGAGGCCATGCCCCTCTGGCGGTTCAAATCCACCACCTACTCGAAGGGAGAAAGATGGGCAGTGTCTTCCAAAGCGCTTTACAGACTCATACACCCGGTGGAGGGTCAAGTGTGCATCAGTTCCGAAGTCGAGCGTGTTGAGCTGAATTTAGTAATGGCATCCCTTAACTATAGCTCTTCACAGTACACCCTTACCCTGAGAGCAGGGCCCCACAGGCTTTCCAAGCCTTTCTGCCTATGTGATACTCCCATGTCCCTCAGTCTCTCTGGCTTTGCATCAAGTTACTATTGGACTTTCTCCAGGTTGACATGGCGCACAGAGCCAGCAGCCCGCGCTAGTCAGCCATGTTGGCAGGAAGCCTGGCAGTGTGAAATAAACCCAGGCCTGATTAAGTCCAAAACACATTGTTTCCACTATGCTATGAGGCCTGCATAGATGCATGTGGCCTACAAGTGTATTCCCTTAGTAATCTCAGGAAAAACAACTCATCTGTGCTGCTTTCTGTAGCCATTCCCCCACCCCCCACCTCCTCCCCAGCCCTTGGTGGGCATGAGTGACAGGAGAAAGGCTTCCTTCCTGCGCCAGCCAGCGTGTCTGCTTCGTGCAGCCAGCATTTCACAGATGAATGCCGCAGAAAATGCTGTCGCTGCATCCAGGGAATTTAAAGTGTTTTGCTCCTGTGTCTGAAGAGAAACAAACAAACAAACAAAAACTATCCTTTCTCTTTCTGCCGCAAAGCCCCAGGAATTGGCTGTGAATAGGATGAGCTGGAAAGCATGTGCCCTCTAGTGGTCATCTGTAGGAATGTCTCAGCCAGATGGTCCTCTGCAGAAAATTACCACAGTGTGGGAGAGAAGAAGGCAGAATGCCTCAGAACACTTGAATAATCAGTTCAGTGGTGGAAAGCAGTCTGCTTGAGAATGTTGTTTAAAACGTCACAGGAAGGTCATGGACGTGAAACAGATATTGAAACTATCCACAGAGCCTGGTGGGTGGGTCTTATCTGAATTAGCCTCTCAGCAGGAGTCCTCTGGGGCCCACTGCATGGTGCATAGTCATGTGGAGCTCCGGTGGCATGTTTGGTAGGGAGCAGCCCTGCTAATCAAAAGCTGGCGCCTCCCTGGCAGTGCCAATCCCCCAGTGGTTCCGTGAGAAAGATGTGCAATCTCTTCCTGCTACTGCTTTGTTTTTATACATACATACATACATACATACATACTTGCATGCATGCATACATAAACATGTACATATGCATACATACATACAGATACATATATACATGTATTTATATATACATATATATAATTAAATCTTTATTTAAGTCTTACCAGCTGCTGGGTTTCAGAAGCAATTTACAGCCTCTGAAAACGATTTGGGGAATCAGCTACGAGTTGGTTCCAATTAGATGGCAGTGAGAGAGAGCGATAGATCCCTAAGGACCAAAAAGACTGGCTTTTCCTGTGGTTTGAATCCACCAGGGACTCCGTGCGGGAGGAGACTAGGCAGCCCTTGCCTACCAAGATTTACAGCCAGCCTTGGAAACCGATGGAGAGTCACTGTGAGTAGGAAATCAAGGGATGTTAGTGAGTTTGGTTTTTAGTCGTGAGAAAAAAATGGAGAGAAACAGTGATCCTTTTGCAGATTTCAGATGAGAACTGGGTGAAAATAATACCTAAACACAGGAATATGGCAGCCACAGGACACAGAAGTTGTTGGGTTGCTGTTAGAGACCATTCAGTCAGCTGGGACTCAGGTGGTGGTGGTGGTGGTTGTGTACCGTTGCATAGGAACTGATAGCTGCCCCTTCAGGGGATTTTCAGACACAGTGTATTGCCTGGGAATTGATTGCCCATCACAGCAACTCTGTAAACAGAGTTCGCCTTCTCCTGTGCCGTCCTCCCATCTCTGATATACTCAAGCCTGTTATTACAGCCACTGTGTAAATCTGTCTTGTTGAGGGCCTTCCTCTTGCTCTCTTTAACTCTCCGCCTGTCCTAGTAGAATTTTTCCAAGGACTGACCCCTCTGGCAACATGCCCAAAGTCAATAAGTCAAAGTTTCACCATCGTTATCTCTAAGGAACACCCTGGTTACACTTCCTCCAACATAGATTTTCTTGTTCTTTTGACAATCCATGGGTTATTCAAGACTCTTTGTCAACACTACAATGCAAAGGCATTGTTTCTTCTTCGATTTTCCTTGTTCATAGTCCAACTTTCAGATGCATAGGGAACAATTGAAAATACCCTCGCTTGCATCATTGAGGGTCTTCCTCTCTTGCACTGATTGATTCAGTGACTGGGGTAACAGGGATGGGTGTGTCAGAGACAAGATAGAGCAGGGCTTAGGGCTGTTGTACACAGGGTCGCTATGAGTTGCAGGCAACTCAGTGGCACATAACAAGGTATACCTTCATCTTCAAACTTACGTACTTGTTCTTTAGCACGATAAAGAGGTCCTGGTGCAAGGAAATAAACCTTGGGAGCTCACAGGACTCATGGAAAGGATTTTTGGTTTCAGTGAGATCAGGGTGATATCTGATGAAGAGAGGAGTTCCAGGTGTTCAAGGTTCAAGAGCACCAGGTCCACTCCCCCTCATGACAACCTCACCAGTGTTGGAGTACATCCATGCTCAAGAGGGTTTTCTTGATTTGTTTCAGAAATAGATTAGCAGGCCTTTCTATGAAAGCACCTCCGGGCGGACTCACACCTCCAACCTTTCAGTTAACAGAAAGGTTAACCATTTGCACCCCCAAGGGACTGCAGCTGGCAAGGTTACACAGGAACAAACTTGGCTAAAACAGGTAGGAAGGATTTTCAGAGACAACAGCAAAACTTAACACCCTGAAAATGCCCAATTTCACATAAAACCGACAACGATCAGATACCTCGATACTGGTCCATGCCAACAACAAATGAAGAATTCTCCATGTGGGTGTAGAGACAGAACATGTGGTCTTAACTCAATGAAACGCACTGACGTAATTCCTTTGGAGTTTAGTGTTTTAACTTCCCAAGGGCTGGAAGGGTGAACAGGGAGGAGCGAGCGAGGAACCCATCTGTCTCTGGGTCCAGAGACTTGTCTGTTGGGACACAGCAAATAAGGAGCAGATCTAGGCCTGAGAATCAGGTTTCCAATGGTCAAGTCCACCTTCTTGTCATGTCCAGTGTCACCTTTCCCATATGGGAATCCCGTCTTTTTTAGGTTTTTGTTGTTGCTTTTGTTTTTATCATTGTGGAGTGACTTCAGTTGAGAAAACTCATAGTAAAATGCTTCTGTCTGACCTAATCTACTGCCTTCCCCTCTGTACTAGCAAAATCGGTGCTACAACAGCCCTAAAACTGCCAACACATCTGAAAAATACTTAGCGCTTGTGTGAGAACAAGACCCAACTGACCTAATAAAACACACATAAAACTCATACGGCTGCTCATCCCCATATCTTTCTTGTGTACCTGGAAACAGATCTTATTCTTTTCCATTTGAGATTTCTTTCCTCCAAGATAAGCCAGGCCTGTGCATTCATAATGTGCCATGTTATGTGGGGACAGGATGAGAGCAGGTTGAAGACTTCGTTCCCTTCACGGTCCTCATGTCAAACCCCTGGTTTGGAATGTGAAGTGACATGGCATCGGGACGGGGGGTTGTGGTAGGGAGGATATCTGTCTTCTCCACCTTTCCAAGGCGAAATAACAAAGAAAAGAAGGTTAAGTCATGCAGAGACACATTTTCTACACTGCTAGTCTAGACTGCAGCACACAAGTCACTACTGCCCCACAAATCTCACATTTATCGTGTGATGATTCATTCAAATACTTCCAGATGTCCTTTCCACGATCAGAGTGACTTCTGTGGGTACGAGAGAGTAAGGACATTTTGGAATCGTTTGCTTTGTTCCTCAAATAAAGGAAATACTTGCATTTACACAGCCTTCCTTCTCTAAAGAACTCAGCATGCTTGCCCATCTGGTGTTCATCCCTCTGAAGTTACTTAAGGGTATAAATGCCAACCTCAAAGCCAGGAAAGGGGGAGGTTGAATGTATGGGTTTATTCCTTCCTCACCACAAGGGGGAGCTCATGCGCCCTCCTAGTAGCACGTTCTTTCCACCGCCTTACTGCCCACCTACTAAGTAGATCAGCACCGTTCTGCAGCCACTAGAGGATAGAACTCAAGCAACTCTGGCCACGAAATGCCAAGTCTAACAATGGAGACACATAACTTGAATTACAATAAAATGTAACAAAGGCAAAACTGTTAGGATTATAAAGACAGAGGTGGCACCAAAAAAAAGGGGGGGGGGGAGGAATGAATAACTGAAGAGATTTAAAAGTTCCAACCAAGAAGTGACAAGAGGACAGCAGACTCTTGACAGATGGCCTGAAGGAGGGCTCTGGAGTCAGAGAGCACCGTGTGCAAAAGGAAAAAAGGACAAGATGAACAGGAGCGGTGCATTTGCGGCTGCTGCTTGGACCAGGAGGCAGTCATCAGAACAGAGCAAGGAAACACTGCATGGTTCAAAATTGGGAAGGGTGTGCATCAGGGATGTGTCCTATCGCCACACCTTTTCAATCTATATGCAGAGCAGATTATCCAGGAGGCTGGACTGTATGAGGAGAAGTGTGGCTTCAGGATTGGAGGAAGATTCATCAACAATCTGCGTTATTCAGATGGCAGAACTCTGCTTGCTGAAACTGAGGAGGACCTAAAGTGCTTACTGCAGCCTTCAATAGGGATTGAGGCTCAATATCAAGAAAACAAAGATTCTCACCACTGGGCCAATTGGCAGCATCACGATAGATGGTGAAAAGATTGATATTGTTCACAGCTTTAGTTTGCTTGGCTCCACAATCAACACTCTTGGCACCAGCAGCCAGGAAATTTAAAGACATATTGTGATGGGAAAGTCTGTTGTTAGAGACCTCTCCAAAGTACTGAAGAGTAATGATGTCACTCTGGAAACTAAGATGCTCCTAATACAGGCCATGGTCTTTGCAATTACTTGTTATGCATCAGAGAGCTGGACAATGACTAAGGAGGATAGAAGGAGAATTGATGCCTTTGAGCTGTGGTGTTGGAGAAGAGTGTTAAATATACCATGGACTGCTAAGAAAACAAACAGATTTAACCCGGAGAGGGTTACATCAGGCTGCTCCTTGGAGGCAAGGATTCTGGGGCTTTGTCTGACATACTTTGGACATGTTGCAAGGCAGTACCAGCTTTTGGAGAAGGACGTCCTGCTTGGGAGGGTGGAGGGACAGCACAGGAGAGGAAGACCCTCGATGAGATAAATTGATTCAATAACTGGGGTAAAGGGGGTAGGTGTGTGGGAGACAGTGAGATTGGCACAGGTTAGAGCAGGGTTCAGGGCTGTTGGACTCAGGGTCGCTATGAGTCACAGGCGACTTGACAGCACATAACAATAACAGCAACAACAACTGTCCTCTAGTGTGTGGGTGATGGAGTGTTCATGGAGAAGTTAGAACTGGAAATGACTCTACCAAGGATTAGAAAATTACATGCCCCAAAATAGAGTTCCATATACAAGCAACTGTGTGTGTGTGTGTGTGTGAGAGAGAGAGAGAGAGAGAGAGAGAGATAGACAGACAGACAGAAAGCATGTTTTGCAGGTGATGTATATAGGGGAAGAATATCCCCAGAACATTTTCTCCTCTGGCATATAGTTGAAAAGGTAAAAGGAGCGGTGATGACCCAAAATAACCTTAATTATATCACTCCATTCTGCCCTACCAATTATACTGTAAATCCACCTCCTGTTTTTAAGAACCTCGCTCCAAATTACCACAAGGAGCACCTGGAAGGAGTGATTATTAAATTGTTTTTACATGCCCTCCATCTGTGTCTCCTAGCAACCCTATGTCCAATAATTCTGACCCTTCCTTACCCGAGCCAGTCTCACGAACTCCGGACTCCGACCCTCCCCACCCAGACCCCTGTCCCTTCATTAGATTACTCTATAGTGTCTCACTGGGCCGCCACTCCCTGCTCCCTGTCTCCTTTCTCTACTTCTCCAAATTACAACTAGTGAATTCTTCTTGAAATGCAAATCTAATTACACCATTATCTACCTAAAATCCACATTCTACAGTTTGGTCTCCAAGGCCCATCATGCTGGTAGCTCTGATCACCATCTCGCTAGCCTCATTGATCACAGTGACTGCTGCAATGGGCTCTCGTGTGTCAGGAAGTGTGACGACATCGTGGGATAGAGAAGCATTCAGATCTTTTGTCCATGGGGTCACTGTGAGTCGGACTCGGCTCAACGGCACCTAACAGCAACAGCCTCATTGATAGGCATCCCCATCACACTCTCTTAATCACCCACTCGGACTGTGCCAACAGACTTGCAGAGTCCCAGATGTGCCACACTCACCACTAGACTGAGCTCCCTACAGTCAGGGACCATGTCTTCTCTTTGGCATTAACAAAGCCTCTGTGGCAGGAAAGTACACATTATGTGTTGAGTAAACACATGAATGGACATAAATAAACATCCACCAGCTGCTCCATGGGAGAAGGATGGGCAATCTTCTCCCATGTAATTAACTGCCTCTGAAAACCCACAGGAGAGTCCACTATGGTTCAGTTCTGACTCAACGGGTACACAACAACAACAACAACATATATTTTTCATAAATGTTTGACTTTGCAACAATTTATGAGCAGGGCAAATAGTGCTCTGGAATACTGTAATAGACTTGGACTTCATCTCTGCCCTATTTCTTATGTTGCCATTAAAAGATCATATCAATATGTTATTGTTGCTAGCTGCCATAAAGTTGAATTCTTAGATTCATGGCAATATCACACACAAGGAAATTAAAACTGCCTGATCCTAACCCAGCTCCATGATGAGCTGTAGACCAGACCACTGTGTGTCATAGGACGTTCATTGTCTGATTTCCAGAAATAGATCATCAGACCTTTATTTGCTTAGTTGGTCTGAGTTTGGAAGCTCTGTGGAAGCCTGTTCAGCATCATAGCAGCGTGCAAGACTCCACTGACAGATGCTGATGGCCGCACATGAGGAGCTGTTTCAGATGCCCAGTGCTGCTGCAACAGAGATAGCATAAGTGGTCGACTTTAACAAACAGAAAGCTACTCTCTCACAGTTCAGGAGACTAGCCGTGAAAATTCAGGGAGCCAGCTGAAGGGGAAGGTCCTTGCTGCCTGTTTAGGGGAAAGTATTTCTTTCTTTCAGCAGCTGTAGACCTGGTATTTCTTGGAATCATCCTTGTGTCTTGGCCATCTCTAGTGTTTGGAAGTTTCCTAATACAGGGGTCTGTGTCTAAAAGGCTGCGCCCCACTTCTGGTGATTGTTTCCTGGTGGTACTGGGGTCTCTCAATCTCGGCTCACTTTCATCTCATTTTAACTCTTGTGAGAACCACATCCTAGGAAACCCCCCACCCCTTACATCTGATCAGAATTGTATTATATTCTACCCTTAATCCTATACCAATTGTCTGCTTTATCTGATCATAGGAATTTTTACAAAGCTTCCACAATATATCATTACTTGTATTGGTGGGGAAGGGTGGGAGGAGGTCCACACAATTCAGTCCATGACAAGAGCGGAAGAATGTTGGCAGAGAATTAAATTCAGGTCCTTCATAAGGAGGCAAAGATTCTACCACTGAAGTGTCACTGCCTCCTCTGTAATAACTACCTTGTTATCCTTGTGTACTGACAAGTTCATTCAGATTTGCATAGAGCCTAGCAAATTAGGACTGAGAACCTGCAGGTACTAGCCCTTTTTCTGGAGTAATAGCTTCATTAGGCTTCATTTCCACAGTAGTGGAGCTCATAGGGTGTAGAGTACATTCCACAGCCATGCTTATTCAAACTTGAAGAAAGGCTATTATAAAGTAAAGCTGTCAAATCAATTTGAAAATAACTGATCAACCCGCTAACCACCAAATGAGAGAAATGTTTTGTCTAAATATACACTTTTAGAAAGTAATAGCTGGAGAACTCTTAAGAAAATCAACCACAATGAATAGGTCCTTCTGGATTTCCCAGCATGTGGAGGTCTCTGCTCTGGCTTGTTCTTGCTTGTCTGCAGCTTTTTCCGGGAAACTTTCTCAACATCCATGATCAGGCCATGGTGCTTATGCTGCCAGTCCATGGATCCCACCATAACTGTGTGAGAAACGCAGAGCCCCAGGTACCACCCAGACCTCCAGAATGAGAACCTCAATTTTAACAAGACGCCTGGGTGATGCACATTTGAGGAGCACGGTCTGAAAATGCACATATGCTTCTTTATCACTCTGTTCTGCTTTTTATACAATAAAAAGAGCCTCTTATGATCCTCAGCTATACTGAGAGCTAAAAAGCAACATAGAAAGAACAGTAAAATTTTAATAACATGTGTAAGGAATTACTACTTTTAAAAATAAAAACCATGTAGCTGGTGTGGACATCTAATACTTTTGTATATCCAGCACTTTTCATTGTTGGAGAACTGCCATGCCCATGTAATTCTTGTGGGGCTAGACATTTATAGTGTCCCATCAACTACTTTGCCACATGGAAAACACATGACCCAGGCTGGCGCATCATGGTACTTGTCCAGGGACATAACCACAAGGTACTAGTACACTTTCCAATGTGACTTGATATGTGAATCCTAGAAAGAAGTATTTTTCCTTTTTATCATACACTGTAAAGAGTAAGCTTAGCTCTATAAAACTTCTATCAGAAAAAAATGAGAGAAACCCAGAAAAAGAAAAGCAGAGAACAGGTTTATAAGGTAGACTCCTGACAGCATGTTTTTGAGCTTTTCAAATCCAGCAATCCTGTTGAAGTTATCGACTGTGTTAACCAAAATGTGCTTGTTAGAGACGGGTTTCTGTCATTTGCAACCAACATGTTCAGGTATTCCTGTAGTTTTCAACACAAACCTTGCTACTATGCAGTTAAGGTTATCAATTTAGTGTCCATATATCTTAGCAAAGTGTGTACCAGATATTGACTAGAGTGGATTGAGGCTCAATGTCAAGAAGACAAAGATTCTCACCACTGGAACAATTGACAGCATCAGGTTGGATGGTGAAGAGATTGAGATTGTTCACAGCTTTAGTTTGCTTGGCTCCACAGTCAACACTCTCAGCACCAGCAGCCAAGAAATTAAAAGATGTATTACGATGGGAAAGTCTGCTGTTAGGGACCTCTCCAAAGTACTGAAGGGCAATGGTTTCTCTCTGGAGACTAAGGTGTGTCTGATACAGGCCATGGTCTTTGC
>NW_006399760.1:33101715-33107662 GCF_000299155.1 Elephantulus edwardii
TAAGGAGGATAGAAGGAGAATTGATGCCTTTGAGCTGTGGTGCTGGAGAAGAGTATTGAGGGTACCATGGACTGCTAGGAAAACAAACAGATTCAACCTGGAAAGGGTTAAACAAGGCGGCTCCCTGGAGGCAAGGATTCTGAGGCTTCATCTCACATACTTTGGACATGTTGTAAGGAGGGACCGACCGGTCCGTGGACAGGGCCATGCTTGGGAGGGTGGAGGGACAGCGCAGGAGGGGCAGCCCCTCTATGAGGTGGATTAATTCAGTGAGTGGGGTAATCAGGATGGGTGTGTCGGAGACAGTGCGATTGGTACAGGGCAGAGCAGAGTTTAGGGCTGTTGTACATAGGGTAGCTATGAGTTGCAAGCGACTCATAACAACAACAACAGGGTAAAGCAACGTGAAAAAGGCAGATTCCCTACTTTCAGGGAGCTGACAGTCTGAGTACTGAAACGTAGTGGAACATGGAAGATATGAACAAATCATATAATACCAATGCAACATAAACTAGACAAAACACACTGCTATGGAGTCAATTCTGAATCATGCTGTTGTTGTTGATTGCTGTTGAGTTGAGCACAACTCATAGCGACCCCATGAACAAAAGGCCTGAAGCCCTTCCACAAGCATCACCATCTATCAAAGTTCTCAGTTTCCAGAGGCTTGCTGTTTAGGAAGTGGATGCCACTCCTGAACCACATTGACCCTCAATCAGGTTACTGAGATGGTGTATCTTTGACTAATGGATTCAAACCATCAACGCTTTGATAGTTGTTTTCCATTGCTTCAGAACTAATTTATCCTCCAGTGAGTTTTCAGAGGCAGTTAATTGCATAAGAGAAGATTGCCAGTCTTTTTCCCACAGAGAAGGCGGTGGATTTGAACCGTGTGCCTTTTAGATTGCTGTGCAGCTTCTTCCAACTAGGCCACCAGAGTTCCCTGTTAGTAGCTGTAAAAGTTAAGAACAACATGAGATGTCTGAATCTGACCTCTACTATTTCCACAAGGGGAAATTGTCCCCATCAATACAGTACAAAACTAATTCTTATAAGATTAGGCAGGGTCCTCCATGCTCCTGCACTTACTCCTACAAATTGCAACACCAAACTTCACTGCTCTACTGTGTCCAAAATCCATTACAATAGCTACGGAGACTTCACAGAGCCATATTCATGATTATGAGGTTTATTAAGGAAGTTAACAGGCTATAATCTGCAGAAGGAAAAAATATCTTAATCTAAACAGCTTCTCAAGCATGGTCATAGGTCCTTTGACCTTCAGCCTCATGCCTTCGACCAATGTTGCAAAGTTCCTTTAGTCCAACCTGTTATGACATCTTCTCTCAGTCCTCCAGCAGGCTTGGGTTAAAGAATAGTCTGGTTTTTGTTCCATGAAGCAGTAAGTCACTTCTTCCTTCAGTCAGCCAGCAAGAAAAATCTTTAGTTCTATCTCCGTCACAAAGGCTCCAGATTTGTCTCCTTCTCAAGGGTGACAGCCCTATTTCTGTCTCAGGGGCTCTGGCTTTTTCTCCATCTCATTTGGTCAACAGGGAGGTCCAGTTTCTCAATTAATCCAGGCAGCTTCTCAGTCAACCGCAAGATACTTCTGAGGCAGGAACCTCGGACCCTGAAAGATATGCCTTGTTTTCTCTGCTTCTTCTTTCCTAGTGTTGAGGTTCTCAGTTTCTGCCACTGAATAGGCTCCATTTAATCCCCTTGTAGATAGGTGAACATGCTCTATAAGGAAAAAATTGCACGCACAGCTGTTGATGATGTAGGCAAGCTGCCTGCCCACAAAGCAGCTGGATCAGTTTAACATGCTTGCAGTCCACACAGAGTTGAGGTAGTTAGCTGAACAACGGTCTAGGAAAGCCATTTTGAGCAACTGATCAACTATAGTCAGTAGCTCAAACATATAAAACATTCAACACCGGGACTCCTTCAATGTAACATTGTTGTTGTTATGTGCTGTCGAGTCACCTGTGACTCATAGTGACCTTATGTACAATAGACTTAAACCCTGCTCTATGCTGTGCCAATCTTACTGTCTCTGACACACTTACCCTCGTTACTCCAGTCACTGACTGCATCAAGGGTCTTCCTCTCCTGTGCTGTCCCTGCACCCTCCCAAACATGACGTCCCTCTCCAAGGACTGGTCCTGCCTTGCAACATGTCCAAAATATGTCAGACAAAGCTTCAGAATCCTTACCTCCAAGGAGCAGCCTGGTCTCACCCTCTCTAAGATGAACCTGTTTGTTCTCCTAGCAGTTCACGCTATGTTCAACACTCTTCTCCAACACCACAGCTCAAAGGCATCAATTCTACTCCTATCATCCCTAGTCATTGTCCAGCTCTCTGATGCATAGCAAGTAATTGCAAAGACTATGGCCTGGATCGGGTGCACTTAGTCTCCAGACTGACATCATTGCTTTTCAGTTCTTGGGAGAGATCTCTGACAGCAGACATTCCCAACACAATATGTCTTTTAATTTCCTGGCTGCTGGTGCCAAGAGTGTTGATTGTGGAGCCAAGCAAACTAAAGCTGTTAACAATCTAAATCTCTTCAACATCTATCATGATGCTGCCAATTGCCCCAGTGGTGAGAGTCTTTGTTTTCTTGATGTTGAGCTTCAATCCATATTGAAGGCTGTAGTCCTTGACCTTCTGCAGCAAGCACTTCAGGTCCTCCTCAGTTACAGCAAGCAGGGTTGTTTCATCTGCTTAACACAGATTGTTGATGAGTCTTCCTCCAATCCTGATGTCACATTTCTCCTAATAGAGCCCAGCTTCCCAGATAATCTGTTCTGTGTATAGATTGTAAAGGTATGGAGACAGGACACATCCCTGGCATACACTCTTCCCAATTTTGAACCATGAAGTGTTTCCTTGCTCTGTTCTGATGACTGCCTCCTGGTCCAAGTATAGGTTTCACATAGCACATTCCAGTGTTCTGGGTTTAGGGCTATTGTACATAGGGTCGCTATGGGTTGCAGGTGACTCAATGGCACATAACAGCAACAGCA
Organism: Elephantulus edwardii; assembly: GCF_000299155.1. Taxonomy (NCBI): domain Eukaryota; kingdom Metazoa; phylum Chordata; class Mammalia; order Macroscelidea; family Macroscelididae; genus Elephantulus; species Elephantulus edwardii. Next base: position 33,104,743 of record NW_006399760.1, read on the forward strand.
TGTCCAGACATACTGATAATACTATTTCTCTTTTTGGGACATTAAGTTTCCAGCTGTACAGCACTGATAGTCTACGATATTCACTAATCTCTGTACCACCAGCCTGCACCACCTACATTCCCTTGATGGATCTGAGTCTTCTTTAAGCTGAGATCTTCCAGCAAACCACGGAACCCAAAGGATATTCAGTGAGGGAACGGAATGAAGGAGGAATTGTTGATGTCAGAAATCACGGAGTTATGCAGTAGATCAAACATTTGGAGATACTGTTGACTTCATACTTCTTGTAACTGGTCTGCTATTAATCTTAGCTGAACAAAATATGAATGCGTTCTGACTCAATGGTACACAGCAATAACAAGGTAAATTAAGCCGTGGTCATGAGGAATGTGGTTGAGAAGAATGGTCAGTCATGAAGCTGATAAGATGATATTGTGCAAAGATTTTGTCAAATAAGCTATAGACTTGGTTGCAACTTTTAGAGATCAAGGAGCTGATATGAATTTTTAAGCAAAGAAGAGCTATGAGCTGAGTTGTAATTTAGTCAGGTATCACAGGAGATTAAATGAGATCATAAAACTACGAACTCCCAGATGGCAGGTCTCAGTATATGATTTAATAAATATTTATTGAATTGGAAAAAGATGACTATCTCTACTGAGACAATTATAGTGGGGACAGGGCAAAAAGTGACTAATGGTGAGGATAAATAACTTTGAAGCTATAATCAATAGCATTTATCAAGAAATTAGCAAAGATAGAAATTAAAAAGAAATTGAGAATGACTTTGTTTCCAGCTTGAGCTATCAGATGAGTGAAAACAATAAACAGATAGATACAAGTCAGAAGATAAAGGAAGTAGCCACCCTCTTTAATAGATTTGACTTGAGAGGCCTGGGAATCCCGGATGAACTGTCTACAGGCAAGTTAGTCTCACAGAGAAGAGCTGGAGAGAGAGGTCAGAGTGAAAGATAAGAAGAGATGGAAATAACCTCACAGAGACACAGTTCAGAAGACGGAACTAGAGTTAGTTAGGAGAATTAACTTCTGAAATGCTAGAAATTATTCAAACTGTTCAGAGGAATCATAATAAATTTCTTTTAAAACCACAAACACTCCCACATTCCCTGTGCCCCTAAAATAAACACACGCTCATTGCTGTGAAGCCAGAAGCAATTCATAGCTGACCCTCCATTGGGTTTCCAAGACTGTAACTCACACAGGAGGAAATTGTCCATCTTTCTTCAATGAAGCCACTAGACGATTCGAACTGCCAGAAAAGTACAAATTTTAGGGTAGCAACACAACTCCCTACAGGCTATACCACTAGAACTTGTTTCCCAAAATAAAAATGGTGACAAGATGCCTCAGTAGTGCAAAGAGGGATAAGATAAAACAACAAAGATTAGAAGGAATTCTTCCCGCACCAGGAGAAGAGAGACACTCACGCCCCAGCCCAGTGAGATGTAGGACACACATTGGGATGAAAGCAGCAGCGATGGCTGAATTGGAGAATTGGATGTCAGATGGAATTTTGGGGTGGCAAGGGGCTAATATTGGCAGGACGGAGAATTTTGTTGGACAATTATGGGGGAAGCCAATACTGGCAGGACTGAGAATTTGGAAATACTTCAAGTCATGAAGCTCAAGGGTGAGGTGTCTGTGTGTACATTTTGGAAGCTCTCTTGACTGTATTTTATTATTTTCCTGTCAGGTTAATAATAAAATATAGTCAAGAGAGCTTCCAAAACCCAGGATAGCCCCTGAGCGAGAAGGCCCTCCAGTTTTGTCACTCTCTTGCCAAACTGATCATGCACTGACAGTTTCTCTCCATGAGTGCCTGAAACGATACCTCCGTGTCTGAATGGATGCTTCTCGGCAGGGAACAAAAGCAACAGAAGCCACAGAGCCAACAGCCTAAGACTGTGTTGTCCCAACGATGCTGAGCAAAACTATTCGGACACGTCACAAAATCATCAATGAGAACTGATGATTGTCCTGTTGTAGTACCTTTCCTCTTAAAAAACAAACTCAATTAACACAGAAAACTACCTATGCTGCAATGAAGGAGCAAAACCAAACTGTAGACCCACGTGTAAAATACAACCTGTTGGTTAAAGTGTGTGTAAGTGCCTGTGTATATAGAACATTTTCCTGTAAGAGCAAATGTGCATAGAGAATACATCTGAAAGAAGACACCCCCAACACAGAGAAGCTGAGTTGAGTGGTTAACTTTCTCTTTTCACTCTTCCATATTGTTTGCTTTTTAATAAGAAACTTATTAACTTTCAAATAAAACTTGTTCTACAACATATGGAACTTTTCAATCTATCATGGAAGGACTGCCCAATATTTAAAGGTCGGTGTGTGAACATGCATTTCAAAGCACTGTGGTTATAATTGGATACCCCTGAACCATGTCAGTACAAGTTTCTGATGACTGACTGAGCAAGGTAGGCTCCAGACCCAAGAGCTCCTCCTCTTTCTTCTCCTTCTCTCCCTTTCACCCCCTCCCCTGCCTTCTCACCGCTCCCTGGTCAGGTAAGAACTTGTATGGGAAACGTGTAGGAGAAGGGAGTCACCACCACCCATGGGAGTTACTGCCTTCATAGACACTTGTGCAACAAGAGCAGGCACCAGGTTCTACTACAATTTCAGAATAATTTTATATTCTGCCCAGACTAACTCGTGTTTTTCCACACCCAATGTAAGGTAACACAAGATTAAAAATCAGGTCAATGAGCAGGTCTAGAGCTGGCTTGTCCTTGGATTTAAGACAAGTGGCTGACTTTCACTACTGGGTTGGAGGTGAGTTCTTACCTGGTTGAAGGACCATCTCTGCCAGTCTGGAGAAAGGCCTTTCCAGAAAAATTCCTGAGGAATCAGGAATAACTAGTTCAGAAAACACTATATATATATA